>NC_060125.1:274023540-274348933 GCF_021461395.2 Schistocerca americana | reverse complement strand
CGTAAGTAGGTGGTGTTTTGATGAATGGCTGCTTAAGATACCGATGGAGATCGGGCCTGAAATTCCGCTCCGGCCGTTGCCGAATGATGTATGCCCTCCGCTTTGTTCTGAGTCGTGCTTGCTGTTTTTTTTTCGTTTTCTCATTTTTAAATGACGAAGACGACACAACACCCAGTCATCTCGAGGCATGAAAAATCCCTGACCCCGCAGGGAATCGAACCCGGGGCCCCGTGCGCGGAAAGCGAGAACGCTATCACAAGACCACGGGCTCCATCATCATCATTCAGCCCCATTACGGTCGGAGGAAGGCAACGGCGAACCACCTCCGCTAGGACCTTGCCTAGTACGGCAGTGCGGGTCTCCCGCATCGTCCCCTACGCTCCTCGGAGTATGGGACCTCATCATCATCATTTTTAAATGAGCGCAGAGAGCAATCTTGCTCAGTCACAGGGTTCGAATACGACTCTCACAACACTAGACGGAATCAGGGATCCATATGTCTTCTTGGCAAATGAATCTGTCACTCTCAAATTGAAATCTTCAATCTTATACACGAATTACTTACATTTAACGTAGCGTTGTACCAACTTTCCTATACCCTCATCACAGAAGGCTGCTTCCTCTGCTTTCTGCCAATTCCCTACAGTCGTCTGCAGCCCATTGTCTGTGGCAAAATGTTTTCTTCATAGCCAGCGGCTCATTTGAACAGAGATGAAACTCAGGACGAGCCAATTACGGGCTGTGATATGGTGATCAAACAGCTGCTGGAGCATCTTCATTGCACATGAAGAGTGCGGCCGAGAATCGGCAGGAAGAACGAAACGCATGACAGTTATGTTATGTGGGATGCATAACATCAGGCGAAATCTCACACCACGCCCTCATATTGGGCGGGGGATACTATTTTCTAGGCATCTTTACGTGCTTACTGTGCGCTCAGAGCGACCACTACGGTCGCAAGTTCGAATCCTGCTTCGGGCATGGATGTGTGTGATGTCCTTAGGTTAGTTGCGTTTAAGTAGTTCTACGTTCTATGGGACTGATGACCTCAGAAGTTAAGTCCTATAGTGCTCAGAGCCATTTGAACCATTTTTGTGCGCTCAGAATTGAAAAGAGCGACGTGCCGCGATCGACGGTCATAATGACACCACCCAACATATCTGTGCAAAACTTCATCGGATTTTCAAAGTGGTTTCCATTTCGCGACCGATCGGAACTTACTTTCCGAATAGCCTTCGTAGTTTCTTTTTGGTACTCTGCTGTTTCAAAAACATAACATAAAAGTGAAATCGATTTTGAAATATCTAAAAAATATTCATTATGTAACAAATATTTATAATAGCGGTTATGTTCTCAGGTAAAACAATTTTGCAAGGAGAATACTTATCCGCTTTTGCGTAGGACACTTAAAGTGTGTTACAACACTAAGTGTCAATCTTCGTCTGCCATCTTTCGCTCCCAGAGGCAATCACATCTCGATTTTATTGAGTGCATGTGAGATTCTTCTATAGCCGTGATCTAACACACGCTAGTTCACTTCCTGTACATTGGTGAGAGAATACTAAATGACAGCAACCATAATGAGTACCTTTTAATTATTAAGGAGGTGGAATTTTATATCTAACGCCTTTCCGTTATATTTCAATATACCTCTGGCACAATATGTAACCCAGTTGTCACTATTTTCCTCTGTGGGAGACGTTTTCTATAATCGACGTTAACCATGGTAAAGGGGTTTAAACAAACCTTCTCTTTTGCTATTGATTGGCTCTTTATTATTTCTACAAGAACCTACGGTTGCTGCTCCAGCCATGTACAAAATTTTAAAATCTCTAGTTTATCATTACATATTTCCAAGAAATTAATATGAGTTGGATATTGTGAGACTGATTGTAAAAGGTGACTCTTAAAATTACGAGCGGATCTATTTGCAGTTTTAGATCGTTTATACAGTTGGAACCGAATTCATACTGTAAAATATTCGTAAAGAGAGATAAGTCTCTTTGGGCAAGTTACTGACAACTGTAACTACCTTCAAGTAAGCCTTGAGTGACCTATCAGGTCAGAGAGGTGTACCCTTGTGACAAAAGCGTTGACAATTGTGGTAATTTTTGACCTACGCTATGATTTTATGATGCAAAATGGTAATGGTATCATCCAAACAAAATAATGAAAAACTTTGGAACTTAACTGTAAATATCTTAATTTCTAAATCAACAGCAGCAATCCGCATGCCACTTGCCGGAGTGTGGCGGAGAATGATTCTGGTACCACTAAATGATCCCCCCATCCCCTGTTAGTCACAGGTGGCGCTTGGAAAGAATGATTGTCGGTAGGTGTCTCTACTAGCCCTAATTTACGTGAAAATCAATGTTTCTAACTTACAATTGTGAAATTCAGATTCGATTCATACTGCGCATAATAAAAGCTCATGGCCAGAGGTGTAATGTGGCAAAGCACCAAGATGCACTTCTCAGCCGTTGTCGAGAAAATCGACAGCTAAAAGAAACCGTTGCGGTGAAATACTCTCTACGGTTACTGCTTTTTCTGCAGCGTCATAGCGCAGCGGGAAGCGCTGGGGTTCGTAATCCAAAGGTCGCCGCATCGAATCTCGTGCCATGCAATATTTTTTTTATTACTAGTTTTTTGCAATTCAAATATATATATATATATATATATATATATATATATATATATAACTATTAATGAATTGCTTATGCATGTTGGTGAAGGCGGATCGCTCTCCAATTGTACCGCCTCCATTTTTCCGTTTGTTTAACAGGATGTACCAAAGCTGTCCCGTCCGCACTGATTTTCGACGATGTTGTAAGTTGCGCTAGGGACCTTCTTTCGAAGTTAGCAGGCAACTACGCTGTTATGCGGCGGCTCGTTTCGGCCCATTCAACATCTGTCCTTCAAGTGTAACGAGCGAGTAACGGAGTTTATATTTCATACCTGCCACAGCAAGTTTGTGTTCGTGGGGTCTCTATTCTAATTCGAACGTTTGATTTACGCTATACGTATTCGTTTCCACGTCTTCCGTTAACTATACGTGGTTAACATTATGAAGACAATTAATAACATTTGTGAAATACAACTTTGTTTGCGGAAAACATAATGATGTTCGAAGTCGCCAGTTTTTCCACGACAAACGACTTTCAACAACTTATTATATGCATAATTGTTGCAACTGATTGCCGGGAATTATATATATATAAATTACAAAAAACAAATACTAAAAAAAAAAAAGTTGCATGGAGCGAGATTCGATCCGGCGACCTTCGAATTACGAACCCGAGCGCTTACCGCTGCACCACCACGCTGTAGAAAAGTATTAATCGTAGAGAGTATTTCACTGCAACTGTTTCTTTTAACTGTCGATTTTCTCGACAACGGCTGAGAAGTGCATCTTGGTGCTTTGCCACATTACACCTCTGGCCATGAGCTTTTATTATGCGCAGTATGAATCGAATCTGAATTTCACAATTGGCGGCCTCCCCTTGTTAGTCAAGCACGTCTCACGTTTGAGCAAGCTTTGTTACAATGAAATGAACACGTAGTTTCCGCACAATCCGAATTACCGCCTGTTGTCAGCTGTGCTGTCCGCAGGGCACGCGTATGAATCGATCGGTGGCGCTGCCACTCGGCACTGCCCCGAAGTAGTGTTACTTGTACTTGCCGCTACTAGATGGCACAAACGTGAGCTACTGAACGTTTCCATACCTTGCTGCAAGAGGCACTTACCAGGGTTGCGCTCTACCAGAACAACGGCTGGGTAGTTTTGGCTCAGTACATAAATCACGTAGTAAATGGTAGGATTACCGGTAGGATTGGTAGAGAAAGAAACGTAAATGAATGTGTGAGAGGGAAACTGGGAGACGATCACTTCTTTGTTTTTTGTTTGTTTGTTTCACAAATAATTACTACCGCGCATCTTTCAGTGATAGTCCATTATTTATATCCTTACAAAACAGTAATTGCAATTTATAAGCAATTACAATTGGTTGAGCGCTTAACTTTTGCGCTTTTATGTAACAAAAGCAAATACATTTTAAGCAAGTACAGTTTAATTGCACAAACATAAAAAGTCTGTATTATTATTATTATTATTATTTTGCACTTTTTCATAATGGTTAAAATGGCTCTGAACACTATGGGACTTAACATTTGAGGTCAGCAGTCCCCTAGAACTTAGAACTAATTAAACCTAACTAACTTAAGGACACCACATACATCCATGCCCGAGGCAGGATTCGAATCTGCGACCGTAGCAGTCGCGCGGTTCCGGACTGAAGCGTCTAGAACCACTCGGTCACCGCGGCCGGTTTTGCACTTTTTCATCATGACCAAAGCCAAGACTTTCGTGTTATTATTAACAAGTGTTGAAGTTCTTTATGAATAGCAGAAAGATGTTTTATATAAGCTCGACGAAGTATTGCCTTTTTTTTTAAAAAAGTTATCCTTTTTCAGGAAACTACGTTTCATGCGCTGTATGATAAATATGTATTTTTTAAAACGTTTTACTGAAACATTCCTCTGTTTCACGTTACACATCAGCAATTTGTGAATGAAAATTTGTGAATTTCAATTTTACTATATATAATATTTAAAGAAACGGACAGGAGGATAACTATGTAGAACAAAAATGTCCGCGTTTTCTAGATGGTTCATCACTTTGGGTTTCTAGAGGATTTTACAGTGAAGAACCAAAGAAACTAGTACACGTGCCTAATATCGTGTAAGGACCCCGCGAGCACGAAGAAGCGCCTTAACACGGCGTGACACGGACTCGACTAATGTCTGAAGTAGTGCTGCAGGAAATTGACACCATGAATCCGTACGAATACAATGAGTGGAGATCTCTCCTGAACAGCACATAGCAAGGCATCCCAGATATGTTCAATAATGTTCATGTCTGGCGAGATTAGTGGCCAGTGGAAGTGCTTAAACTCCGAAGAGTGTTCCTCGAGCCACCCTGTGGCAATTCTGGACGTGTGGGGTGTCGCATTGTCCTTCCGTAAGTGCCCAAGTCCGTCGAATTACACGATGGACATGAATGGGAGCAGGTGATCAGATAGGATGCATACGTACGTGTCACCTGTCAGAGTCGTAGCTAGAGGTATCAGGGGTCGCACATCACTCCAACTGCACACGTCCCACATCATTACAGAGCCTCCACCAGCTTCAACAGTCACCTATTGACATGCAGGGTCCGCCGTCCGGAGTGGGCAAGCGTTTCTAGGCGTTTCAGTCTGGAACCGCGCGACCGCTACGGTCGCAGGTTCGAATCCTGCCTCGGGCATGGATGTGTGTGATGTCCTTAGGTTAGTTAGGTTTAAGTAGTTCTAAGTGTCACCTGTCAGAGCCGTAGCTAGAGGTATCAGGGGTCGCACATCACTCCAACTGCACACGTCCCACATCATTACAGAGCCTCCACCAGCTTCAACAGTCACCTATTGACATGAAGGGTCCGCCGTCCGGAGTGGCCAAGCGTTTCTAGGCGCTTCAGTCTGGAACCGCGCGACCGCTACGGTCGCAGGTTCGAATCCTGCCTCGGGCATGGATGTGTGTGATGTCCTTAGGTTAGTTAGGTTTAAGTAGTTCTAAGTTATAGGGGACTGATGACCTCCGATGTTGAGTCCCATAGTGCTCAGAGCCATTTGAACCATCTGAACATGCAGGGTCCATTGATTCATGACGTTGTTTCCATACCCGTACGCGTCCGTGCGCTCGATACAATATGGAACGAGACTCGTCCGACCAGGCAACATGTTTCCAGTCATCAACAGTCCAATGTCGGTGTTGACGAGCACAGGCGAGGCGTAAAGCTTTGCGTTGTACAGTCATCAAGGGTGCATGAGTGGATCTTCGGCTCTGAAAGCCCATATCGAATACGTTTTGTTGAATGGCTCGCGCGCTGACTCTTGTTGACGGCCCAGCATTGAAATCTGCAGCAGTTTACGGAACTGTTGCACTTCTGTCACGTTGAATGATTCTTTTCAGTCGTTCGTTGGTCCTGTTCTTGCAGGATCTTTTTTAGGCCACAGTGATTTGATGTTTTACCGGATTCCTGACATTCACGGCACACTCGTGAAATGATTGTACGGGAAAATCCCCACTTCACCGCTACCTCGGAGATGCTGTGTCCCCTGCCATTGTAGCAACACTAACCCATCAAAGAACTGCGCCGCACACTTGTTGTCTTATAGAGGCGTTGTCCGCTGCAGCGGCGTATTCGGCATGTTTACATATCTCTGTATTTGAATACGCATGCCCATACCAGTTTCTCTGGCGCTTCAGTGTAATAAGAGATTGATTGCATGCACAGAGAAAGTGATCAATCTGAGGTAACGCCCGACATGTATGCAGTACATCTAATGCACACGAAACGCGGATACCATCTTAACTGATCAAGTTTACCAGGAAAACTACCATAGTCTACGTTTACTTATGATAGTCTACTGTAGCCTACTGTAGTAGTGTGTATTTTTCAACTCTAACCGGAGTATATCTTTTTATCGTCAATATGACAGAAAGTTATGAGTAGGTATGACTGCTACATCAGAAGTACGAAACGAAATCTACAGTGTGGTTTGAGAATTAACTAATTTGACGCATGTAAAAGATGTAAAGCGGTGTGTTTTTCAAACTTGTATTGTTGTTACTATTACTGTAGTAATTTGCTTGCTTAAAAATGAATTTTGAAATTCAGTTGGAGAACAGACACCATTTTTGATCCAGCAATCATTATGAATTAAGACACAAAGGAATTACAGACAGTGATCCATTGATTCAAATCGCTGGAGAAATGTGAAAACTTATCCACACACTATTAATGTAATGCTCATTGGCCATTATTCTCGTCACTCACAGCATTTCGCCGACACCCAGTTACTTCGACAGTGTTGAAGAAGTAAATCTTAGTCTACTGAAACATACCAAACTGGTATTCAGCTGGAGCAAGCTATGGCAACCGCAAATAAACTAGATCTGGAATGCCGTGCATTGATTTTAACACCATTACTCTGCACTGCGAGCCAGTGTGTACAAGCATCGTGTTCTTGAAGGAAATTAGAACTGCAGAGTAAACTGCCTAGAATAAAGCAAGATAAGGCATTTCTGTCCATTATTTGTACACAAAAATATTTCGAATGTTAGTCAAAGTGTTCTAAATTGTGGTTTTTTAGGAACTTTCAAAATCTTGATCCACCCGAATTAGACGCGTACGTCAGCACAGTGTTTGCGGGGTTCTGAAAGAATGCCGGCCGGCCCCGAATCGTACCTTCCACCCTGAACGTGGTTTTTGGACGTTTTCTCCCATCCGACTAAATGAATACCCAGCTGGTACCCATGTCCCACCTTAATAACACTATACGCAAACATTGCGGAAACGTTCTCGCACATGCAAATGGGATAAAATTAGATGCAGGCAGATGGGGTGCTGTAATTCATCTCAGGGTTTGGGGGGGGGATGAGGGAGGGGTAGGAGTGGTAGAGGGAGGATAGGATTGCCAAATCCAGACTAACATGCCGATCACGTGAATATACGTGACACCGCCAGGAACGCCTAGGAAGATTTCAAAGCCTTATGAGAGGAGTTCGTGAACCACTGTGAAAGACGTAGCTGTTCACAGCTACGAATGTGACGTATTACTATGTGATGCGACTAATCACTTGGGAACTCAACATGAGCTGTTCGTAGCTGCGACTAAAATTAACAACCAAGTATTCACATTTATGGGTTCTTCAGTCATCTCTTGACGGAAAGATTTCACATTTGAAAAAGAGACCGCGCCTACTCGTCACCATCGACTTCGTCCACATTTATGGTTTGTGCACAGCTTAGCCAGAAATGAAAGTAACAGACGCGGAAGCTTCACATGACAAAGCGCTTAGAAAAAATAGCGTTTTTGGTGATGGTCACGCTAGGCATGAGGCACTGATGTTGGCCTGGCTTCTATGCAGCGGTTGGCGCAGCGGAGAAAGTACAGAAAGGTAATCCGTGGGGTGTGGGGTCGAGTCCCTATGACAACACTCTTTTGTTTTCAATTTTTCATTGACTTACACAGAAAATGATACTCAATATACAGGGTGTCCAAAAAGTCTTTCCCTGATTACATAAATTGATAACTCAGGCTAGAAGTAAAATACAAATATGAAACTTTTGTCGAATTGTTTACAACTATCAAAGTTTTTTTTCTGTTTTAGGTTCGCTGTACGTAAGTAGTGGATGAGGTGCAGTGCCCAAGAAGCCATGTTAACCAATCAGGTCCTGTGGGACCATGAGACACGATCACCAGCCACAATGCAGAGACACTTCCAGGCAACATTTGGAAGGAATCCACCTGATGTCAAGAGCATTAAAGCCTGGTATGAAAGGTTCAAGAACACAGGATAGGTTGCTGACCTTCCGAGGTCTGGTCGACCAAGAACATCATCAGACATGGTGGAAGCTGTAAGGCAGTCTTTTCTGCGAAGTCCGAAGAAATCGGTGCGCAGGGCCTCACCTGAATTACACACGCCAAAAAGCTCCCTCCATGACATTTTACACAAACGTATATTGTTTCGTGCATACAAAGTGCAAATCGTTCAGGCTTTGTTGCCTAATGACAGTACACGTCGATATGACTTTGCGGTCGAAATGCTATCACGTATTGAGGACGAATTGCCTTTTCCGACGAAGCGACCTTTCTTGTCAGTGGAGAAGTGAATCGCCATAATGTGCGCATTTGGCGAGGTCATGGAGTGCACCAGAGGCAGTCCAACGGTGAATGTTTGGTGCGCGCTATTGCACGATCGAATTATCGGGCCATTCTTCTTCGCTGAGGCTACCATCACATCTGCAGTGTATCTGGACATGTTGCAACTGTATGCTGTTCCTCAGCTGCTTCAGTGTCACCCCGATGTCTTGTTTCGCCAAGACGGTGCATCTCCTCATCGGGGTTTGGACGTCAGTGTCTATCTCGATATGACCTTTCCTGGGCGATGGATTGGTCGTGATGGGCCAACGGTTTGGCATCTACGCTCTCCTGACATAACCCCATTAGACTTCTTTTTATGGGGTTATGTCAAAGACGAGGTCTACCGAACACGTATACCAGATCTTGAAACCCTGTGGCAATGGAAAACCACAGTCGTTGAATCGATCCCTCCAGTGATGTTGGCTAATGTGTGGACGGAAATTGAATATCGCCTAGATGTGCTACGTGCTACCAAGGGTGCCCATGTGGAAGTTTACTAATGTGTGAAGAAAACTTTGATAGTTTGTAAAAAATTAGACATCAGCTTCATATTTGTATCTTACTTCCAGCTTGAGTTATCAATTTATGTAATCATGGAAAGACTTTTCGGACACCCTGTATTATATTTATTAAAATTTTCAGAAAAGCATGAAAAGGAGGAGCGAAGGAAAATTTGGGACATCAGTTAAATTTCCTGGAGAAGACCGTGTGGAGTACACGGTAGCTTCGTATTTAAAAATAGGTACTTGTATTATTTTACAGTTGACGATTTACAGGTCCTGGGATTATACTCACCGTAAAACAAGAGAATCTGTAATTTTTTTGGCATCTTGCACACGTTATAAACGCTACATTTTTACGATAACATGGTTGTTTTAACGTTGCTATAGAAAAATAAAATTGGATTACATTCATAAAAGGTTCCCTCTCATCACACAGTTTGCAACTAACCACGCGTAACGCCGCTCAAAGGTCAAAATCAAACTAATGGAATGCGAAATCCCGTGCGATTTAATTACAGTCCCTTCTTGGAAAGTTATTTGCAGCGTCCTCTTGGGTGTCGTTTTTACAATCTATTCTTGGAAATTTATTTTATATCCTCAATTTTCCTTTGCCTTTCCATTTCATACGTTTTGTGAAAATATTAAAAAACACAAAATGTTGAGTTTTTTTTCGGTTTATTTTCTGTGGACGTAACGTAAAAATTGACTCGTATAATAAATTTTAGACACAAGGATTTGTCTCCACGGCCATCGGATTATCGCTTTGTGTTCTTTTCGCTGCGCCAGCCGCAGCTTGAAAACTGCTCTACGTAAATGAGTGATGACTCGATCGGTCGCTCCAAACATGCTTTTTTTCTCCCATAAATGCTTGGCTATTTCTGTCGCTTTTATTTCTGGCCAAGCCATGCATATACCCTAATATGGACGAATTCAGTGATGATGAATAGGCGAGATCGCTTCGTCAGTTTGAAAAACAAACAAATTGTCTACTTTTTCCACTAATATTTGATTATTTCGAATCATTTGCGGCTTATTGAGCCATCATCAGGAAACAACCGACTAGCGCCCACAAGAGACAACATTGCGCAGGGAACCAAACATTAGAAATAAAGATATTATAACAAATACAGGATGTTTTTCCATTGTATTAGGCGAGGAACGTGAAATCGTGTTACGCTTCAAATACGTTAACTTCCAGTGTCACAGTATAATTAACAAGATGGATAGTATCATACACAGTACATATCGAAAACTCACAAAATTACAATATCCACGGTGTTTAATGTAATACTTAAGGTTGTGAGGCAAAACGAAGTAAGATATAACGAAAAGTAATGTTTTGCTATAAGTTCCTAGAGATTGTAAACATTAGGGGAGTCTGTGGCTAGCTGACTGGATCATTTGAAGCTTAAGGACGGAGATATGTTCAGCTATAACTGGCCATTTAGAACCCGGTGGTGGCTTTGAGCTGAATACATATTTATCTGAAGCGATTCTATAAAATTTGAGACAAGATTAATAAAAACAGTGAGAAGCTAAGATTGCTTCAGGTGTTCTATGAAGTCTCTCTCTCCTTTGAGTGCAAAGCATAGAACGTCCCTACAGCCATGTCCTTGATTGGGGTGTTTTTCAACTCGCACGTCACATTGGCTTGAATGTCAGTTATGTCATCAAAGCGTTCATGAAAATTCAGCACTTCGTCGTTTTGTGTTACGTGTTGCTGAAAACATCGTCTCGTACTCTATGATGATTTTTTCCTGAAAAGAAGTGACTGCATTAAGCATTTCAGTCAAGCCGCGGCAGACGTCTACAAACCGTTCTTTTTGTTCGGGAGTCAAGGTATACGGTACAAACTTTGTATACGCTTTTCTCTTCTTCAAGACGTTTTTGAGATTCTCTTGAATACTTGATTTAGAGCTGTTGCTCCATTGCGATTTGTGACATAATAATGTAGACGCAGTACAGCCACGCATCGGCCCGCTCCGTTAGCAGTGCGGTCTAACGCACTGCTTTCCGGGCGGGAAGGCGTGCCGGTCCCCGGCACGAATCCGCCCGGCTGATTAGTGTCGAGGTCCGGTGTGCCGGCCAGTCTGTGGATGGTTTTGAAGCGGTTTTCCATCTGACTCGGTGAATGGTGGCTGGTTCCCCTCATTCCGCGTCAGTTACACCATGTCGGCGATTGCTTCGCAAACACTTCCTCCAAGTACGCGTACACCATAATTACTCCACCACGCAAACATTGGGGTTACACTCGTCTGGTGTGAGACGTTGGCGGGGGGATCCACTGGGGGCCGAACCGCACAATAACCCTGGGTTCGGTGTGGCCTGTTGTAGGGTTGTGAACCACTGAGGGTTGCAGCGGGGACGAAGCCCCTCAGTTTATTCTAAGTCCCCAGTTCAATACAATGCAATACAATACAGCCACACATCCGCTGCTTAACATAGCCCGCTCACGATCGACCGCGCGAAAGCACGTCTGTTGTTTACAGTTGTCAGTTCAAGTTGCCAGGGTAGTTACTGACCTGACGTCGCTTATACGTTGCGAATAAAATCAGTCTCGGATTTTTTTGGACGGACCGTGTATGTAGAAATTCTTCCTTTGCTTTAAAGGTAGCTGTTTCTCTCGAAGACAATGTGTCTGTCCTCTTACAGGTTTTCCAGAACGCTTGGGCTCAATATTGTATTGATGATAGAAGATCCTAAATTGGGTAGTTTCAGATAACGAACTAATGTTCCGAAGTGAATATTTAGTTTCTTTATTCACTTCAACAACTTACAGCTGATAACAATCACATAGCAACTGTTCACACTGAAAACTGTCAGTTCCAGTGGCTGCATTACAAAGGTGCGCAAAATTTCCCGTTGTTTAGTTGCTCCCAATATTAGTGTCACTGTTTTCAAAACCACACCGACTTGCGTGGAAGGTGAGATACACTCTCCAATATATGTGGAAGGACGTTTCACTGGAACGTCAGTAGCGACGGTCCTAGCTCATATGTCTTTGCGCCAACAAGCTGATGTCGAAAATAAATCAACTAAATAGTCCAGCTCTAGTATTCAAAATACATTAGGACATTAATTTCGCTTTGGAATTTAAACAAAAACACATTAAGCAGGTTGTTACCCTAAGGATGGATCATGAATTAAGACTGTTATCCATGCCTGGAGCCGACACCTGGATCCGATGTGCCCCTTGCATCCATGGTTACTGTCGTTCTCAAACTAGCGCAACGTACACCATTTGAACTGGACCTCTTAATCTGTCGTGTATGAACTCAACCCGAAAGTTAACTGATGTTTCTTCCCAGTGGTACGAGACGAACATGACGTATTCGTCACTGCCAATGCGACCACTACTGTAGTTGAGAATACTTTCACATTAGAAACTTGAAAATCTCTTCATCGCTGCGAAACTGTTGTAACATCCATCCATCTGTAACTGCTTGCTGTAGCCTCGGTCTCTCGCTACATTTTACCCCCACCCCAAAACACTCCAACTGCCTTCCATCACAGAAGTGATAATCCGTTAATGCTTCAGGATGCGTCCTATCAACATATTCTTCATTTTAGTTAAGTTGTGGCGTAAATTCCTTTTCTCCTCAATTAGAATCATGGTCATCAGTCACCCGATCTACTCATGGAGTCTTCTGCATTATTCCGTAGCAAGACTTTTTAAAAGCTTCTAGTCTCCTTTCAGAGTAGACTTACTGTAACTTACTTATATCTGATGTTACTAAATTTCTCTTTCTCAGAAATGTATGTCAACTGTCAGGTTGAATTTTATACCCTCTGTACTACGACCACTGGCATTAATTTTGCTGCCCCGATAGAAAATTCATCACTAGAGCAGTGGTTCCCAACCTCTTTGAGACTATAACCCCAGAGTGCAATCACATATTATACCACACCCCTCCATCCCCTCCCTCAACCAACATTAGCACCTAAATAAACCTTAGAACGACAAAATTTTCTCTGCACACTTTCATTTTTAAAATGAGGAATGATATGTGATATTTAGTGTTTGTATGTATTTTATTAAGCCACGTATTATTGAGTCAATGTGACAGTAGGTACTGCTTACTTCTAACACCATGCTTTATAGAATGATGAAACAATTTTCAGTTCATCATGCATAATATCTGCAGCTCTTTCTCAGAAAGAAGGTTAACTATCCACACTGAGGACAGACACTTGTTACAAAACATACCTCTGCACCACTTCTCTTCCTAGTGATACTTGTTTCATACAGACCCTGCACCCTCACTTAAAATAATTCAAATTAAAACGTGTGCACCACACTTAGTCCTACTGTTTGTAAATCAGTTGAGTGTTGGACTCCGTAATTCTGAACTGGCAGAAACAATAATATTTCTGGCTACCAATACTTTGTTTCATGATTGCCAATAATAATAATAATAATGATAATGATAATAAAATAGTAATAGTAATAATAACAATAATAAAGTGTACACCCTGGAAGAGCGTAGTCGTGTTGTCTTGTTAATTAGTTCATTTATTATTACGACGCTAACAATGAAGCAACTTGTAGTCTATTGTGGGCAATATCTACAACTCGTTGGAGACATTTTAATGAAATATTTAAGTATATTTAATCTACGAGGGTCGTTCAACAAGAAATGTCCCACAATTTTTTCTCAGACGGTATTTATTGTTGAGAGTCATAATCTGGTGACAATATACATCAACATGTCTTGTCCATGTCCTATTTTTCGACGTAGACTACACCACGTTCTATGGACATACGTCAACGTTGCGGAAGAACATGCATTCCCTGCTGGTAAAAGCTCTTGTACTGTAGCCGTAGCTATGTTTTCACTGCATGACTGACACTCCCGTCATCTTCAAAGTGTTTTCCCCGTAGAGAATCTTTAAACGGCCCAAAGAAATGGAAATCCGAGAGTGCCAGATCTGGACTGTAGGGTGAATGAGCCAGTAATGTCTAACCCAATTTGGCGGTGTGTTCCCGAGTTCTCCGACTTTTGTGTGGGCGTGCATTATCGTGTTTGAGCACGATTTCTGTTGGATCCTTGTCCAATCGAACACGTCAGAAACGGTTCTTGAGTTTGTTCAAAGTCTTCACGTATACCTCTGAATTGATGCTTGACCCTCTTGACATCACACCCACGAGAACGACGCCACCACAATCCCAGAAGACTGTCACCGTGACTCTTCCGGCAGAGGGGGTTGTCTTGAATGTGTTCTTTTTTGGTGATTGAGGATGATGCCACAATATGAACTGCCTTTTTGTTTCCGGCGCGAAGTGGTGCACCCAGCTTTCGTCCCCCCTAACGATCCGTGACAGAAAGCCCTCTCTGTCAGTCTCAACACGCTCCAAAAATTCAGATGAAATGGCTTTTCGCTGGCCGTTGTGGCCGAGCGGTTCTAGGCGCTTCAGTCCGGAACCGCGCTGCTACGGTTGCGGGTTCGAATCCTGCCTCGGGCGTGGATGTGTGTGCTGTTCTTACGTTAGTTAGGTTTAAGTAGTTCTAAGTCTAGGGGACTGATGACTTCAGACGTTGAGTCCCATAGTGCTCAGAGCCATTTGAACCATTTTTGAGCCATTTGAAATGGCCTTAATTTAAATCTTGTGGTCCGTTATGAGCATTCGTGGAACCCATCGTGAGCACCTCTTTGAATATCCGAGAGTCCCGATCACTGCAGACGCACTTCCAACGCTGACCAACAACTGTAGAGCCAATTGTCGAGTTGTGATGAGCCGGTCGGCACGAACAATGGCATCCGCAAGATTCAGCATGTCTGGAGCAGTGGCTGTGATAGGATGTTCGGAGCGAGGCTGATCATGGAGCTCTGTTTCTGCATTTCCTGCGGCTGTAACTTTCTTTACCCATCGTCGAGCTGTACTATCAACCGCAGCATCGCCATAAGTACACGTAAATACTCATCGCCCAGCTGTACTTCTATCAACTGCAGCATCGCCATACAGTGCACGCAAACGTTTCTGGATGTTGACCACGGTTTCTTTTTGTGGAGACAAGAATTCAATAACAACAGGCTGCTTGTAACGTGAGTTGTATGAAGACGGCATTTTGACGCTTAACTAAGGCTCTGCCATCTGCCAGAACGGTTCAGAACTTCACCGGTGCACAGAACAAAAACCAAGTGGAAAGCACCAACAAGGAGTTTTGTCTATGTATATTAATGGCTTAAAAAATTGGGACATTACTTATTGAACGACCCTCGTACATGTATTTGTTCTGTGCAAAGTATGTGTGTTGTGGGAGGACTTTGTGAAGAACATTTTGTCCATACATTCATTTCAGAAGCTGTACCTTCCACCAAATTGTGTCAGAAATTAACGGTAGTGTTTCGGAAAAAAGTCATTATTACTAACTTATGTTATCAGCCTTACGGAATAATAGTACAAGTAATGATATTTTAAAAGAAATTTAGTTTCGTGATTCTGTTTTTACCCCTCAGAAAATTACTTTTTACACCTGATGGGTAATTTACCAGCAAGCTGGGTCCACTGTGCTATAGTCATTCACTAATCCAATTCCTTCAGTATCGCCTTATTTAATTCGGCTACATTCCATTATTCTGGTTTTGCTTTTAATTCGCGGCCCGTTTGTTCTTCCCAGCAAGTCTGCTTGGCGTAGGAGTGCTGCTCTGCTTCTAGCAGCGTGTCCGGAGGGCGCGGTTGGCGGTGTGTGAGCCACATCAGCGCCGCTTCTGGGGCGGCACGACACGGAGTAAGTCAGTCACCTGCTCCACTAGGGGCTATCTACATCCCCACAGACAAGCGCCGGAGCTGCAGCTGAGCAGCTGGCAAGTCTGCAGCATATCGGCGTCAGTCAGGTCTTGGGTCTTATGGCTGAGACGGTTGGTGGAAGCGGGCTGGGTCTGGAGGTGCTGGACATTGATACTGCAGTGATTCCATCAGCCTCTGCAGGAAACCACAGTGGCTAGCAGCGTGGGTCATGAGGCGGCGCCGGGCCTGGTATCAGATACTGTCCAGACTCGATTCTATATGGCGTGGTAGGCCTAAGGTATCGTAGTGGGCCACAGCTGAAGCTAAGTATCTGAGACCTGGTGTGCCACGTAGTGGGCAGTCTGTGGTGCCAAAGTTCGACTTAGGGAGAGCTCGAGGTGTTGTGGGCAAAGGGTGACTAGAGAAGACGAAAGTCCCGGCCACATATAAAAATAGTTTTGTTATTACTGTAAATATGGAGCGCTAGGGGTATGCTTTAGAGGCGCGCAGTGATTCTCAAGTAGCTGGCAAGTGATCAGATTCAGAATAGTGTACGGCAGTACAGTGTACCGTGAAGGGTATAATAGTGTTTTGAGTACATGTTTATTACTGTCGCAGTATTGCACGTATTGCACGGCGTGGCAGTAAGGGGAGAATAGTGTGCCTTGTATTGGGGTTCATTAAAGTCTGAACGGGGTGGAGAGCGGGAGGGGGCGGGGGGAGGGTTGAGGGTATTGTAACCTCCCCCTCACTTATCGACCTCAATGACAGTGAAAAATTAAACCGCGTGTACCTAATGTAAATTTGGGAAAAGCAATCGTCACCGAAGTTAATCTGTCGGTAAAGAGGGAGGAAAGTGTTACATCTAAATGAAATGAAAAATGCAAATGAAATTGGCGGAAATTAATTTTGAGAAAAGGGTAAAATTAATGAAGAAAGTAAATGTGCGATCGTTACGTTAAAAATTAATTGGCGTTAATTAGATATTTGAGATTTGGGGAAAATTACGGTTGCCAGTCCTATGGACAACTACTATAATAACTGAAAATGAAAGATTAATCCACATATAATTAGCAGTAAAAGCGTGGCAACTGAAGGTTGACACGTGTTGTGTGAAAACTGAATGTTTGTCAGAAGTAATAAATTTCGCTACACTCTGACTTAATTTAGCAAAAGAATTCATAAAACCGGAAAACTGAAAATTAATTTTGTGACTGAAATTAATAGTGAACTTTGTTTCTGAAGCACTACGAAATTCAATAAAATAAGGTCAGTCTTGGACTACCTCAACAATCATTTCAAAAGCTACTTGAATCTACGCAACTTAGAAATAAGAGATTTAACTTTGAACTTGAATTAAATGATTCTGAACAATTAACAATAGTAAAATTTAGTACGTACCAAGCTGAGCTGCAGTTACAGGTAAGCTGCAATATGGTAACAAAACTCGCACTCTTAAATTTCTACTTGTGTAATCTAAATAATGTAGCCAGCTATGAATACTTTAACTGAACTTTGAAATTAAGGCAGTGAAATGGAATGATATTACTTTAATGCTGGCGTTTGAATTTCAACGACTGCTTGGTAATGCAGTTGGGACAATGAGCAACAAAGGTTCATGCTAAGTTGCTGTATTTTTTGATGCAACAGTTTGAAAAGCTGAGGTCTGCCTTACAGTTCTAAAACTTTATGTGCTTCCAGTCTTCCTTGTTGGTTGATTGGAAGGTTTGAATCGTCGGTCGAGGAGGTGGCGACAGTCACTCATTTCGGCCGTCGCTGTTGCAGAAGCTGGATGTTGGCGCGCCTTCTTCTCGACACTGTCACCAGGCGAAACGGGCTCTTGATGTGCACCAGCTAATGCTTCCCGTCCGCGACACCGTGTCAGAAACTATCATAGCAAGTCGAGCGCAATTACATGCTGCCAAACCCTGAAAGCGCGGCAACTCGCGGGAGCGTCACACAACACACCTGCTCCACCGCCCTACTCCAGCCAGACTCCCTCTGCCCGCGCTCCATGCAGCAGAGTTAACACTACCAAAGATCCTAAACACTTTGGTTCTCCACACGACCTATCGATGTAATCGTTCGATAGCATAGTTTTCCCTAGGCCAGACCCAGCGTAAAAATAGAAATAATGCTTACAAAACAAACCAATTATACGAGGGCAGTTCAATAAGTATGCAACACATTTTTTTTCTCGGCCAATTTTGGTTGAAAAAACCGGAAATTTCTTGTGGAATATTTTCAAACATTCCCGCTTCGTCTCGTATAGTTTCATTGACTTCCGACAGGTCGCAGCGCTGTACGGAGCTGTTAAAATGGCGTCTGTAACGGATGTGCGTTGCAAACAACGGGCAGTGATCGAGTTTCTTTTGGTGGAAAACCAGGGCATCTCAGATATTCATAGGCGCTTGCAGAATGTCTACGGTGATCTGGCAGTGGACAAAAGCACGGTGAGTCGTTGGGCAAAGCGTGTGTCATCATCGCCGCAAGGTCAAGCAAGACTGTCTGATCTCCCGCGTGCGGGCCGGCCGTGCACAGCTGTGACTCCTGCAATGGCGGAGCGCGCGAACACACTCGTTCGAGATGATCGACGGATCACCATCAAACAACTCAGTGCTCAACTTGACATCTCTGTTGGTAGTGCTGTCACAATTGTTCACCAGTTGGGATATTCAAAGGTTTGTTCCCGCTGGGTCCCTCGTTGTCTAACCGAACACCATAAAGAGCAAAGGAGAACCATCTGTGCGGAATTGCTTGCTCGTCATGTGGCTGAGGGTGACGATTTCTTGTCAAAGATTGTTACAGGCGATGAAACATGGGTTCATCACTTCGAACCTGAAACAAAACGGCAATCAATGGAGTGGCGCCACACCCACTCCCCTACCAAGAAAAAGTTTAAAGTCATACCCTCAGCCGGTAAAGTCATGGTTACAGTCTTCTGGGACGCTGAAGGGGTTATTCTGTTCGATGTCCTTCCCCATGGTCAAACTATCAACTCTGAAGTGTATTGTGCTACTCTTCAGAAATTGAAGAAACGACTTCAGCGTGTTCGTAGGCACAAAAATCTGAACGAACTTCTCCTTCTTCATGACAACGCAAGACCTCACACAAGTCTTCGCACCCGAGAGGAGCTCACAAAACTTCAGTGGACTGTTCTTCCTCATGCACCCTACAGCCCCAATCTCGCACCGTCGCATTTCCATATGTTTGGCCCAATGAAGGACGCAATCCGTGGGAGGCACTACGCGGATGATGAAGAAGTTATTGATGCAGTACGACGTTGGCTCCGACATCGACCAGTGGAATGGTACCGTGCAGGCATACAGGCCCTCATTTCAAGGTGGCGTAAGGCCGTAGCATTGAATGGAAATTACGTTGAAAAATAGTGTTGTGTAGCTAAAGGATTGGGGAATAACCTGGTGTATTTCAATGCTGAATAAAACAACCCCTGTTTCAGAAAAAAAATGTGTTGCATTACTTATTGAACTGCCCTCGTACATCGACATAAATGTTCATAGCAGTAGCAAGTAGCTGGTTCTTTTTACTATATCCAGTTGATCGCCCGATTGTAACATTCTGTGGGCAGAAAGTGTAAACATTCTATTCTTTATTTTGTAATTCTCACTTGGTGCCTCTTTTATGTGTCAGAGGGGCTCAGTCACACTGAGCTGCACTTATGACATTTCTTAATGTTTTTTCTGTTGTTTATTCTAATATTGTCTGATGTTCAGTTTATGCAAGGATTAGCTCTGAGACATGTACCGTTGACTTTTCCTCAGCCTTCTGTTCATGTCAACTTGTTTGTGTGGAAGTATTAATGTCGCGTAAATGTTTTTGTAAAATACGCCTAAACCTGCATAACTCCCAGCCCAAACGCCTGTCCACCCAAACCCTACGCTTCTATGAAACTTCCTGTCAGATTAAAACTGTGTGCAGGACCGAGACTCTAAGTCGCGGGCAAGTGCTCTACCATTTGAGCTACCCAAGCGTGACTCATGACCCGTCCTCACAGCCTTAATTCCGCCATTACCTCGTCTCCTACCGCTATAAGGACGGGTCGTGAGTCGTGCCTGGGTAAAGATGGTAGAGCACTTGCTCGTGAAAGGCAAAGGTCCCCAACTCGATTCTCGGTCCGGCAAACAGTTTTAATCTGCCAGGAAGTTTCACATCAGTGCACACTCGCTGCAGAGTGAAAATTTCATTCCCTACGCTTCTACTTTGCACCGCAGTTAAACGCCCATTTTTCTCGAAGTCCTTTAATTGTCTCCCATTGTAACGTATAAGTTTCAAATTTGCTTCAAAGGTACCTACAACCGTTCTCTGCAGTGGTGCAAAAGCGTGGCGCCCTGCAACTTCCCCTCGGATTCGGCGACGGTTCAAACAGTAAGGCGTCTACACATTCGGAAAATAGTACAGAGCTCAGAAGTTCATGTGAGGTGTAAGTTCGCGAATGACGTCACATTCGCACCAAATTTCCCCACAATGCTTCCTAATGCCACTGTGAACGTACACGCAATGAGAAGTCCGTCACAGCTCCTCTTACCAACATTTCACCCCTTGTTTTGGTGTGTCTGCGATGCGGGCCAGAACCGCTAAATGTAACGTTACAACCATGCATTTTTCTTCATCACTGCTCAGATTCGACTCGAAAAGGCCACAGAGGGGGTGCATAAATGCCGTCAATGAAACCACCCTTTTTCCTGGGGCGTTGGTTCCAACACATTCGCCGCTCGGCATAGCCGAGCAGTCTCAGGCGCTGCGGTCATGGACTGTGCGGCTGGTCCCGGCGGAGGTTCGAGCCCTCCCTCGGGCATGGGTGTGTGTGTTTGTCCTTAGGATAATTTAGGTTAAGTAGTGTGTAAGCTTAGGGACTGATGACCTTAGCACTTAAGTCGCATAAGATTTCACACACATTGGAACATTTTTTTCCAACACATTCCGCGGTAGAAAGTGACAGTTCGCAGTGCGATGAACAACCGCAGAAGACGTTCTTGACAACCATTGACACTGCTGACAGCCCCGAACGTTTTAAGCCTTCTCTAACGACACGGTGCGGCTGCACCCTCACTAAAAGTGATCGTGCCTCTTTGGACTGCAGCGCGACTGCAACTTTTGCTGTCATGCACTGGTTGGAACCTCTAGGGACCGTTCAAAACTATTAGACGAATCTGAACGTGTACTTAAGCTTTTTCAACGCTCCTGTTTTAGGACCTCCTGGGGCCTGATCACGCAGGAGTGTGTGATGAAAACGGCAATGGGTCCCTCTAAGACACTCGCAGTTTGGCAATACCCTCAGTGCCACCCAAGCACCTTTGATAAGCACTTTAGCCGGCCGGAGTGGCCGAGCGGTTCTAGGTGCTACAATCTGGAACCGTGCAACCGCTACGGTCGCAGGTTCGAATCCTTCCGCGGGCATGGATGTGTGTGATGTCCTTAGGTTAGATAGGTGTAAGTAGTTCTAAGTTCTAGGGGACTGATGACCTCACCAGTTAAGTCCCATAGTGCTCAGAGCAATTTTGCTAAGCACTTTAGAAACGTACTTTCAGAAATTGCGACATCAAATCAGCCTGGCGGTTGCTCCAGTACCTAAGGGTGTGAGTAACTTACTTTCTGTAGTCCTCTCATAGCATCCAACAAACGTCTTGCATTTAAGCCATACGGAAAAAAATGTCTTATGAATAACCTGAACCGGAAGAACGAGTTTTCGAAGCCAAGAGACAATAGTTTGAGGATTCGACGACGGTAGTAAGTGAGGTGGGCTGGCAGCTACGCTCTTCGCGTCGGCTTCGGGAGTACGGAACGGAAGGATGGTGCGCATGCGCCGCCCTACGGTCAGCTGCCAGCTAATTTGGCTAATTGGTGCCACAAACACAAGGGAGGCGGCGACAGACACAAGTGCGCCAACTTAGAGTTTGTCGCTCTTCCTTTTACAGCGGCGTCCACGGATGCGTCTTCAGGGGATAAACAGGACAGAATTAAAGCACATTAATCGGCAGCGTGCAAGTGGTTTTATGACTGCTTTGTCCCTTTACGTACTAAGCAGTTTAGGCTTTCGTAAAAAAAGTGACACATTTTAAAGAAATATGGTGAAGCACACTGTAACATTTCGACTAATAGCCTGATACATTAAGTAACTAACTGAGCAAGCGCATAAAGCCTGAGGTATTACACACGGGAGCTTACCAAGGTGATGGACAGGCCAAAGCGCAGGGCAAGTTCGGTTTACCCTACTTGTATGTCAGAAGACAGAAGCCGCCTTGTAAAGTTATAGAGGAACACGCTACTTCCCTTTGTCCTTGACAGTAACGAGATAACCGTTCTTAAGTAAACGTACTAAAAGATGCCCGTTGTTCTTTTAATTAGATTTAACTTTCATTCTCAACTGCAACACCACTCCAAATACCGGAATACCTAGTGGAATTCTTGGAGCTATTATGCTTCATACCAAGACCAGGGAGCGCGTCTTACTCAGTGCAGCGTCGTCTGAGGTTGGTACGGGGCTATAATGAGATTTGACGCTGTGATTTATCTAAAACCTGCAACGTAATCTGACCAAACGACTTCAATATGACCGATCAGGGGATTAATTTCGTTGATACTTTAAAAAGATATATCACGGGAGCGGGAAAGCAGTGGTGGGAAGCATGCAGGCGGAAAGACTAGAGAATCACACTTTATGAAAGACATTTATTAACATGAGGTATACTCTCCTCGAGTTTAGAAATTGTTTGATAACAAAAATTACCTTGATGTTACGATCTCTTACGAGATTGATTCCTTAACAAATTATGTCAGCAAAGGATCGTACCATCGGGAAATTGGGACTCGATTGTTCTTGTGAATGCACTAAAAACTCAAGCACTCTTTACGGCAGTGCAAGGGAGAAACAATGGGATAAGTCCACCAACAATCCATACACACTGCGAGTGGTTGCCATCAAACATTGCTTGTGCCCATTCATTCTACTCAAGAAAATCTATAGAGCACAATGGAAAAATCTTAACGGCGGTAGTCTATGAACAACAAATTGCCCTCCAAAGAATAACTTGAACACGAGTGAAACTTACACATGCGAAACTTATCTACATAACTCCCTCGGTAACTGAATTTAATTATTGCTTGTATTACCTGCGAGTATAGAACCGTTCGCTCGGCCGAAGATCCGTACCTAGAGACTTGAAAGTTGTACACCTCCACTAATATTACTATAACAATTATTGGAATAATAAATCTAATAAAAACTCTTGTAGATAGGATTAGGATTGTTTTTCTTGATTTATATCAAGCTTTCTGATTGGAAGTCAAATGTACTATTTATACTAGAAAAATAGTTATCTACCTCATCAATAAATAGAAATGTGTAAGAATTACAGACTCATATCACTAACGTCGATTTACAGTAGGATTTTGGGACTTCTGCTGTGTTCAAACATTGTGAATTACCTCCAAAAGAAGGATCTGTTGAGAAATAGCACGGATTCAGAACATACCACTCGTGTGCAAAACAACCAGCTCTTTATTCTCACGAAGCAGTGAGTGCTATCTTCAGGATATCCCACATTGACTCCATATTTCTAGATTTTCAGTAGGCTTTTGCACCGTTCCTCACAAGTGGCATCGTATCCTGTCAGAAAGGTTACAGTTCGTAGTAACACACGAAAAGTCATCGAATCAAACAGAAATGATATCAGAGTCCTTTCCCAAGGAAAACTTTCAACAAAAATCGTGTGCGTGCAAATGACGTCTCTGTCAATGCTCTTCCCTTTTTTACCTTGTGTACACGGTACTGCTGCCATCTATATAGCCGGCCGCTGTGGCCGAGCGGTTCTAGGCGCTTCAGTCCGGAACAGCGCTGCTGCTACGGTCGCAGGTTCGAATCCTGCCTCGGACATGGATGTGTGTGATGTCCTTAGGTTAGTTAGATATAAGTAGTTCTAAGTCTAGGGGACTAATGACCTCAGGTGTTAATTCCCATAATGCTTAGAGCCATTTGAACCGTTTTTGAATCCAAATAATAAAGCGATCTGACATTTGTCCAATGCAAATATGCTGTCAGTGCACACCATTGTATACACTATAAAATACGCTGGGCACTATGACCAGGGCTTGTAAGATAAAAATAGTTTAAAATCCAAAAATAATAGCAAACAAATAAAACGTCAGGTCATGCTGTGAGCTGCTTCCATTTTGAAATGACAGCATTCACTGTACGTTTTGTGCAGTCTTTTAAAGAAACTGCAAAAATTACTCTGGAGAAGCAAGTTTTTTCCCAGCGTTTGCATGGTAGAATACACTCATGTGACAAACAAAAAATATTCTGTTCAAATTTAAAATTGTTGCAGTCGGGAAAATTTTGTCAGTAATGCATTGATAGTCTATATGTTACATTGTTACTCTAATACAAACTAATAATCATTAAGTTCAATTAAATTAACAAGTACCCGGGTTGGATAAAAATGAGTGGCAGTACGTTTATAATTCATAGCAGACTTTATTGACAGGCGTTCACAGTATTTCATGTCGTCAGTATAAACGAGTCGGATCTCTTATCACCTTCCCCAACACAGTTGGAGGCGGCGTAAACTGTCAGCGCATCCCTCTGTTGACGTGTCACAAGGACAGCCATAAGGCACTGATAATGTCCTCTCTTGAGTTGTAGGACGTGCCACGAAGAAGTTCCTTCCTTTTGGTGAAGAGGTCGTAATCGCACGGACTTATTTCGTGTGAATGCGGTGGGTGTTCCAGTATTTCCCACCCACACGTACGCAGAAGCTCCTGCACAAGATTCGCCTTATGATACACTGTCATGAAGGATGATGGAATGGAGCGCCAGGAGGAATGTGCCACTTTAATCTTGATCCACGCATTTTGTTCGTGATTCCTAAACATACTGTTAGGTCGCCTGAAGTGGTCTCCCGCACTTTCACACAGTACGCACTGCAACTGACTCAACGTAACCGCTGGTTGCACCACTTCACCGACGTGCAAGCAGCTGCAGACAGCGCGCATGCCGTGTGACGCACGTCCTTCATGTTGCGGCAGTGTTGACACTATATTTTGTTCAACCCAGGTGTTATCAAAAACCGGTTATAATTTGAAAACGTTTTGGAATAGCAGCTACTGGAAACTAAAACAAATTCTCATTTTCAAGACAAAGGAAGTAGCACAGATATTGTAGAAACTCATTTGCAGATATGACGTGTTCCGTGGCAGAAGACCTCCCATTTGAAGGTGCAAGATGCTGCACATCCGACGAAGTATGGTCTAACCGTCCACATATTATGTAACTAAACTCAGAAATTTACAGAATTTTAGTCGCCATGAAACTTGTAACACATATATCTATTAGGAGTAGGTGTATTTTAAGTAACTGTGTATCTGCAATTTATGAAGTGTTCTTTCTATGTTGTTTTAACACCTTGATGTATGCAAGAAAATTAGAGTTTTGTAATGTATATATGAAAAAAGCAAAAGAAAATGTTGAAATTTTAAATTATTGTAATATGAATATGTTTATGAATGAAGAATGTTTATTGGCACTGAGCACTATGGGACTCAGCATCTGAGGTCATCAGTCCCCTAGAACTTAGAAATACGTAAACCTAACTAACCTAAGGACATCTCACACATCCATGCCCGAGGACCGAGGAAGGATTCGATCTGCGACCGTAGCGGTCGCGCGGTTACAGACTGAAGCGCCTAGAACCGCTCGGTCACAGCGGCCGGCGTATGTTTATTTAAAGCTGGTTCATGCTTAGGGCACTTGTATTTGTAACACGTAAACGTCGTAGGGAAGTCCCTCCGCAACGAAAGTGGCATGGCGGGATGTAAAAGGTGGGTTCTGCGGTCGAACTGAGCGGCTCCTTTTTGTGAACGGCACGCAGTGTGTGGCTAGCGTTATCACGGTACACCTTGACTGTGCTAAGACAGGCAATTGAAAGCTGCATTAGAAGGGACTTGCCTCGTATGTGGATCTGGCTATTATTATTATTATTATTATTTTTTTTTTTTTTTTTTTTTTTGGTCGTCAATCTACTGACTGGTTTGATGCGGCCCGCCACGAATTCCTTTCCAGTGCTAACCTCTTCATCTCAGAGTAGCACTTGCAACCTACGTCCTCAATTATTTGCTTGACGTATTCCAATCGCTGTCTTCCTCTACAGTTTTTGCCCTCTACAGCTCCCTCTAGTACCATGGAAGTCATTCCCTCATTTCTCAGCAGATGTCCTATCATCCTGTCCCTTCTCCTTATCAGTGTTTTCCACATATTCCTTTCCGATTCTGCGTAGAACCTCCTCATTCCTTACCTTATCAGTCCACCTAATTTTCAACATTCGTCTATAGCACCACATCTCAAATGCTTCGATTCTCTTCTGTTCCGGTTTTCCCACAGTCCATGTTTCACTACCATACAATGCTGTACTCCAGACGTACATCCTCAGAAATTTCTTCCTCAAATTAAGGCCGGTATTTGATATTAGTGGACTTCTCTTGGTCAGAAATGCCTTTTTTGCCATAGCGAGTCTGCTTTTGATGTCCTCCTTGCTCCGTCCGTCATTGGTTATTTTACTGCCTAGGTAGCAGAATTCCTGAACTTCATTGACTTCGTGAACATCAATCCTGATGTTAAGCTTCTCGCTGTTCTCATTTCTACTACTTCTCATTACCTTCGTCTTTCTCCGATTTACTCTCAAACCATACTGTGTACTCATTAGACTGTTCATTCCGTTCAGCAGATCAATTAATTCTTCTTCGCTTTCACTCAGGATAGCAATGTCATCAGCGAATCGTATCATTGATATCCTTTCACCTTGTATTTTAATTCCATTCCTGAACCTTTCTTTTATTTCCATCATTGCTTCCTCGATGTACAGATTGCAGAGTAGGTGCGAAAGGCTACAGCCTTGTCTTACACCCCTCTTAACACGAGCACTTCGTTCTTGATCGTCCACTCTTATTATTCGATCTTGGTTGTTATACATATTGTATATGACCCGTCTCTCCCTATAGCTTACCCCTACTTTTTCAGAATCTCGGACAACTTGCACCATTTTATACTGTCGAACGCTTTTTCCAGGTCGACAAATCCTATGAAAGTGTCTTGATTTTTCTTTAGCCTTGCTTCCATTATTAGCCTTAACGTCAGAATTGCCTCTCTCGTCCCTTTACTTTTCCTAAAGCCAAACTGATCGTCACCTAGCGCATTCTCAATTTTCTTTTCCATTCTTCTGTATATTATTCTTGTAAGCAGCTTCGATGCATGAGCTGTTAAGCTGATTGTGCGATAATTCTCGCACTTGTCAGCTCTTGCCGTCTTCGGAATTGTGTGGATGATGCTTTTCCGAAAGTCAGATGGTATATCGCCTGACTCATATATTCTACACACCAACGTGAATAGTCGTTTTGTTGCCACTTCCCCCAATGATTTTAGAAATTCTGATGGAATGTTATCTGTCCCTTCTGCCTTCTTTGACCGTAAGTCCTCCAAAGCTCTTTTAAATTCCGATTCTAATACTGGATCCCCTCTCTCTTCTAAATCGACTCCTGTTTCTTCCTCTATCACATCAGACAAATCTTCACCCTCATAGAGGCTTTCAATGTATTCTTTCCACCTATCTGCTCTCTCCTCTGCATTTAACAGTGGAATTCCCGTTGCACTCTTAATGTTACCACCGTTGCTTTTAATGTCCCCAAAGGTTGTTTTGACTTTCCTGTATGCTGAGTCTGTCCTTCCGACAATCATATCTTTTTCGATGTCTTCACATTTTTCCTGCAGCCATTTCGTCTTCGCTTCCCTGCACTTCCTATTTATTTCATTCCTCAGCGACTTGTATTTCTGTATTCCTGATTTTCCCGGAACATGTTTGTACTTCCTCCTTTCATCAATCAACTGAAATATTTCTTCTGTTACCCATGGTTTCTTCGCAGCTACCTTCTTTGTACCTATGTTTTCCTTCCCAACTTCTGTGATGGCCCTTTTTAGAGATGTCCTTTCCTCTTCAACTGTACTGCCTACTGCGCTATTCCTTATTGCTGTATCTATAGCGTTAGAGAATTTCAAACGTATCTCGTCATTCCTTAGTACTTCCGTATCCCACTTCTTTGGGTATTGATTCTTCCTGGCTGATGTGTTGAACTTCAGCCTACTCTTCATCACTACTATATTGTGATCTGAGTCTATATCTGCTCCTGGTTACGCCTTACAATCCAGTATCTGATTTCGGAATCTCTGTCTGACCATGATGTAATCTAATTGAAATCTTCCCGTATCTCCCGGCCTTTTCCAAGTATACCTCCTCCTCTTGTGATTCTTGAACACGGCTCAAATGGCTCTGAGCACTACGGGACTTAACAGCTGAGGTCATCAGTGCGCTAGAACTTAGAACTACTTAAATCTAACTAACCTAAGGACATCACACACATCCATGCCCAAGGCAGGATTCGAACCTGCGACCGTAACGGTCGCGCGGTTCCAGACTGAAGCGCCTAGAACCGCTCGGCCACTCCAGCTGGCTCTTGAACAGGTTATTCGCTATTACTAGCTGAAACTTGTTACAGAACTCAATTAGTCTTTCTCCTCTTTCATTCCTTGTCCCAAGCCCATATTCTCCTGTAACCTTTTCTTCTACTCCTTCCCCTACAACTGCATTCCAGTCGCCCATGACAATTAGATTTTCGTCCCCCTTTACATACTGCAGCACCCTTTCAATATCCTCATACACTTTCTCTATCTGTTCATCTTCAGCCTGCGACGTCGGCATGTATACCTGAACTATCATTTGTAAGTAGGCTGTTTAGGTTTTTTTATTGGTAACGCCACCTCTGTATGAAAATCACTGGCTGTGCTGTGTGCAGTCTGTGGCTAGTTTGCATTGTTGTCTGCCATTGTAGTGTTGGGCAGCGGCAGCTGGATGTGAACAGCGCGTAGCGTTGCGCAGTTGGAGGTGAGCCGCCAGCAGTGGTGGATGTGGGGAGAGAGATGGCGGAGATTTGTAATTTGTCATGAACTGCTATATTTATATATGATGATATCAAGGTAAATACATTGTTTGTTCTCTACTAAGAACTACAGTGGGTCTGCATCTTTGATGACCCACCAATACCATTATTTCTACAAGGACTGCAGTGGGTCTGCACCTCTGGTGGCCCACAAATACCGTAATCTCTACCAGGACTACAGTGGGTCTACTCTGTGATGACCTACCTACCAGTATTCTTCAAAACTTCGACTGACTCTGCGGTGGGTTTGCTCTGTTGTGGCGCATTACCTGTCTGCATTTTCTTTTACTGCTCAGACTTTGAGAAAAACACTGCAATTTTACTGGGATGAATTATCAGGACTGTCTTAATGGACTGTGACAAAATTTTAGCTTTTGACCAACATAGTATCAATAAGTGTGTGCATTTGATTTCTTTGTTATTGTAATTATGAAAATTTTTTTTCAAATCTGTATTGGCCACTGCCCAATACAATTTGTAAAATTTTTTGTGGGGAGCATGGGGGCTATGTAAGTAGGCTGTTTAGGTTTTTTTATTGGTAACGCCACCTCTGTATGAAAATCACTGGCTGTGCTGTGTGCAGTCAGTGTCTAGTTTGCATTGTTGTCTGCCATTGTAGTGTTGGGCAGCGGCAGCTGGATGTGAACAGCGCGTAGCGTTGCGCAGTTGGAGGTGAGCCGCCAGCAGTGGTGGATGTGGGGAGAGAGATGGCGGAGTTTTGAAATTTGTCATGAACTGCTATATTTATATATGATGATATCAAGGTAAATACATTGTTTGTTCTCTATTAATATCTTTCATTTGCTAACTATCCCTATCAGTAGTTAGTGCCTTCCATAGTTTGAATCTTTTATTTAGCTGGCAGTAGTGGCGCTCGCTGTATTGCAGTAGCTTGAGCAGCGAAGGTTTTTGTGAGGTAAGTGATTTGTGAAAGGTATAGTTTAATGTTAGTCAGGGCCATTCTTTTGTAGGGAATTTTGAAAGTCAGATTGCGTTGCGCTAACAAAATATTGTGTGTCAGTTTAAGCACAGTCATGTATAGATTGTTCAAAAAGGGGACGTTTCACATTGTCGGTGTTGGTCTGCTGTCGATTCTGATTAGAACAACCCAGTCACTGAACTGTTCACAGTAACACACCCTCTGCCCTACCTTCCTATTCATAACGAATCCTACACCTGTTTTACCATTTTCTGCTGCCGTTGATATTACCCGATACTCATCTGACCAGAAATCCTTGTCTTCCTTCCACGTCACTTCACTGACCCCTACTTTGAGCCTTTGCATTTCCCTTTTCAGATTTTCTAGTTTCCCTACCACGTTCAAGCTTCTGACATTCCACGCCTCGACTCGTAGAACGTTATCCTTTCGTTGATTATTCAATCTTTTTCTCATGGTAACCTCCCTCTTGGCAGTCCCCTCCCGGAGATCCGAATGGGGGACTATTCCGGAATCTTTTGCCAATGGAGAGATCATCATGACACTTCTTCAATTACAGGCCACATGTCCTGTGGATACACGTTACGTGTCTTTAATGCAGTGGTTTCCATTGCCTTCTGCATCCTCATGTCGTTGATCATTGGTGATTCTTCCGCCTTTAGGGGCAATTTCCACCCCTAGGACAAGAGAGTGCCCTGAACCTCTATCCGCTCCTCCGCCCTCTTTGACAAAGCCGTTAGCGGAATGAGGCTGACTTCTTATGCCGGATGTCTTCGGTCGCCAGTGCTGATTTTATTAAAATTTAGGCAGATGCGGGAATCTAACCCTTTGGTCCCCGAAGACGTTTTGATTATGAATCAAAGACGCTACCCCTTTCTCTTTTTTATTTTTTTTTGAGACGTCAGTGAACGAACGGACAGATAGTAACTATGCAAAAATAAAGAAAGTAAAATTTTCACTTGAGGGAAGACTTGAACCAGGGACCTCTCGTTCTGCGGCTGCTCACGCTACCACTTTTTTTTAAATTTTTTTTTTTATTACCTCTTCCACTTCAGGCGTTGGCCCCTATCACCCATACTACCCCCAAAAACCTATCTACCCTAAAAACAAAAACAAAGCTAGTGCCACCGCCACTTTCATCCTGAAGCTAACTAGGACGGCCGTTCGCCGCCACTTCAGGTTCCGCCAACGAACAAAAATTAAATATGCCTCCGAACTTTGTATAAAAAAAAAATAAAAGAAGAAAGGAAAGGGTATAATACTTTATTAAATTTTATTTGTTGTTCATTTTGTTCTTATTTTGTTCTTGTGTATTTATTTGGATTTGAAAGCAGGTCTCCTGCCCACGTTATTTTTTTTTTTATTTTTTTTTTATTTTTTTTCAATGTGCGAACAGTCACAGTTAACCATGCCTGGAAAACTAAAACAGAATGAAGACGCCATCGAAGATATGAGACATAAATAGCATGAAAAGAAAGCTACCACGTCGTAGTGAGGCTTCCCAGCGACTGCGCCCACTGATAAGATTGTTCAATATATGGTCGTTTGCAGTTCGTTCTGACCTCATCTGCCACTGCCTGGAACATTCCAGCTACACGGCGGGCTGTGAAAGGCACTCCATAGGTAGTTTGCGAAGCACTGTTTATATCTGGTATGCCCGGAAATAGCATGATGTCTTTCTTGCAAATAGAGCCAGAAGTCAAGGAAATCCTTGTGTCCGTCACGGCAGAGGTAATGGACGGCATGTCCACGTATCCAGGTGACAGAGTTGGTTCGAGTCTTGGGGTAAAATGTCTCATCCGGAAACAATAACGTGCGTGCAGATATATGCTCCGGCCTAACTCGCAAGAGATAAGCCAGCATCTGCCGCACTAGGTGCCAAACCGGTTCCGCCTCTCCACAGCTGAGGCGGTGCTCGTCAGAATCTACTGTATTACAACCCACACAATTGGGAGATTCTGTCATGTGGATATTGTAGAGACGTTCTTGCGTCACGAGCTTCCCATTAACGACGACGTACCATTGAGAAACAACATCGGAATCAAGCATGGCATCGTGTACAGTCTTCCACATCACGCGCCACCGTACGTCAGGATATTTTAGTTCGACCACATTTAGGGGGCGGCGTTGCAGCATGTCATGATATAGGCGTCGAGTTGTGGCCATTTGTGGTGTCGTGAGCGCGACACTGCAATAACTTTGTTCTAAATAGAAACGTCCTATATAAAAGAGGGGCGCTGGGATGTCCTGTAGTGGCACCGGCGCTCTTAGTGAAGCAGGACGTAGCGCCGTCAGAAGCAGACTCGTGAGGCTCGTAGGACAACGGCGCAGCAGACATAAATGTGAGCTAACATAGAGGGCAATGGCCCTATCATGGACGTTAACTAGGCCGAGACCACCTTTTTCCTTGGGGAGGGTAAGAGATACGTATCTGATCTTCAGTAACATACCAGTGGTGACGAAGTATTCCAGCGCTGCCATAATGCTACGAGCCAAGGGCTTCGGAATGGGTAGCGTTTGGGCGACATGCGGTATGCGGGACGCAAGGTATACATTGGCATAATACGTCCGCTGAACGATGTTGAGGGATCGCAAGCGCTGATTTGAAATTCCGGCCCTAATTTGGTTAAGAAGGCGTCGATAATTGAGCGTCGTCGCGCGTCGCATGTCGTTCATGAAATCTAAGCCCAAGCAGCGTACAGTATCACTGAAGCGTAAGGGGGCAATGTGTTCCTGCGGTAGCCCAATCCCGATGCTCAAGGCGACGGACTTGTCAACGTTGATTTGGCTACCAGAAGCTGTACCGTAGGTTGCAATCCAGTCCAAAGCCGCGGCCATATCGTCAGCTCCTCGTATGACGATCATCAAATCATCCGCATATGCGGTGCAGCGATAGATGGAGCCGCCGAACTGTATCCCAGTGAGCCTGTCTCGGAGACCACACAACAAGGGTTCTAAGGCCAATGCAAATAACAATGTTGATAATGGACATCCCTGTCGTACTGATCGGCGGATCGGCATGGGTGCCGTCAGTCTTCCATTGACAAGAACTCGAGAAGTTGCACCATGTAGTAGGCGTGTCAACACTGTGATAAAGGGGTCGGGGTATTCCATGCGCCGTAGAACGCCGTGAGGAAAGTGTGGCCCACACGGTCAAAAGCCTGGCTAAAGTCGGTAGACGCGAGGGCTGCCGGCAAACGTCTCACCCGTGCAAGGGAGATGAGATCTCTGTAACGACATAACGCAGTTCTGATGTTGTTGGGTCCCCGCAAGGACGTCTGATGGCCGGACAAGACGTGCAATAGTGTGCCGCGAATACGTTCTGATAGCAGCCTCGAAAAGATCTTGAAGTCGCTGTTCAATAACGTTAAGGGACGATAGTCGCGGACATGATTCCGTCCCTTCGGCTTGTGGATGGGGACAATCAGACCTTCCAAGAATGGTGCAGGCAATGTTATACCCGGGGACATCAATTCCTGGCAAATTTCAATCAAACACGGTAGCAACAGTTGTTTAAAGGCTCGATAGAACTCTAATGGTAACCCATCGATTCCTGGTGATTTATGGGGAGCACCTTTACCAATGGCGTCGAGCACTTCCTCTTCTGTCACTTCTCCCAGTAAAGTCGGTACCATGTCTGGTGGAACTGTACCGTGGACATGTGCTGAAACGGTGTCTACCGTCGCCATATCAGGGAGCACTGCTGAATAAAGTTGAGCGTAATGCCCATAGAAGGCTTCTGCTATATCTGCTTGTTCTACCACATGTCGACCGTCGTCGGTTATCATGTCGGTTACCAATGCCCTACGGCGCCTCCTGCGTTCTATGAGCACGTGGTGCATAGATGGCCTTTCTGATGGTATCATGTCTGGAGCACGCGACCGTATAACAGCGCCTTGTAAATGATGGCGTGCTAAGGAGACGAGCTGCGCTTTCGCGCGATTGACTGTGATCTGCCTGTCAGGTGAGGGCTCCATAGCAAGACAGTCCCGTAGGACGGTGTAATAAAAGTTTTCCGTGCTCCTCCTCCATGCCGCTGCTTCCCGGCCGTAAGCCATGAAGGTGCGTCTAAGAGCAGGCTTCGCACATTCAATCCACCAACTGAGGGTCGATCGGTACCGACCACGACGCCGTAAGGACGCGTTCCACGACTCTTCGACAGCACCTTTACACGCCGGCTCGTCCAGATGGGCGACGTTCAGTTTCCAGGGGGGCCTACTGCGCCACACACGTGCAGGTTTGAGGGCAATGGTGCAAATATAGGCTGTGTGGTCGGTGAATGCAGTGGGCCAGAGCTCTGCTCCCCTCGTCGCCGTCGAAAGGGTGCTTGTGACGTAAATCCTGTCCAATCGACTTGATGAATGGCTTGTATAATGGATGTAACAAGGAGCTGGGCCATGGATGTGGCGCCACGTGTCAATCAGGTGGAGGTCACGCACTAGCATTTCCAATTCCGCACACGGGACGTGATGTGGCTGCTGATCAGATGGAGATAATGTACAGTTAAAATCTCCTCAGATCACCATATCGTCTATGTGGCCCATAAATAGACGCGTAATATCTTCCGAAAAAAAGCGGGCCCGATCTCTCCGTCTCCCTGATCCTGAAGGGGCATATACATTGATGAATCGTACACCGTTGACAGTTACTGCCATGGCTCTTGCACTCGGCAAGTACAGTACGTCCGTAGCCGCCAAACCGTCCCGTAGCAGAACAGCCACACCACAATCGGTAGAAGAGGCGTGGGAGATGTGGGCGGTATATCCGTAGAAGTCAGGGAAACTAGCGACACATACTTCCTGTAAGAGGACCACGTCGATGTCCGCCGCATCAAGCATGCGTTGTAGCACTGTCAGTTTGTGTGGTGCCCTTATCGCGTTGATATTGATTGTGGCAAGGCGAAAGGTGTGCTGCCTAGCCTCTTCACCTAGGGTAGACGCCATGGCAATAAAAGCTAACCGCAAGAGATGCCGGACCCACCAAACCCGTTACAAATTATGAGTCTTTCACGCTAGTAGTGGCATCCCCAATGCCGCCCCCTCCCCTGTCACCCGTGCCCTCTTCAGGAAGTTCCTCAACATCGTCCGACCACAGTGGGTGCAACACGATGCTGTGTGGCTGATCGGCACCTAAATCTCTCTCACGTACGTCGTCTTTGGTAGAGGTAGACGGATCGCCATCCATCGACGCGACCTGCCGCGTTTGTGGTGCAAGAAGTAACTGGGCACTCGTAGTATGGGCGGGTGAACCGTCTACACCACTTATATCCTCAGCAGGCGCAGCATTCATGCTGTCTGATGAGATGTCACCTTCTTGACCGGCCGTGTGTAGGAGGCAATCGTCAGAAGGGGTCCGCCGACGTCGCTTGCGTCGTCGGGGCGAACGTTGCTGGACATCCGTATCCGAATGTGTGAGGCAATCCAGCGTCGTATCACCTTCCGCCAGGAAAGCCGCGGTCGGCACAATGTTCACGTCCACGTCCATCGCGTTCTGAATGTTATGTTGCGTCTGGAGTCCGTGGGACTGTTGCTGCTGTTGTTGCTGTGGAGGGGGAGACATATGGGTTGGCACCGAGGGTCCTTCCTCTTCCTCCCGTGGTACTTCTGGCGTCGATGGATGTGTCTGATCGCCCGTTTCGTCCTCAACTATGGTGCGCATCGTCGTCTGAGCGTACGTGAGGGGCAGGATTGTCGTCCCCGTCGGGGAAGCAGAGTCTCCCACCAGTATCTGCGTAATTCTACGTTGTAAGCAGCTCGATCGAACATGGCCTTCCTGCCCACATCCGGAACAGGTACGCGGTTGACCGTCGTACATGATGATTGCACGACAGCCACCGATGTTCAAATAGGACGGCACATGTTTCTTGAGCTCAAGTTTAATTTGGCGCACACCATTGTAGACCTTATACGTCGAGAAAGTTTGCCACTTTTCTGCAACGTGGCTGATAACATTGCCATATGGTCGGAAGGCGTCCTTGACAACTTCCTCTGGGACCTCGAAGGGGAGCTCAAAAACTCTTACAGTCCTTAGGCCCATGCCTGCATGATCCACCGTCACTGCACCGATATGCCCGTCAGAATGTTTGAATCGGAGAGAGTTCGAGTATTTAGAAACCACTGTCGCGCAGACCTCTGCACTGGTCATTTTAACATAAACCACGCACACCGTTATAGAAAAATGTATTCCGACGACAGTCGCCGGATCTAAACGTAGATCGTCGCGTATGAACTGTTCTATTTCATAGGCTCGAGGACGCGCGTGATCTGGTTGGAAAGTAATTTTGATCGTATCGTGGCGCCATGTGTGTGCCATAATCGCACTGAACTTGGAACAAATACAACTCGCGCCGCGAGAAGGTAAACACAACCAAGCGCTCACGGTTGCGCACGGCGAGGCGCAGCGGACGTCCTCGCCCCACCGCAGCCGAAAGCAGACTACTAACAACTGACCCCTAGACCACGGGGTTATTTAGCATTGACGGAATAATGTAATGACTGTAATAGGTTGAAAATCCGACGCCAAGAAGAGATTTTATAGTACATTCGCACATCAAGAGCCGTGAGTACTGTTAGCCGCCATTTCGCCTGCCACTTATCTTCGCCACTGCTTCACTGACTTCATAGATTCAGATACGTAATGTATATTAGCATTGGCCACTTAATTTGTGTGTTCTTTCAATAATAATCACATAAAAAGTCAATTCGTGTTCGAAACCATAACCTCAGTCCTGATCACGAACCTACGCTGGGTCCTCACCTAAGTGCTACTAAAACCGAGTATCCTGATTTAAATGTACTATTCATGCATTCATGTGTTTGAAAGTGATTTTTTGTCTAAAGTAAAAGCAATAGCAAAAGTTAAAGTAAGAGTAAAATTTGGATGCTTCGTTTATGGGCTACTCCAAGTGAAATTGTTGAGGTAGGAAGGAAGTTTAAGTACAAAAATTTAAAGATCAATCAATAGGAAAGTGAAAACTTTTATTATTTAAAAGCTAAAACCATAAAAGTGAAGTTGGATGGGCTTTTGCTAAAGTATCCTTAGTTTATAACAAAATATAGTTTTGTAGGATTACAGTGCAAGATTGTGTAAATATTGCCAAGAATACTTGCTTCACAGGTGATTAAAGTACAAGTACATATAAATCTTTAATGAACCGATTTGCGGTAGTACTATTAGAAGTGAAGTTATGCACATTTCCAAAGATAGTGTAGTTTTGGTACCCATCATGAATGGTTCCTTTTGAAGTTAATTAAGCCCCGTGTTGCATTTTATTACCTTGCAAAGTAAATTAAGTGAACGATTAGCTTTTAGAGACAGTTTTTGCTTTTGCAGTAATCAGAGAACCTTGGCTAGTGAAACTATACCAGTTTATGGGTCCCCATCATATTCCCCTCCTATTAAGAAAAAAATGAACTATTGCTGTTACTAAGAAAAACTGTTATATGCAGAGGAGCTTAAATAGTGTATTTAAGATATTATTCATTCTTATTTGTGTTTTTCATGTCAGTTGAGATAGGAGTCCCTCGTGTCCAAATTTAGTTCTGCACTTCATGCAGTGACATTTCAGTATTTGAATAAGTAATGCTGTTGAGTGTGGCTGTCATTAGTATGGACTTGGTGCAAGGTTTCTCCCCATAATTTAGTGGTGTGTGTGTGTTATCGGTAACTGCTGCTACACACAGTGCAGAGTGCACTGTGTCAGTTTGCGTCCTGTTTGCTATTCAAAGGGAAATCTCAACAAGAGTAACTTCAATAACTAATATCCAATTTTACCAAAAACATATTTTTCCAAATTAATGTAGTAGGCTGGCGACCGTTCATGTTTTTCATTCACTTATAATTTTACCACTTCGGTTAACTCCCAAGGTTAAGGCCTGCTTTAGTCCGATACCCTCTTCCATTAGCCACACGCACGATCGAACTTTGAAATCCTCTCAAATGGTAACATTAGCGTGTTTCACCGCACGTTAGTGTTATAAACTGTGTAACTGAAGATTTTAGAAAATCCTCAAAGTATCTTTCATACGTTATATATCACTGAAATATCTAGAACTCACGCTACACGAAACACACACTCACGTCTCATGTTAATAAAAACAATAGGAAATGCTGCAAACTGTTTATAGCGGACTCTAGTACTAATTCCTTCATGTAACAGTCAGTCACTTGATTGAAGTACCAAAAAAAACATCATGTGTGAAAGAGGAAATGGCGATTTCTCTCATATCATTTTACTGTCATATAACCTGACAGAAAAAGTGAAGCGCCCAGGTGATATGGTCGGATGTTTATTTAACTTCGTACACGTTTACACCGTCGGCGGTATGTAAATAACAGTTGCATTTCTCTGCGACAAACAGAAGGCCACCAGAGTGCACCGGTGTTTTCCATGTTCAGTATTGCTACAGGGCCTCGCAGTGTATATAAGGTACGTGAACGGCGTCAGATGATGAGTGACCAGTGTGAAAGAAACGGAGATGTCTCCTACATCGCAGAGACTGCGCTATCAGCACCTGACAGTGTTTGAAAGGGTCCTAGATGCGGTCTCCGTTTGGCTTGCTGGTCGAATCTTGCAATATCCAGGTTTGTGGAGCATGTGGGTGTGAAAGTTGCCCCTGCATGGTAACGTGAGACAGGCATAGTCATTGTCAAGGTTCTGGCCGACCACATCTCACCACCACAATGGAGAAACTACACTCCTGTCGTCCGAGAACTAGCAGCAGCAGTAGTAGTAGCTTTATTCATCTGTAGATATCTTTTTACAAGGATACAGGACATGTCAAAGTACTCGTATTTATAAATTTAGATCAATTTAAAATAAGCTAATTCGTATACACAAATGTATTTACAGATTTCTAGTTAGAAACAATCATTAGATTTACTCCTGGTACACAATACTTTTTTTTTTTTACAAATAACATATGAAATAATGTAATGCGATATTTTTCACTCATATCTCACTGTCAGTCACTGGACACACTATACGTACAATGTTTCATAATACTTCAATCACCACACACACACACACACACACACACACACACACACACACACACACTGGTGATCTCTGGGCCATTTTCTGTATCGCAACTTCCCATTTGCTATCCTGAAAAACTGAGTCAGCATCCCTCTGTGACGGTACGTCACATAAATATTGACATTTTTATCGATTGTAAACCGTAGTTAACGTATTTTATGAATATAATTAGTATTATTATGTTCTTGAAACAATTGATGTGCAGCGATAATTTAAGAGTAACATCTCTATTTGAAACATGTCTATGAAAATAAAAAAGGATCGAAAAGAGACGCGATTGTACGACCGAGGATGAAGGACGTATTTTATAGTACGCACACTGTTTTTTCCCCTGATGCGGAAGGCAGCCATTGAGTGGCTACACATATTTTATGTAATTTATTCGGTATTCTGCTAAAATAAACTAATTATTGCTATCAAAAAATGAATTTCTTTGTAATAGTTGTCACCTCAAATGGTCGCGGCGGCTAGTTATTTTTAGTAAGCATTTTTTCAGTAATTCGCGCTGCGGGAAGCTCATCTTCCGATGCAGCCTCTGGTCGGCCATTACGCGCCAAAGTATTAATTTATTTTTCGAAGTGTTAACAGTAACTGTAAATGCGAGAGATTTCGTTGTAAGAACCTTTATAAATTGCAACAGATTATTAATTTACGTTAAAGTTAATTTTTTTAAATTATACAGATTCCATGAGTTCAGTAAGTTTTATCTTGGCGCCGGCCGAGGTGGCCGAGCGGTTCTAGGCGCTTCAGTCTGGAACCGCGTGACCGCCACGGTCGCAGGTTCGAATCCTGCCTCGGGCACGGATGTATGTGATGTCCTTAGGTTAGTTAGGTTTAAGTAGTTCTAAGGTCTAGGGGACTGATGACCTTAGAAGTTAAGTCCCATAGTGCTCAGAGCCATTTGAACCATTTATCTTGGCCGCTCCATGGCAACAATCGAAAATTCTCTCGAGCCTTGCTTTGCAATCAATAAATAGAAAGTAACAAAATTACATTCAGTTCAGTTAACGGCAACTATATTTTAATTATCACGTTCAAAATCTAAAGTTGGTACATGAATATCAGCGGCCCTTCAAGAACCCGTTTCATATTTACTTATGCATGTAGGTAAAAGTGATAAGAAAAGACAATATCCCTGACAGAAAGAATCATCCTCTAACAAAAGAAAAATTCATGCTGATAAATAACAAATGGCAACGTAACACCTCCGTAATGAGTGAGATGTTGAGTTGCATAGCTTGGGGTAAGTATTTCTAGAAAGGAAAAAGAGAAGGAAAAAAAAACATAAAGTGAAAGTGTTAATGGAATGTTGAATATTTTATAATCATTATTATTATTATTTATTTGTATAACTTTTTTTATCAAACCCCTACTCTATCTCAGCTAAGTAATCCTTCAATTTATAAAATTTATTGCATATCATGTACTTTTTAGCTGCCTTTTTAAATACGTGAATTTTTGCAATTTCTTTAACCTCTTTCGGTAATTTATTGTACAGTTTTATTCCTTGGTAGAAAATGCTGTTTTGAGTTTTATATATATCTTTTCTTGGTAAATGTAAGTTGAGTCGATCTCTTGTTGCATGGTCATGGACAGAGCTATTTGTGCAATAATTACCAATGTTATTTTTGATGTGTACAACTGACTGATAAATGTATTCACATGGCGCTGTTAAAATCCCCAGTGTTCTGAACAGATCTTTACAATGAGCTCGCTAGAATTTTCGGTTATTATTCTTATGGCTCTTTTCTGGAGTTTGAAAATTGTGTTAATATTTTGTGCGTTTGTTCCCCAAAAATGATTGCCATAGCTAAGAACTGAGTGTACATGTGAATAATACGTAACTAAAAGACACTGCATGTTACACACTGATGGTAGGATTCTAAGGGCATAACATGCTGATGACATTCTGTTTGCAAGTACCTTTGTGTGGACCCCTTGCAACATTCTGTGTTATTCCGCAGCCATAGTCTGAGAAGAGCAGCAGCTAGACTAGTGGATTACCTCCACATGTAGGTTGCAGTTAACATCACAACACCTGCGTGATGAGTGATGGCGTGAGTGGAAAGCATGTAATGCTGATGAAAGGCATTACACTGTGTTCGGCGATGAATCGGGGTTCCATTACTCCTGCTGACTATCGTCATTGATTATGGCGACAGCATGGTGTGAGGTATTGAACAGGATTGGGGAGAAGAGAAGTTTGTGGCACAACTTGACTAGAAGAAGGGATCAGTTGGTAGGACATGTTTTGAGGCATCAAGGGATCACAAATTTAGCATTGGAGGGCATCATGGAGGGTAAAAATCGTAGAGGGAGACCAAGAGATGAATACACTAAGCAGATTCAGAAGGACGTAGGTTGCAGTAGGTACTGGGAGATGAAGAAGCTTGCACAGGACAGAGTAGCATGGAGAGCTGCATCAAACCAGTCTCAGGACTGAAGACCACAACAACAACAACAACAACAACATGGTGTGAGGTCCTACTGTTCCAGTGCCTTGGAAAAGCACAGCGGTATTACTCCTGGCGCTGTAGCGTGGGAAGCCAACGGTTATGGCCTCAGGTGACGACTGGTCGTTATTGAGGGAACTGTGAAGGAACAACTTTACGTCACGAGCATTTTGCGTTCTAGTGTGTTATGTCTCATGCGACACTATCGTGGTGACATTTTTAAAAAGTGCAATGGTCGTCCGCATGTGTCACTTGTCTCTACGAACTGTCTCTGTGAAGTGCTCTGTCCCCAACAGAATATGCGTGAGACTAGCTCAGCGCCGGAATCCGTCATGTTAAGGGTCACTTGCAAGAGTTGTGAGCCAGCTTGCCTCAGGAGTAGATGAGGATACAGTGGCTTTATGACGACATTCCCAACCGAATCAGTGCATGCATCTAGCCCAGATGGCGTGCAACGTCATACTGATAAATAATCTCACTCTGTCAAATCCATACCAATACTATAAATGCGAAAGTAACTCTGTCTGCTACACTTCCACGACTTTGAAGAAATTTGATATGGGGATAGCTTGAACGCTATTCAATAATTTTTAGAAAGTCCACATTTTTAGTACCGTCACCATGATACATCATAACAAAACTACTGATGTGCGTCAGTAGGTAGTGGTTTAGTGATTAGTGTTGCTGAACCTCGATGACGAGGTCTCGGAGTCGATTACTGGCCGGATCGGATTTTCCCCGCTTCACACAGAGTGTATGTGTGTGATTATCATTTTATCGTCGTCGATATGCAAGTCACCGAAGTGGCGTCAAATAAAAAGAGACTTCTGTCAAGCGACTGAACATCCTGACCATGGTCTCAGGCCAATGAAGCCAAACGCACGCACAATTTCGTTTTACCATATACGAGCGCAGCCCAAGGTAATAATTAGCATACTGTTTATCCATACTTTAGTAATAATATTGTTTAACGTGATCCTAACTCTGTCGGTTATGTTTTCACGACTAAACCGCTGAATCGATTTCGGTGATATCTGGCGTGCAGATAAGCTTCATTAAAAAGTAAAACCAAACTCGATCCCTAAGAGGGTGAAGGAAGAAATGGAACATCTTTTAAATATGAGAGAATGTAAACCAAGTTAAAAAATTATCAAGTTTGTTGCATGTATAATGTATAGATGCTCACGCCCCTCCATACACACCATTTGGCAGTGATACTGTGTGTGCCGCGTTGACGCGCGTTACGGTGGTTGGGTTGCCGGAAGAAGCACACTCGTGAAGTTAGCTGACGTTATTGTACCTGTAACAGCTTACTTCCGACAATTACTCATCATAATAAAAATACTGATATGCGAGTGCAGCCATGGGTAACAGATAGCTCATTATGAAGTCGACTCGATGTTGTAATCAACAAAAAACAACGCACGCTTTATCTCTTTCGACAAGTTAATCTGTCATCTTCAGAAGCTTGGTTTAGCAGATATCAATACCTTAGTCATAGAAGGATAATTCCGCGATATGTACAGAAATTTATATATTATATGTGATTATTTAAGCACTGTTTGACAATAACTGAATCACATTTATGTATCTGTTGTGCTAGCAGCAACGAGCATATGTTTGTTGTTGTTGTGGTCTTCAGTCCTGAGACTGGTTCGATGCAGCTCTCCATGCTACTCTATCCTGTGCAAGCTTTTTCATCTCCCAGTACCTACTGCAACCTACATCCTTCTGAATCTGCTTAGTGTATTCATCTCTTGGTCTCCCTCTACGATTTTTACCCTCGACGGTGCCCTCCAATGCTAAATTTGTGATCCCTCGATGCCTCGAAACATGTCCTACCAACCGATCCCTTCTTCTAGTCAAGTTGTGCCGCAAACTCCTCTTCTCCCCAATCCTACTCAATACCTCCTCATTAGTTACGTGATCTACCCACCTTACCTTCAGCATTCATCTGTAGCACCACATTTCGAAAGCTTCTATTCTCTTCTTGTCCAAACTAGTTATCGTCCATGTTTCACTTCCATACATGGCTACACTCCATACAAATACTTTCAGAAACGACTTCCTGACACTTAAATCTATACTCGATGTTAACAAATTTCTCTTCTTCAGAAACGATTTCCTTGCCACTGCCAGTCTACATTTTATATCCTCTCTGTTTCGACCATCATCGGTTATTTTACTCCCTAAATAGCAAAACTCCTTTACTACTCTAAGTGTCTCATTTCCTAATCTAATTCCCTCAGCATCACCCGACTTAATTTGACTACATTCCATTATCCTCGTTTTGCTTTTGTTGATGTTCATCTTATATCCTCCTTTCATGACACTGTCCATTCCGTTCAACTGCTCTTCCAAGTCCTTTGCTGTCTCTGACAGAATTACAATGTCATCGGCGAACCTCAAAGTTTTTACTTCTTCTCCATGAATTTTAATACCTACTCCGAATTTTTCTTTTGTTTCCTTTACAACGAGCATATACCTTATATATATATATATATATATATATATATATATATATATATATATATATAGGGCGAGTCGCGTAAGACGTAACACCCCCATTATTCCGGGGGCGATTGCACGTATCGACAAGTGGTGTTCGGCGAATCATAGCGGACTGTGGGGCACATACTTTGGTACATGCACAATAATCACAACGTTTATATTGACTGAGATAATGAGGCAAGTACATGTTTTTTAAATGGAGCGCTATACTTTTTAACCATCATTCGAACGCTCAGGAAAAGAAGCGTATAGTGATGTAACGCATGTTGGTTTCAAACTTCGCTGAAAAGACGCTGGGAAATATTGTACGATTGAAGCTCGAGGCGGTCGGAAGCGGCTGCAGACTGTAAACACGCCTCGCGCGACCCGCGGGCCGAGTTGCCGTGCTCTATGCAGCATGCACGGCCTACGCCACGTAGGTAAATCCTCATCGACCCTCTTCACGATACACCATAGGTACAAGGTGGCATGTCGCGTTTCGTATTTAACTGTGGCACATGTTAGCTAATTGCATATCAAAAGAGGATTATGAGAACTATGCCAAAGGCATGGACATTCCCAGGCTGAAATGAATAGTTATTGTGTGAACATAGCAACCGCTTTGTCACGCAGTTTCTCATTTAAGCTTTACCCTCTTCCTACTTACATGTCACACCTGACGCACAGTAATCCGCTGACAATTTTATTGATGGATGCGTCATGGGAAACTCTTCACCGGGTGACGCCTGAGTGTGTCTGTGGGGTAACAAAGTGTCTGCTGTGAAACTACTGTTTACACAGATAGTAGTGGACATTATAATTACAGAGACTACAAATTTGATAAGATAATCATTTTATTCACATTCCTATGTTGACCACCTCCCACTAGACAATACGACAGAAGGACAACCTACGTGGTATACACATTTATACTTCAAGGATGTTACTGGTCATTGACACATATCGTTTAATAATACATTGGTATCGACTGGTAACCTTCACAATTCATAGTGATCTTTACAAAAAAAAAAGGCTTTGTACTTTGCTTAAGCATGTACTGAAACGGTTTACCCTTGACTGCGAGATACATCTGTAATCGACGTTCAAGAGAGTGGGTAACAGATGAAAGATCAGTGGATGATATGGTGGAGCAAGCTGTGACGATTCGGCGGCGCATGTCATCTAGCGTTGTTGGGGCTTCGTGGTAGACCGCATCTTTCAGTGTTCCCCACAAAAAGAAATCAAGTGGAGTCAAATCGGGGGACCTGGCAGGCCATTGTACTGCAGCATTCCGTCCAATCCAGCGGTCAGGAAATGTCTCGTTCAATATTTGACTTGCAACACGCGAGGAGTGAGCTGGGCAGCCGTCGTGTTGGAACCCCATACACAGGCGCTCATTGAATGGTATCTCCTGTAGCAGAACGGGTAGAATGTTCCTAAGAAAGTTTCCATACTTATTTACATATAATACTCCTGTAATGAAATAAGGTCCTACGATGTAATTTCCTACAATGCCACACGTTGACGCGCCATGGTCTTTGGTGCTGTACCTGACACATCAAATGTGGGTTCTCAGCTGCCCAGTAGTGCATGTTACGTAAATTTACATTCCCATGATTAGTGAATGTTGCTTCGTCGGTGAAGAGCACACGTTTGAAGAATGTATTATCTCGCAGGCGTCGCAGAGCAAACCGACAAAATTCGATACGACGTTCGAAATCGCGTCCTTAAGAGTGCCTGATGGAGTGAAAGGCGATATGGGTGGAACTTATGCCTGCGCAGAATGCGCATAACACATTCCGCGGCAGTACGTGTCGTGCCACAACTTCTCTTGATTTGTGTACAGCAACTACGTGTGGATAGGAGACGCACGTTCTACTGGTTTAACGTCGCACGACCTACTAGTTGTACGACGCGGCCTGCTTTCCGGGTCGCGCGAGGCGTGTTTACAGTCTGCAGCCGCTTCCGACCGCCTCGACCTTCAATCGTGCAATATTGCCCAGCGTCTTTTCAGCAAAGTTTGAATCACAATAGCAACATGCGTTGCATCACTATACGCGTCTTTTCCAGAGTTTCCGAATGATGGTAAAAAAAGTCTAGCGTCCCATTTAAAAACATGTACTTGCGTCATTATCTCAGTCAATATAAACGTGATTATTGTGCATGTACCAAAGTATGTGCCTCATAGTCCGCTATGATTCGCCGAACACCGCTTGTCGATACGTGCAATCGCCCCCGGAATAATGTGGGTGTTACGTCTCACGCGAGCCACCCTGTATAAAAATTTACGTCTGATAAACTAAGTTTCTGAAGATGGCAACTTAATTTGTCGAAACCGATAAAGCATAATAAATTTTATTTGCAACCGATGACTGACAAATTTATTCTGAAAAATACTACAGTTGCTGAAAATTACAGAGATGAATAAAAAAAATAGATGTTTGGATTATTACTACGCTACGGCAGATGTTATTACTATCGCAATCTTCCGAGATTTAGTTCAAGTGACATTACATAACAAAGACGTACCACTAAGTGTCGGTGGAAGCTGCTTACTGGTAGGACGTTGTATAAAGTGGACTCAACCAAAAGAAGATTAAGAACAAAAGATAAAAGCACTTTTGAGATCAAACACACAGCCTTTGAATGTCAGGGCTGTAGCTTTCAGCCCTGGCCGCTCCCGCTGTGACTGCAGTCCTCCGTTCGCGCCACGACGGCGGCAGCGTCGGCGCCGTAATTACGGGGCCAGTAATGAAGTCAGCGGCCACCTGCTGCCTTTGATTACTGCATCCATAATTCATGGCGGCGGCGCTGTCAGGACGGGACGTATCCTGTGTGCGAACTGTCGCCGACGCGACGCGACGCAACACGGTCGCGGAATCGTCGCTTAGCAACACATTTGTACTAAGAGATTTGATCACAATACCCCGCTAAACATTTCTGCACTCGGCTGTAAATTTCTGTGCTTGTTCGGGTTATAAATACAATTTATTTCCAACATCGTCGCTTTCTGGGTCAGCGGATTCTTTTACCAGTAAAACCATATTTTCTATAAGAATCGAACTACGTTGTGTAAAACAACTTCAAACGTCAGGTTACTTTAGAAATGAGTTAATGTGTTAAATAACTCCCTTGTATAAAACAGTTTCAGACGTCAGATCACTTTAGAAACGAGTTAATGTGTTAAATATTTGACGTTAGGCATGCAAGCGATAAAAAGTTTGGAAAATAATTGAAATTATGCTTGAAGTTTACCGGAAGTCGCTGAGTGCTCACGTTACGAAACACTAGATGAATATATCCTGGATAACTTGCTCTCCATATAAGCAAAAGTAAATTCTTCACCATCTCAATGTTTACGACGTGGTTTATCCTGAACTATGAATCATACAGTAACATAATTTTGATATGTGCGCATAGTCTCTGTAAAGCGTGTTGAGAATACAGTTAGTAGTAAAGAAATAATAAATTAAAATGTTTGATTGGTCTTGAAATTTTATTGCGCGCTATTTGAGGCAGAACTTAGTTTTTCACGAATCTAAATACCGGGTGATCAAAAAGTCGGTATAAATTTGAAAACTGAATAAATCACGGAATAATGTGGATAGAGAGGTACAAATTGACACACATGCTTGGAATAACATGGGGTTTTATTAGAACCAAAAAAATACAAAAATTCAAAAAATGTCCGACAGATGACGCTTTATCGGATCAGAATAGCAATAATTAGCATAACAAAGTAAGACAAAGCAAAGATGATGTTTTTTACAGGACATGCTCAATATGTCCACCATCATTCCTCAACAATAGCTGTAGTCGAGGAATAATGTTGTGAACAGCACTGTAAAGCATGTCAGGAGTTATGGTGAGGCATTGGCGTCGGATGTTGTCTTTCAGCATCCCTAGAGATGTCGGTCGATCGCGATCCACTTGCGACTTCAGATAACCCCAAAGCCAACAATCGCACGGACTGAGGTCTGGAGACCTGGGAAGCCAAGCATGACGAAAGTGGCGGCTGAGCACACGATCGTCACCAAACAACGCGCGCAAGACATCTTTCACGCGTCTAGCAACATGGGCTCGTTCTAATAAAACCCCATGTCATTCCAAGCATGTGAGTCAATTTTTACCTCTCTATCTACATTATTCCGTGGTTTATTATGTGTTCAAATTTATACTGACTTTTTGATCACCCGGTATCTCTATGGAACCATAACCTCACTTCTGCTTGCACCGCTTCATTACTATGAAACTGAAGTCCTCGAAGGTGTTCTTTCAGTTGTCGAAACAGATGGAAATCGGATGGAGCCAAATCGAAGCTGTGTGGAGGATGATCGATGACAGTAAACATAGGAACTTCCTGGCGTGCCACACACTGCACGCAGCAGAGACAGGGCAGAGTTCTGACAGAGCGAGTTTTGTGCAGGTCAGCTCAAAACTCGGAACTCAGGAGCCCTTTACGTTTTCGTAGGCATTTCCAGTATTAAAAAGCTCAATACGACCCTACCCTAAATGCAGAGTTACTGCTAATGACAAAAATAAGCATCTTGTTAAGGCAGTTACCAGCTTGTAAATAATTCATAAAATGCATGACACACAAATTTTGACCTCATTTGTATTATATTCTGACCGGTTTAGGTCGTAAACCACATTCGCGGTCCTGTACGAAATACAAAAAACATCATTTCAAAATGCAGAAACCGATCAAAGAAATTAATTATATTATGTAAATACCACAAGGTGATTGCCTATGTTTTATTATTAACATTTAAGATAGTCCTTTATTTCTTGTTCTTCTGGGGGCCCTTACGGTGATAGGTAGCAAAGTCTCACAGCGACATTTAAGATTTTTCTTCATTATTCTTTGTCGCCACTTGTCCATGGCATCTATAGATTTAGATATTTGGCATGCCAAGAAGTATATCATATGAAAGTGCTAGGACATTGATAACATTTTGGTTGCAGCCCAGTGGGTTTACGTATTCCCTTTTAATGCTTCATATGACTATGACTATGACAGTGTCTGATTGCTGTAGCTGTAGGTGGCTTAATTATGCAAGTTAATGGCAAGTACTCTTAACTGACAATTTTCCTCCATAATTTTGTAAGTAGAATTTTACTTTTCGGACTTTGTTTGCTATTAAGAATTGGTAATTTATACTGTTAAGACAGCCTCTACTTGACTGTTTTTTTTACCATTCGATATGAAAATGTATCTTTAGCCCAATTGCTTTCCATCCATGAGGGTGACAAATAACATTGAGTTAGAGATATTTGTGACATAAAATTTATAGAAAGTACTCATAGTCCCTATCGTTTTATATTTATGGTTGTATGTTACGTATTTTGTTAATGTTAGGTTATTAGATACACCATAGCTGATAAGTTTATGAGGCTAGTTCTTACTTGAGTAAACTGCTAGATTTTCGTACCATAATCCTGATCCTAATGCAATTACTGTCTTTGATAGTCTGATTGCCTTAAACGAAGGAGTGTTAACTTTTGACTAAGCGGTAAATATGTGGCGAGAGGTTACTTATACTTACTGCATATTAGTCTATTGCTCCCGAGCTTTATGTGTTACACGAGTAGATTATTTACACTATGTGATTGCCCTAAAATTGTTGACTACATTTTTATTATTTTTATGGCTTTACTTAGTAATTGTACACTACTTGCCATTAAAATTGCTACACCAAGAAGAAATGCAGATGATAAACGGGTATTCATTGGACTAATATATTATACTAGAACTGACATGTGATTACATTTTCACACAATTTGGGTGCATAGATCCTGAGAAATCAGTACCCAGAACAACCAACTCTGGCCGTAATAACAGCCTTGATACGCCTGGGCATTGAGTCAAACAGAGCTTGGATGGCGTATACAGGTACAGCTGCCCATGCAGCTTCAACACGATACCACAGTTCATCAAGAGTAGGGAGTGGCGTATTGTGACGAGCCATTGACCAGACGTTTTCAATTGGTGAGACATCTGGAGAATGTGCTGGCCAGGGCAGCAGTCGAACATTTTCTGTATCCAGAAAGGCCCGTACAGGACCTGCAACATGCGGTCGTGCATTGTCCTACTGAAATGTAGGCTTTCGCAGGGATCTAATGAAGGGTAGAGCCACGGGTCGTAACACATTTGAAATGTGACGTCCACTGTTCAAAGTGCCGTCAATGCGAACAAGAGGTGACCGAGACGTGTAACCAATGGCACCCCATACCATCACGCCGGGTTATACGCCAGTATGGCGATGACGAATACGCGCTTCCAATGTGCGTTCACTGCGATGTCACCAAACACGGATGCGACCATCATGATGTTGCAAAACAGAACCTGGATTCATCCGAAAAAATGACGTTTTGCCATTCGTGCACCCAGGTTCGTCGTTGAGTACACCATCGCAGGTGCTCCTGTCTGCGATGCAGCGTCAAGCGTAACCGCAGCCATGGTCTCCGAGCTGAAAGTCCATGCTGCTGCAAACGTCGTCGAACTGTTCGTGCAGATAGTTGTTGTCATGCAAACTTCCCTATCTGTTGACTCAGGGATCGAGACGTGGCTGCACGATCCGTTTCAGCCGTGCGGATAAGATGCCTGTCATCTCGACTGCTAGTGATACGAGGCCGTCGGGATCCAGCACGGTGTTCCGTACTACCCTTCTGAACCCAATTATTACATATTCTGCTAACAGTCATTGGATCTCGACTAACGCAAGCAGCGATGTCGCGATACGATAAACCGCAATCGCGATAGGCTACAATCCGACCTTTATCAAAGTCGGAAACGTGATGGTACGCATTTGTCCTCCTTACACGAAGCATCACAGCAACGTTTCACCAGGCAACACCGGTCAACTGCTGTTTGTGTATGAGAAATCGGTTGGAAACTTTCCTCATGTCAGCACGTTGTAGGTGTCGCCACCGGCGCCAACCTTGTGTGAATGCTCTGAAAAGCTAATCATTTGCATATCACAGCATCTTCTTCCTGTCGGTTAAATTTCGCGTCTGTAGCACATCATCTTCGTGGTGTAGCAGTTTTAAAGGCCAGTAATGTATATATGCATTGTTACCGAACTTTTTTAGTGATAAATGGCGTTGTTGGAGAAGCGCTCCTAACATAAATATTACGGCTGTCTCCTTGTATTCTTCAAGTTCTTCCCAATGATTTTGTGAATGTATACTTTTTGTTAAATTGTAGTGATTATTATTATATCACTGCTGAAGGGATACGATCCTGATTATGCCACGATGTAACTTTCACCCAGCTGCTCTTCCACTCATGTGGGTAACAGATGACACTATATCAGAAGTGTTCGTGACAAACATTATACATATTCAGAGTTGTATGTTATATATATTGTTTAATATGTTGTGAGGTATGTCACAGCTAATTTGTTAATGAAGCTGGCTCTCACTTGGTTAACCTCCTAGACAGACATACCTTATTATTGATCTTCATATGAGTAACAAATATGATACTGTCTGACTGCGTTAGATGAAGGGATGTTGACTTTTTGATTAGGTGACTGAGGTTACTTAATTTTTTTTTTTTTGTAAGTGACTGAAGTTACTTAAATTTTTGATGTATGAGTAGGTCTATTTTCTGGCTTTGCATGTCAGCATGAATTGATTAATTACACTGTGTGACTGTCCTAACGCCATAGACTATGTTATGGTAATATTTTATGTCTTCATTTAACAAACTTTGTTGCTATACATTTTCGGTGACAGATGGCTCTGTTATTATGGCCCTCTTGACACAAACACTGTGACAATTATTTGTATCTTTCAAGGTTCTTACTTACGATTATGTGAATGTCTACTCTTCGTTAATTTGATATGATACTAATATATTTCTGAAGGATTATGATGCTGACTACGCCATGCATAGCCCCCTAATGGGACATACCCCTTCTTATCGTTTCACATGATTATGACTATGATAATTTCTGATTACCTTGCTGAAGATGTTTCAAATGCAGGGTTTGATAGTAATTATGATACTAGACAGAACTTCTGTTCTAAAAAAAATGTGTAAATTGAGTTAGTGCGAGGGTTGTTCAATAAGTAATGCCCCACAGTTTTAAAAACACAATTAATGTACATAGACAAACATCCTTGTTGGCGTTTCACATTTGATGTTTGTTTTGTGCGCCGGTGAAGTTTCTAGCCGTTCTGGCAGATGGCACAGCAGAAGTAGAGCGTCAAAATGGTGTCTACATACGACTCACGTTACAAGCAGCCTGTTGTTATTGAATTCTTGTCTGCACAAAAAGAAACCGTGGTCAACACCCATAAACGTATGTGTGGAGTGTATGGCGATGCTGCAGTTGATAGGAGTAGAGTTGGGCGATGAGTAAAGAAAGTTACAGCCTCAGGAAACGAAGAAACAGAACTCCGTCACCAGTCACACTCGGGACGTCCTGTCACAACCACTGTTCCAGACATGTTGAATCGTGCGGATGCCATTATTCGTGCCGACCGGCGCATCACAACTCGACAATTGGCTCTACAGTTCTCGATTAGCATTGGAAGTGCGTCGGCAATGATCGAGAGTCTCGGATGTTCAAAGAGGTGCTCGCGATGGGTTCCAAGAATGCTCACAGTGGATCACAAGATTCAAAGAAAGGCCATTTCATCAGAATTGTTGGAGCGTTTTGAGACCGACGAAGAGACCTTTCTGTCGCAGATCGTTACGGGGGACAACAGTTGGGTGCACTTCTTTGGGCCGGAAACAAAAAGGCAGTCCATGGAGTGGCATCATCAGCATTCACCACAAAAGGGGAAATTCGAGGCAACCCCCTCTGCCAGAAAAGTGATGGTGACAGTCTTCTGGGATTGTGATGGCGTCATTCTCGTGGATGTGATGCCAAGAGGGTCAACCATCAATTCAGAGGCAAACGTGAAGACTCTGAATAAACTCAAGAACCGTTTCCGACGTGTTCATTCGGACAAGAATCCAACATAAATTTGCTCCGACATAATAATGCATGCCCACACACAAGTCTTAGAACTCGGGAACACATCGCCAAATTGGGTTGGACATCATTGCCTCATCCACCCTACAGTCCAGACCTGGCACACTCGGTCTTCCATCTCTTTGGGTTGCTTAAAGATTCTCTGCGGGGAACACACTTTTAAAACGACGGGAATGTCAGTCACGCAGTGCGAACATGCCTACGCCTACAGGACAAGAGCTTTTATCAGCAGCGAATACATGCTCTTCCTTAACGTTTGCGTAAGGCCATAGAACGTGATGGAGACAACGTAGAAAAATAGGACATGGACAAGACATGTTGATGTATATTGTCACCAAATTCTGACTCTTAACAATAAATATGTTTTGAGAAAAAATTTGTGTGGTGTTGCTTATTGAACGACCCTCGTACCTTTAAGCTCTGTATGTAAACATGAATTGAACGTTTGCAGTATGGTACTTACCCCATCGTGATAATTTTGTTACAACTGATTGTGAAGATGTTACTCTTTAATCTTTATGATAACAAAAGATGTTGTTATCATACAGAAATTAAGTACGTAAGAAAGAAAAACCCTTATATAATGTAATATTTAATTGTTATTACTTTGTCTACTCGAAAATGTTTCGTTGGAATACAATTTTGTTACGACATGTATTATTAGTGTTACGTTCATCTTGGCTACAAATGTAATTTCTTCGTAGTCCTGATCTTTGAATTGTTTACTATGAGCTGTGGCCCTGTACTGCCAATGTGTGTCTCGATTCTCTTCAGTTAGTTGCTCTTCACACATATATCATACTTATAATGTTCGAAATAAACGGTAATTTTAGTTCTGATATTTAATGTTGGCTATAGATTAGTTTTTCGGCGCAAGTAATTTTTCTGTTGTTACATTTTTTTCACATTACGACAGATTTTGGAGAAACATAGGGAAAAATCAAAAAATATAGGATTAATTTTCATAGATCTAGAAATAGCGTATGATACTGTTCCAAGAAAATTACTTTGGAGAGCACTACATATGGCAAACATAATCCCTTCCTTGATTAAAATAATACAACAGATGTATAAAGATAACATTTGCCAAGTGAAAGTTGGTAATAAACTTTCACAGAAATTTAGAACAAGCAAAGGCCTTTTACAGGGCTGTCCCATGTCACCGTCATTATTTAAAATCTATATAGATGTTAGCCTTAGAACATGGTCTCGTAAATGTAATAGTATGGGATTAGAAATAAGAGATGGAGTTTACCTACATCATTTATTATTTGCTGATGATCAAGTAGTCATAGCACAAGATGGGGGGGATGCTAACTATATGTTTAATCAACTAGCAGTAGCATACAAATCTTGGGGTTTGAAGATTAATTACCAAAAAACAGAATACTTGACTAATGATTCAGATGAGCTATACATTGAAGGAAAGAAAATCAAAAAGATAAACACTTTCTGTTATTTGGGATCCATTTTAGAAATCGAGGGAAAATCAGTCAGAAATCGATAATAGAATTAGTAGCGGACGGAGGGTCATTGGGATGCTTAACTCAGTCTTATGGAGCAGGAATGTAATGAGCAGAACTAAAAAATTAATATACAAATCCATATTAGAGAGTGTGGTTCTGTATGGAACGGGGACCTGGACAATTAACATGAAGCACATTTAAAAAGTACAAGCTCTAGAGATGGACTTTTGGAGAAGATCGGCAAGAATCTCCAGGAAAGAAAAGATAAGGAACACCGAAGTAATAAGGAGAATGGAAATAAAAGAAAGAATATATGACGTAATGGATAGGAAGAAATTACAGTGTTACGGGCATGTACGACGAATGGAGGAAGCCAGAATACCAAAGTTGATACTGGAGTGGGAACCGGAGGGGAGAAGAAGAAGAAGACGACCTATGACCACCTGGCTCCAAAATGTACAGCACACAATGAGGAGAACGGGCGCAGAGGAAGAAGACACACAAGATCGAAACACCTTGAGAAATATTTTGAGATTATAGTTTAAGAACGTTTATTGTTTGTATTGTAATTTCCAAGTAAATTATTATGTTGGAGATAAGCCTCTGTAATGAGGAAAAGCTCAAAATAATAAATAAAAAAACATTTGAAATAATCTTGTTACCATACAGGTCATTTCCTTTCTGCAGTTTGACATGATTTTTGTTTTGCAGTTTGTGCAAGACCGTGAACATGGTTTATGACGGAAACCGGCCGGAATAAAATAGAAATAAAGTCAACCTTTTTGTGTCATACATTTTATAAGGACAAAAATAAAGTTTTAACTACAGACTTTTTTGCACTCTGCAAACTGCAGAGTGTGCATTTGCTGTCTACTGACCCTAGATTTTGTGTGTTTAAACAGCGTTTTGAGTGTAAATTGAAGACTAGATAAAATTGTGAAGGCTACATGCATATTGCATAATTGCTTGAGGACTGTAAACAATACGTCAAGTGATCTCGCCGAAAAGGAAGAAATGGGATCATTGAGTACTGACTACATTCTATCACCTGCTCTCACTAGATGTAGAAACACAAGTGAAGCTCTTCTTAGGACAGAAATATTTGACGAGATTATTAATTCATCAGATGGGTCTGTTCAGCTATAAAAAAGAGGTCAACACTAAAGTGAAGAACTTAACGTCGTTAACATTAAATGTTAAACTAAAAGACATCAAGTAATAAATAATGCTTACAATTTCTTTGCATCCTTTATCCAAATTCATCCTCCATTATTTTATAGAAAAAAAATCTGTTGTTCGTTGAATATTCTGTAGATATGGAAGTTTTTCTTGTTAATCATATAGCAAAATACTCTCCTCTTTGTGTGCTACCATTTGCCAACATTTTGTTTCGATATTTCAGACCGTTTATGAGATAGAAGCGAATTATGAATATTTCGCTCTGGATTTCCTGATGGTATGTACGTTCGGGACAGAGCACTTTACACGTAGTCCATTTCCTCGAGATTAGATACGCATAGCGATCTCCTTCCAAGTTTGAAGAATAATTCAATATATTACCTACATTTCATAAGCAACAACATTTGGCCTAACGGCCCCAAAATTCGTAGCAAGCCCTATTTTTCAATGCAAAGTTTCAGAATTTCTTTTCGTAGTATGTCTTATCTCGAAATACCGCAACAACTGCGCCCATTAACGAAATGACAGGCAGTTCCACCAGGTAGCAGATAAATGAAGTTATGAGATGCGCAAGAATTCATTTTTTTAACGAATAATTTCGTCACAGTCGTCTGGGAAAGACTGCAGATCGGCCGGCTTGCACGCTTTGCCTTTAACGCAGTGCACCGAGCCTGCTGGCTGCCGTGTCGAATCAGCGGGTCCCAAAGGAACGACGCAGGTGGGCGCAGGTAGAGGAAAACGGTACGGCTCGGGGAACGGGGTATAGTCCTGCCTCAGCTAATGTCCTGCCCTGCACCTCGGCTGCATGCAGTGTACGATGTATCAATGGAAAGCGTGGTTTACAAAAGTCGCGCAACCTCTGCTCAGTCAGAAAAATAGGACCTAATCTGCTTGGGTCCTGTGTCCAATATTTCTCCAGGTGGGACATGGTTCTGAAGTTCCATGCAATGTGCTCCCACGTTAACCACAAGGTTGCAAAGAAGTTCTTGTGGTGAATTCCGTTCCTCCACCATGGGGGATCACAACTGCTGGATGGTCGGTGTCGCATGTGGGCATACAACACATCTCCCTATTTCATCCAGCACTTCCTCGATGGAATTTAAATCGGACATTGGCAGGCCAATCCATTCGCTGAAAATCCTTTAATTCAAAGTGCTTCTCCACCTGAGTTGTTCGATGCGGTCGCGCGTTGTTATTCATAAAAATTAAGTCACGGCCCTGAAAATATGCACTTAGGGAAGGTCTACAACGTCACAATAACATTGACCGGCAAATGTACCGTGTGCATAGATCTGGGAGTCAGCACACTTATGCAACATAATGATTCCCCACAGCAACACATGGATAACCAAAGCGATCACGTTCGATAATACTCCTGGATGCAGTATGTGTCCCTACCCCTCTCCATGTGAGGGTACATCCAGAATCTGTACTCGGACTGGTTGTGCACGCGACCCCACTCCTCACTGTTCCAATCGATATGCTCTTGGTACCACCGCAAACGTTGGCGCTAATGTGTAGATGTCAATAGAACACAAAGTAGTGGCCGTTAAGCAGAGAGATCACCTCCGTGCAGTCGCAGTACCACTTTGAAGCATGAGGTTGTGTGCCTTGCAGTGGTTGAAATTGCATCCATTGTTTGACGTGAGCCCCTTCTTGCCTGTTTCACAATGCAGCGGTCAACTGCTGCTGTGGTCTCACTGTGATCGACCACCATCACTCCTGTGGCCAGCAGTGCCTATGGCTTGGAAAGCTCTCCATACACGTAAAACAATGCTGTGAGGAAAATCAAAGTCTTGTACAACACTCTTCATAGTTCGTCGTTTCTCCTGATTCCCGATGACTATTCCCTGTGTGAAGTCGTCCAAATGTTTTCTTTGGGCCGTGTTGTCAAGAACACCACCAGACAGTACCGAAACTGCTCGCCGATCGGCAGTCGACATCCACTGCCTTTTCCCATTCCCTAAAATGCCTCGTGTTATTGGGCAAACCTCTTCGGCATTACATACAGACCGCATGACTTGTCATTTAGATTGCTTAGAATGACTGAGAAACCTCTCGCATCATGCTGTCGCATTTTAATAATTTACTATGAGTAATTAATGAGTAAAGACAATGAACCACCACAGTCGTATCGTCAAAGAAATCTATTTCAAACGACTAGTTTCGGTGCAACATTTACGCCATATTCAAGTCCACTATAAATCAAAAGAGTACTTTGCCGGCCGGAGTGGTCGCTCGGTTCTAGGAGCCACAGCCTATGGTCGCAGGTTCGAATCCTGCCTCGGGCATGGATGTGTGTGATGTCTTTAGGTTACTTAGGTTTAAGTAGTTCTAAGTTCTAGGGGACTGATGACCACAGAAGTTAAGCCCCATAGTGTTCAGAGCCATTTGAACCATTTTTTGAAAAGAGTACTTTCATTCCTTGGCCCGTGTTTCTTAGAATCCATATAACACTAGTTGTCGTAGATTGCATACTTAGGAACGTATATTCTAATGTCACCACTATGACCACATTAATCATTATTATCTACATCTACTTACTCCGCAAGCCACCATAAGCAGCGTGGCGGAAGGTACCATGTGTCATTACTAGCCACTTGATAACAGAACGGGAGCAAAGCGGCTGTCTGTATAACTCCGTATAAGCCCTAATTTCTCGTATCTTATCTTCACGGTACTTACGCGAAATGTATGTTGGCGGCAGCAGAATCGTTCTGCAGTCAGCTTCAGATGCCGAGTCTCTAAGTTTTCTCAATAGCGTTCCCCGAAAGGAACGTTGCCTCCCCTCCGGGGATTCCCATTTGAGTTTGCGAAGGAATCTCCGTAGTACTGGCATGTTGTTCGAACCCACTGGTAACAAATCTAGCAGCGCGCCTCTGAATTTCTTCGGTGTCTTCCTTTATTCCGATCTGGTGCGGATCCCAGACACTCGAGCAGTACTAAAGAAAAGGTCGCACTTGTGTCCTATATGCGGTCTCCTTTACACATGAACTACACTTTCCCTAAATTCTCCCAATATACCCGCCTATGCGGTACGCACCACGGTCGCACCTTAGCAAAAGATCTGGCAGAGAAACCGAGAAAATTCTGGTTCTGTGTAAAATCGCTAAGAGGCGTGTTGACCAGTCTGGGATGGCAGTTAAAGACAGCAAAATGAATGCCGAAGTTTTAAATTTCACGTTCAAGAATCCAAGAAATCGTTCACATAGGAGAACCGTACAAACATACTTTCATTTGACCATCGGGCAGACTTCCGAATGGACGACATAGAAATACCTAGCTTAGGGAAAGAACTGAAAAATCTGAAAATAAATAAATCACCAGGTCCGGATGGAATGCTCGTTCGATTTTACAAATGGTACTCTACGGCATTGGCCTCCTACCTAGCTTGCGCTTAACGTGAATCTCTCGTCCAGCATAAAGCCCCAAGTGACTCGAAGAAAGCGCAGGTGTTCCGGTATACAGGGTGTTACAAAAAGGTACGGCCAAACTTTCAGGAAACATCCCTCACACACAAATAAAGAAAAGATGTTATGTGGACATGTGTCCGGAAACGCTTAATTTCCATGTTAGAGCTCATTTTAGTTTCGTCAGTATGTACTGTAGTTCCTCGATTCACCGCCAGTTGGCCCAATTGAAGGAAGGTAATGTTGACTTCGGTGCTTTTGTTGACATGCGACTCATTGCTCTACAGTATTAGCATCAAGCACATCAGTACGTAGCTTCAGCAGGTTAGTGTTCATCACGAACGTGGTTTTGCAGTCAGTGCAATGTTTACAAATGCGGAGTTGGCAGATGCCCATTTGATGTATGGATTAGCATGGGACAATAGCCGTGGCGCGGTACGTTTGTATCGAGACAGATTTCCAGAACGAAGGTGTCCCGACAGGAAGACGTTCGAAGAAATTGATCGGCGTCTTAGGGAGCACGGAACATTCCAGCCTATGACTCGCGACTGGGGAAGACCTAGAACGACGAGGACACCTGCAATGGACGAGGCAATTCTTCTTGCAGTTGACGATAACCCTAATGTCAGCGCCAGAGAAGTTGCTGCTGTACAAGGTAACGTTGACCACGTCACTGTATAGAGAGTGCTACGGGAGAACCAGTTGTTTCCGTACCATGTACAGCGCGTGCAGGCACTATCAACAGCTGACTGGCCTCCACGAGTACACTTCTGTGACACAATGTGTCAATCCTGATTTCAGTGCAAATGTTCTCTTTATGGATGAGGCTTCATTCCAACGTGATCTAATTGTAAATTTTCACAATCAACATGTGTGGGCTGACGCGAATCCGCACGCAATTGTGCAATCACGTCATCAACACAGATTTTCTGTGAACGTTTGGGCAGGCATTGTTGGTGATGTCTTGATTGGGCCCCATGTTCTTCCACCTACGCTCAATGGAGCACGTTATCATGATTTCATACGGGATACTCTACCTGTGCTGCTAGAACATGTGCCTTTACAAGTACGACACAACATGTGGTTCATGCACGATGGAGCTCCTGCACATTTCAGTCGAAGTGTTCGTACGCTTCTCAACAACAGATTCGGTGACCGATGGGTTGGTAGAGGCGGACCAATTCCACGGCCTCCACGCTCTCCTGACCTCAACCCTCTTGACTTTCATTTATGGGGGCATTTGAAAGCTCTTGTCTACGCAACCCCGGTACCAAATGTAGAGACTCTTCGTGCTCACCGAGCGAGGTGGCGCAGTGGTTAGCACACTGGACTCGCATTCGGGAGGACGACGGTTCAATCCCGTCTCCGGCCATCCTGATTTAGGTTTTCCGTGATTTCCCTAAATCGCTTCAGGCAAATGCTGGGATGATGCCTTTGAAAGGGCACGGCCGATTTCCTTCCCCATCCTTCCCTCACCCGAGCTTGCGCTCCGTCTCTAATGACCTCGTTGTCGACGGGACGTTAAACACTAATCTCCTCCTCCCTCTTCGTGCTCGTATTGTGGACGGCTGTGATACAATACGCCATTCTCCAGGGCTGCATCAGCGCATCAGGGTTTCCATGCGACGGAGAGTGGATGCATGTATCCTCGCTAACGGAGGACATTTTGAACATTTCCTGTAACAAAGTGTTTGAAGTCACGCTGGTACGTTCTGTTGCTGTGTGTTTCCATTCCATGATTAATGTGATTTGAAGAGAAGTAATAAAATGAGCTCTAACATGGAAAGTAAGCGTTTCCGGACACGTGTCAACATAACATATTTTCTTTCTTTGTGTGTGAGGAATGTTTCCTGAAAGTTTGGCCGTACCTTTTTGAAACACCCTGTATAAGGAAGGTACAAGAATGGAACCCCAAAATTAAAGATCAATATCCCTGGTGCAGAATCCTTAAACATATTCTCAGTTGGAAAATAATAAACTTTGTTGAGACTAGGAAGCTTATGTCCATGAATCAGTACGGTTTTAGAAAGCACCGTGCGAAACTCAGTTTGCCCTTCTCTTGCGTGACATACTGAGAGCTATGGATGACGGGCAACAGGCAGATTTCATATTTCTAGATTTCCGGAAAGCATTTGACACGGAGCCCCTTTGCAGCCTGCTAACGAAGGTACGAGCATACGGAATAAGCTCAAAGACATGTGAGTGGCTCGAAGACTTCTTAAATAATACAATCCAGTATGCTCACCTCGGCGGCGAGTGTTCATCAGAGACGAGGGTATCGTCAGGGGTACCCCACGGAAGTGTAATAGGACCACTGTTGTTCTCTATATACGTAAATGTTTTGGCGGACAGAGTGGGCAGCAATCTGCGGTTGTTTGCCAATGATGCCGCTGCGTACGGTAAGGTGCCGAAGTTGAGTGACTGTAGGAACCCACAAGACGATTTAGACAACATTTCCAGTTGATGTGATGAATGGCAACTAGCCCTAAATGTGGAAAAATGTAAGTTAATGCGGGTGAGTAGGAAGAAAAAACCTGTAAGGTACGGATACGGTATTACTAGTGTCATGGCTCTCGCAGTTAAGTCGTTTAAATATCTGAGGGTAACGTTGCAAAGCGATGTGAGGTGGAACGAGCACGTGAAAGCTCTGGTTTTTTTTTTTTTTTTGGTCATCAGTCTACTGACTGGTTTGATGCGGGCCGCCACGAATTCCTTTCCTGTGCTAACCTCTTCATCTCAGAGTAGCACTTGCAACCTACGTCCTCAATTATTTGCTTGACCTATTCCAATCTCTGTCTTCCTCTACAGTTTTTGCCCTCTACAGCTCCCTCTAGTACCATGGAAGTCATTCCCTCATTTCTTAGCAGATGTCCTATCATCCTGTCCCTTCTCCTTATCAGTGTTTTCCACATATTCCTTTCCGATTCTGCGTAGAACCTCCTCATTCCTTACCTTATCAGTCCACCTAATTTTCAACATTCGTCTACAGCACCACATCTCAAATGCTTCGATTCTCTTCTGTTCCGGTTTTCCCACAGTCCATGTTTCACTACCATACAATGCTGTACTCCAGATGTACATCCTGTGGTGTCACCGCCAGACACCACACTTGCTAGGTGGTAGCTTTAAATTGGCCGCGGTCCATTTAGTACATGTCGGACCCGCGTGTCGCCACGGTGTGATCGCAGACCGAGCGCCACCACAAGGCAGGTCTCGAGATACGGACGAGCACTCGCCCCAGTTGTACGACGACTTTGCTAGCGACTACACTGACAAAGCCTTTCTCTCATTTGCCGAGAGATAGTTAGAATAGCCTTCAGCTAAGTTCATGGCTACGACCTAGCAAGGCGCCATTAACCAATTTAAGATAGAGTCTCACTTGTATCATCAAGGAATGCTGTATACACATAATGGATTAAAAGTTAAGTATTATAGAAGCTACATACTTTTCTTGCTACCATTCATTACGTATCCTGTTTCAGACCTCTCTCTAGCCTAAGGGAGATTAACACGTGCCTTTCGGCTACTTCAGTGTGGCGTAGCTGTCTTGTTACGCCACAACACATCCTCAGAAATTTCTTCCTCAAATTAAGGCCGGTATTTGATATTAGTGGACTTCTCTTGGCCAGAAATGCCTTTTTTGACATAGCGAGTCTGCTTTTGATGTCCTCCTTGCTCCGTCCGTCTTTGGTTATTTTACTGCCTAGGTAGCAGAATTCCTGAACTTCATTGACTTCGTGAACGTCAATCCTGATGTTAAGTTTCTCGCTGTTCTCATTTCTGCTACTTCTCATTACGTTCGTCTTTCTCCGATTTGCTCTCAAACCATACTGTGTACTCATTAGACTGTTCATTCCGTTCAGCGGATCAATTAATTCTTCTTCGCTTTCACTCAGGATAGCAATGTCATCAACGAATCGTATCATTGATATCCTTTCACCTTGTATTTTAATTCCATTCCTGAACCTTTCTTTTATTTCCATCATTGCTTCCTCGATGTACAGATTGAAGAGTAGGGGCGAAAGGCTACAGCCTTGTCTTACACCCTTCTTAATACGAGCACTTCGTTCTTGATCGTCCACTCTTATTATTCCCTCTTGGTTGTTGTACATATTGTATATGACCCGTCTCTCCCTATAGCTTATCCCTACTTTTTTCAGAATCTCGAACAGCTTGCACCATTTTATATTGTCGAACGCATTTTCCAGGTCGACAAATCCTATGAAAGTGTCCTGATTTTTCGTTAGCCTTGCTTCCATTATTAGCCTTAACGTCAGAATTGCCTCTCTCGTCCCTTTACTTTTCCTAAAGCCAAACTGATCGTCACCTAGCGCATTCTCAATTTTCTTTTCCATTCTACTGTATATTATTCTTGTAAGCAGCTTCGATGCATGAGCTGTTAAGCTGATTGTGCGATAATTCTCGCACTTGTCAGCTCTTGCCGTCTTCGGAATTGTGTGGATGATGCTTTTCCGAAAGTCAGATGGTATGTCGCCAGACTCATATATTCTACACACCAACGTGAATAATCGTTTTGTTGCCATTTCCCCCAATGATTTTAGAAATTCTGATGGAATGTTATCTATCCCTTCTGCCTTATTTGTCCTCCAAAGCTCTTTTAAATTCCGATTCTAATACTGGATCCCCTATTTCTTCTAAATCGACTCCTGTTTCTTTTTCTATCACATCAGACAAATCTTCACCCTCATAGAGGCTTTCAATGTATTCTTTCCACCTATCTGCTCTCTCCTCAGCATTTAAGAGTGGAATTCCCGTTGCACTCTTAATGTTACCACCGTTGCTTTTAATGTCCCCAAAGGTTGTTTTGACTTTCCTGTATGCTGAGTCTGTCCTTCCGACAATCATATCTTTTTAGATGTCTTCACATTTTTCCTGCAGCCATTTCGTTTTAGCTTCCCTGCACTTTCTATTTATTTCATTCCTCAGCGACTTGTATTTCTGTATTCCTGATTTTTCCGGAACATGTTTGTACTTCCTCCTTTCATCAATCAACTGAAGTATTTCTTCTGTAACCCATGGTTTCTTCGCAGCAACCTTCTTTATACCTATGTTTTCCTTCCCAACTTCTGTGATGACCCTTTTTAGAGATGTCCATTCCTCTTCAACTGTACCGCCTACTGCGCTATTCCTTATTGCTGTATCTATAGGGTTAGAGAACTTCAAACGTATCTCGTCATTCCTTAGTACTTCCGTATCCCACTTCTTTGCGTATTGATTCTTCCTGACTAATGTCTTGAACTCCAGCCTACTCTTCATCACCACTGTATTGTGATCTGGGTCTATATCTGCTCCTGGGTACGCCCTACAATCCAGTATCTGATTTCGGAATCTCTGTCTGACCATGATGTAATCTAATTGAAATCTTCCCGTATCTCCCGGCCTTTTCCAAGTATACCTCCTCCTCTTGTGATTCTTGAACAGGGTATTCGCTATTACTAGCAGAAACTTGTTACAGAACTCAATTAGTCTTTCTCCTCTTTCATTCCTTGTCCCAAGCCCATACTCTCCTGTAACCTTTTCTTCTACTCCTTCCCCTACAACTGCATTCCAGTCGCCGATGACTATTAAATTTTCGTCCTCCTTTACATACTGCATTACCCTTTCAATATCCTCATACACTTTCTCTATCTGTTCATCTTCAGCTTGCGACGTCGGCATGTATACCTGAACTATCGTTGTCGGTGTTGTTCTGCTGTCGATTCTGATTAGAACAACCCGGTCACTGAACTGTTCACAGTAACACACCCTCTGCCCTACCTTCCTATTCATAACGAATCCTACACCTGTTATACCATTTCCTGCTGCTGTTGATATTACCCGATACACATCTGACCAGAAATCCTTGTCTTCCTTCCACTTCACTTCACTGAACCCTACTATATCTAGATTGAGCCATTGCATTTCCCTTTTCAGATTTTCTAGTTTCCCTACCACGTTCAAGCTTCTGACATTCCACGCCCCAACTCGTAAACGTTATCCTTTCGTTGATTATTCAATCTTTTTCTCTTGGTAACCTCCCTCTTGGCAGTCCCCTCCCGGAGATCCGAATGGGGGACTATTCCGGAATCTTTTGCCAATGGAGAGATCATCATGACACTTCTTCAATTACAGGCCACATGTCCTGTGGATACACGTTACGTGTCTTTAATGCAGTGGTTTCCATTGCCTTCTGCATCCTCATGTCGTTGATCATTGCTGATTCTTCCGCCTTTAGGGGCAATTTCTCACCCCTAGGACAAGAGAGTGCCCTGAACCTCTATCCGCTCCTCTGCCCTCTTTGACAAGGCCGTTGGCAGAATGAGGCTGACTTCTTATGCCGGAAGTCTTCGGCCGCCAATGCTGATTATTTATCAAAATTTAGGCAGTGACGGTAAGGCAAATTACCGACTTCGGTTCACTGGGAAAATTTTAGGAAAGAGTGGTTCAATTGTAAAGTAGTCCGCATACAGGACGCCGGAGTGACCTATTCTTGACTACTGCTCGAGTGTTTGCGATCCGCACCAGGTTGTATTCAAGAAAGACATCGAAGACGTTCGGAGGCGGGCGGCTAGATTTGTTACCAGTAGGGCCGAACAACATGTAAATGTTACGGAAATTCTTCGGGAACTCAAATGAGAACCTATGGAGGGAAGGCGATTTCTTTTCGAGAAACACTATAGAGAAAATTTTGAGGGTTGGGTTGTTTGGGGGAAGAGACCAAACTGCGAGGTCATCGGTCTCATCGGATTAGGGAAGGACAGGGAAGGAAGTCGGCCGTGCCCTTTCAAAGGAACCATCCTGGAGCGATTTTGGGAAATCACGGAAAACCTAAATCAGGATGGCTCGACGCGGGATTGAACTATCGTCCCCCCCGGTTGCGAGTCCCGTGTGCTAACCACTGCGCCACCTCGCTCGGTGAGAAAATTTAGAGAAGCGGCATTTGAAGCTGACTGCCGATCGATTCTACTGCTACCAACATACATCGCGCGTAAGGACCAATAAGATAAAGACATGAGAAATCAGGGCTCATAGGTGGCGTAAAGATAGTCGCTTTTCCCTCGCTCTGTTTGCGAGCGAAGCAGGAAGGGAAATGACAAGTAGTGGTACAGGGTACCCTCCACCATGAACCGTACGATGGCTTCAGGAGTATGCATGTAGATGTAGATATAAAAACCGAAGTCGAGTGTTTGCCCTCTCTACCACAATCCACACATGTTCGTTCCATTTTCAATGTTACGGTCAGATATTTTAACGACGTTACTGTGTGAAGCAGGACACTACTAAGGTTGTGTCCGAACTTTACAGATTGATTCGTCCTACTCATCCGCATTAACTTGCATTTTTTCACATTTAGTGCTAGCTGCCATTCATTACACCAACTAGAAGTTTTGTCTAAGTTATCTTGTATTCTCCTACAGTCACTGTTCATCGACACCTTCCCGTACACCACAGCATCATCAGCAAAAAACCACAGATGGCAGCGTACCCTGTGCGCCAGATCATTTTTTTTAAATCTTTATTTCCAAATATTAACAATTATACAGTTTTAACCCACTACCTTATATGATTAGCGGGCCTAGATAGTGATACAATGGTTACAATTGCAGCTAATGTAAGTTATATTTAAGTAACTAGTTAGTGTGTAAGCTACGGGATAAGTGCAATGGGCAAGTTAGTTGAGTTAGTTAATTATATATGAAAACAGATAACCTAACTATTGACAAGTTACTAATGTCTACAGCTTTACATATGTGTCAGCTAAAATTATAAACCTACTTATAGAGCCTTGCTCATTGAGCTAACCCCAATGAGCGTGCCCCTGACACTGGGCAGGCCAAGATGTTGGTCGCTGCAGGTTCCTAGAAATAGTGCCTAAAACTAAGTCCTACAACTAAACCTATCCTAAAGTCAAGTTCGGTGCATTGTCAAGATCGGTGAAGTTGCACCCCACTCCCCCTAAGTCCCGAAACGCGGCGGATTCCAGACTGAAGAAGTCGGCCTTCCGCGCCCAGGCGGTATGGGAATAGGGTACCAGACTCTATAGGTGTTTAAATAATTCTCTCATTCTTGCTGGTTCAAGTCTCTTAGATATTCCTTTGAAACTTTTTGCGATACCACGTTAGCCAGTTTGTTAATGGTCTGAAAGGTGTCGTCTTGTCTAAGTAATCTGTATGTGTCATGGTGTGGCAGTTGGTCGCGTAGCATTGAAGCTACATCATTGAAAATGGGGCACTCGTTGACGACATGGTCAGGAGTACCCTCCGGAGCACCACAGTCACACGCGGGTGTAGCCTTTTTCCCGAATCGACATAAGTATGTCGGGTAGGGTCCACGTCCAGTGAGAAAGTGAAATAGTCCCCGGGTTGGTTCGAAATATGACATTTCCATCCGTTCCCTAATGTCTGGAAGAAAATCAAAAGTTCTACGTCCCGTTTCTTCAGCTTCCCACGATTCTTGCCATAACTGGTCCCCTCTTACCGTAATCTCATCCCTGTTCCCAGCCCTGCTTCCTAAAATCTCCTCTGTTTTCTCTATGTTTCCCTTCATTTATGCATACAAAAAATAATAGCCATCCTATCACCCTTTCCTGGGGCATTCCTGTTGACAGGCTTGACTCTAATGAACACTCGCCCTCGCGGTCAATATACTGGGTTATATTATTTAAGAAATCTTTGAGTCACTCACATATCTGTGAAGTTATACCATATGCTCGTGCCTTCATTACCAGTCTGCAATGGTGCACCGAGTCAAACGTTTTCCGGAAGTCTAGAAATATGAAATCTGCCTGTTGCCCTTCATCGATGTTGTTGTTGTGGTCTTCAGTCCGAAGACTGGTTTTAGGCAGCTCTCCATGCAACTCTATCCTGTACAACCTTCTTCATCTCCCAGTACCTACTGCAACGTACATCCTTCTGGATCTGTTTAGTGTATTCATCTCTTGGTCTCCCTCAACGATTTTTACCCTCCACGCTGCCCTCCAATACTAAATTGGTGATCCCTTGATGTCTCAGAATATGTCCTACCAAGCGATCCCTTCTTCTAGTCAAGTTGTGCCACAAATTCCTCTTCTCCCCAATTCTATTCAATACCTCCTCATTAGTTATGTGATTTACACATCTAATCTTCAGCATTCTTCTGTAGCACCACAAGACTACAAGTTTATATGCCAACTAGCTCCGCAGATGGCGAAGAGATTGATGAAATGTATGGTGAGATAAAAGAAATTATTCAGATAGTGAAGGGAGACGAAAATTTAATAGTCGTGGGTGACTTCATCCATAGTTTTCGGGATATCATGTGAGAAACAGGCAAGCTCAGTTTCCCATGAGCGATGCTTTCTAAAGCCGTGCTGATTCGTGGAAATGAGCTTCTCGGTCTCAAGGAAATTTGTTATAATAGTTAAGACTCTGGGCTGAAATTCCGGCTGTGCCGGTTTCATGCATTGGTAACAACAAGTTGTAAGGTGAACACTCGTGATGTATGCAGTCCACGACAACTAGTATTGTACGAGGTTTGCGATACATGGGCCAAGGAATGGAAGTACTCTTTTGGTTTATACTGGACCTGAAGATGGCGTAAGTGTGACGCCGAAACGAGTTGTTTGAAATAAATTTCTTTGATAGCACGAGTGTGGTGATTCGTTTCCTTTGCTTATATCATTAACCGATGTTCCATGGCAAAGAGAACGATGGACTTCCAAGAGTGGCTAATATGTTACATTACTTTATCATTCTCTTTTCCAGGGTAGTGTAGTTCATTTGATGTGATCGTGTATGCAGAGAAAGTACCATGTTTGGAGTGACAGTTTGGAGTCCGTTCCTGGGTGTGATAATGGCCAAAAAAAGGACACTGGATGTTCGCCTCTGAAGCTACGCGGTCTACATAGCAGGCTGCTAACCGAGGTGGCCCAGGTTTGATTCCCGGCCGCAGCAGAGATTTTCTCCGCTCGGGGACTGGGCGTTGCGTTGTCCTTACGTTCGTATTGTCATTGCTAAGAAAATTGTATCCAATACGCTGTCGCATCGTCTTCCAATTACTGAGATCGCTGAATGGGTACGACCCAAAAGGCAATAAATTGAAAAAAAGAAAATGGCTATAGAATGAATGCATTCATACTTCTTTCTGAGTTATGAGACAGATTTTCTTCTGTTTACCGGAAGCCACTTAGCAGGCTTCGGGCTGACTGTATAAACACGCTTTGGAGAGTCGGAGCGCGTTAAACGCCTCGACCAATCTGAGCGTTAATTTCCGTCTAGGCAGAGGCGCACTGGTTGTGAACGCGTCGCTGTCAACGTGTCTGGACGCGTGACACGAGCTGAACAACCTGTCCTCGCTCTGTGGCCAGTGGCCGTGTAGAGGCTGTCCATTCAACCGTCACACGTCAGTCGCCTCCGCGGCTTTCCGTTGTCTTTTGACGTCAGGACGCTACAGACAATTATCGTGCGCCGGCTAGAGCGCGGGCATTATTTAAGTGCGACTCGAGATTAATAAGCAAATAGCCACGACGGCCAATAGTAATTACAGTCCATTGTGGCCGACCTCCAGACTCATTACGCTGATTGAACGCACGTGTATGCCCTCTTTCGACTAACGACTGGAATTACCGGCGAAGAAAAAAGTACATTGTGTGGAGCATTTCTCGTGTCGAGTGGTGTAGCGCAGAGACCGCGGTCCGTCGACCGACAACAGGGGCTTCGCCACGTGGCTATTATGCACTGCAGTGGATTTCAAGGCGAGCAGACACGTGGCCTTTGTTCTCCCTGTCTGTGGATATGACAAATATCGCAAAACCAAACTATGTCCGACAGCGATTTTCAGCGATGAATGTAGTGGAGTAACATTTTGTACAGCAATAAGAAGGATAAAAAGAACATGATGAAATCTTGCCATTGTTGAAGCTTGACTGGCAAATGACGCCTACCACATAATGCTACAATTGGCTAAAAGGCATGTTAAGCGAATCACAGGAAATCACTTTCACAAGTGTATGAGGTTTTGAAACTTCTTGGCATATTAAGATTGTGCATCAGACTGGGAATCGAACCGGGGAACTTAGTCTTCAGTAATGAACTGTTCTAGCGACTTTTTTTCGCTAATGTCCAAATTTTCACGAATAGTGGATAGTTAGAAATTAATTAAGCAAGGAAATAAATAAAATTGAAACTGTCCAAATGAAAATGACATGACGACATCGCTGATAGTACAAATACAAAAGAAACACGCTCCTGTAGCAATGAAATGAACTTCAAGTCGGGGGCGACACCTGATCACCATGCGACGTTCGATAGAGCAATAGAGCCATCTATCGACCCGTTCTACAGACGTTGCCGTAAGATTGGGTCGCCTTCTAGAAAATTAAATAAGGTTCCGGTAAGAGTGATCGATGTCTGTCTCGGCTTACTTCCTCTATCTCATCTCTCACCTGTCATACCCCATCTGGCCGGCGGGTCGGTAAATGTTCTCCGCAGATAGCGAAGTCTTGCCTACATTTCTTATGCTGCTGCAGCTTCACGCGTCCATCCAGGAGAAAATGCCAAATATCCATTTTGTCCTTTTCAGATTCGTTGTAGACGTAGCCCACAACCATTCCCCGTACCCATGTCACTGCATTTGTTTCGTGGACCGGAAAATAAGATTCTTGGGGGAAAAGGAGTGTGTCCGATGAAATTGTGTGAGGGGGCGGAGCGTCACAGGAACGCCAATATCTGTCATGCCAACTGCCACACCGGAGCCGCCCCACTAGAAGCTAAACGATGTTCATAAGTGTCCACTGTTGCACAGCTTAAACATAATGGACTGTCTGCAAATTGAATCGTATTCCGCCGTTGGTTCGTTGCGAACTTCCTATTTACCACCTTATACCATGTTGAAAGTACAGACGATGGGAGGTGAACGTTTCGTATAATGCGCCATATCTGTCGCCAATTCTTGTCTGGGTACTTATTTTCCAGGGTATTCCTGGGGCACCGGCGCCGTAATATTTGGTATACATCTCGCGTCGTCGGCAGTCGTGTTGTTGGTAAGGCTTCTCTGACATAGTTCCTAAAAGAAAGACTTGAAATGTGACATCTTCGGTGAAATATGGCCCACGTAGACAGGGGGCACCATTGAAGTCGGCGCCAGTGCATCGGCCAACGCACCTGAGATACTGCGAAATTGACCGCGCCACTGTCGAAAAACCGTACTGACGAATAGCGCCGGTGCCTTTTCATATACGTTCACCAGACCAGTTCCACCCTCTCCAGGTGGTAGCGTAAGCGTTGTGTATTGGACCTTGAACAGGTGTCCCACACTCACGTAAGTTCCGAAAGTTGCTTGTATCCGCGTTGCCGTTGTGCGCGTTAAAGGCAGGACATGCGCTACGTGAGTGAGTCTCGGTGCTAGGTACACGTTAACATAGGCCACCCTCTGAATCATATCCAACGTTCTTGATTTCTGTAACAGCACCATTGTCGGCATCAATTTCAGTATGCGTCAGTATTATCCGCTGCTGTCCGCTGCACATCTGAGTGGAACGTGACACCTAAACATTTTATGGTGTTAACTAACATGAGCGTGCCTTCCTCTCCCGATCGTAATCCTCGACCGACATTCACGCAGCACGACTTCTGTAGATTAAGCACGCTTCCCGCCGCCATCCCGTATCGCTGTATCCATGCCAACGCCGTACGTATTTCGTCGCCTGTCCATACCAGCAGCATAACATCGTCAGCATAAGCGCTGCAATGAAAAGTCAGCTGTGGCAACGGCACTCAACTCCAGCCGTCTTCGGAGTTCATATAGGCAGGGTTCCAACGCCATCGCATACAAAAATATGGAAAGGGGGCAACCTTGACGAACTGACCGTGAAATGACAATGTAGTCAGTGTCCCGCCCATTCACTGAGACCTTGGATCGCACGCCGTGTAAAGTCGCATGATCGCTAGAATGAAGGCCTGTGGAATTAGCAGACTGCCCATCACGGCTTGCAAAAAGCTATGAACCATCCTGTCGAACGCATGATCGAAGTCAATAGAGACCAGTGCCCCGCGCAGTCGGCACGCCGCTGCTAATGCGACGATATCTCGGTAATCACCGAGCGCCGTATGGACATTACTCTTAACGCCGAGGCATGTTTGATCCGTGAGGAGTCTAACAGAAACCGAAGGCTTCAGGGGAGCCCCAAGGATGCACAGGAAAGTGTTGTAGTCGCAGTTCAGGAGAGTTAGTGGCCTGTGATCTCCTGGCCTTCTGCCACCGCGTGGTTTGGGTATTGGGATGATGATATCCTCCGTGAATTCGGCAGGTATCTCAGTCTACGGTAACAGCAGTTCGTTATACATCTGAAGCCATGTCTGTCCCATGAGGTATGCGAAGGCGCGGTAAAATTCAATTGGGAAGCCGTCCTGTCCTGGGGACTTGTTCGGAGCTCCCCTAGCAATTGCATCTGTCAGCTCGTCCTCCGTTATCACTGTGATGAAAGTCTCTGCATCCAGTGGTGGTCCTCTATCTGGCATTTAGTAGATGACGTCATTTAGTGTCTCGTGGTTCACTTGTACAGGTCCACATATCTGGCGGAAGTAGTCGGTAAATACCTGCGCAATATCACGTTGGGTCGCAACTTGCTGGCCAGTTTCAGAGATTATTTCCCTGATCAGTGGCCTCCATCGTCGTTGGCGTTCACGTACTACGTGGTGTATGGAGGGGGCTTCGGCAGCTACTGTGTTCATCAATCTCGCCTGGATCATTATCCATTTAACTTGGCTTTTATCCTGCGCATGGCCGTGTTCCTCTCCGGCTATGATTGCTGGGTCATCAGCTCCCTCAGAGCCGTAAAATAAAAATCCGCCGTCTCGCGGTTCCACTGCGATTTGCCCTGTCCGTATCGTTTCAACGTTCTCCGTAACGTTGGTTTTGCGCATTTGATCCGCCACTGAACCGAGGCGTATGTCCGTTGGTGGCGAACGCAGGTCTCTCAGACCTCCTCTACCGACCGGCGCCATGCAGCGTCATGTAATAGTGCTCTGTTTATTTTCCAGTGGCCCTTACTCCGCCATTATCTTCTGCCGCGTTAGCGAAATCGTACAGACGTGCTTCATATGACCCGTAAAAGCCGCTGGCCAGATTTGGGCATCCAGTATCACCGTCCGTAGAGCGCGCGTCACGTACACTGTATCAAGTCTACTCACCGAGTGTCCCGTTACATGAGTGTAACCCGTTCTATCGCCATGATGCAGTTCCCAGTTACCCAGAAGCGCCATTTCGGTCATCAAAACGCGCAATTCCATGGATGGCACATAATGAGGTACGTGGTCCTTTTGGGAGACAACACAATTAAAGTGGCCGCCCACTACGTAATTGTCATATCGGCCGTCGAACAACGCTGCTATCTCTTCGGTGTGAAGGGTCGCCCTTTCTCTTCTTTTTCTGGAGCCAGACGGCGCGTAGACATTGATGAAACGAACCCTGTCGACAGTGATCACTGTTCCACGTGCCGAAGGAAGAGACATGACTTTCTCCACTTCTTTTCCTTTCCTGGTGAGGATCGCCACACCGCATTCACTCTGATCGCGCACTGAATAATGTGCGTCGTAGCCGTAGAATTCTGGCGGCGATGTGCAACCCACTTCTTGTAGGTGTACAATATCCACGTCTGTGGCGTGTAACATATCTTTCAGCATTTGAATTTTAAGTAGTGTCCAAATGCCATTAATGTTGACCGTCGCAATGCGGTACGCCTGGCGTGTGTTCATCAGTTGGAGGGGGGTGTCATTAAGCGATGGTATTGAAAACCGAACTGCTGTCGGTCATGGGCGCCCCCGTCGCTCTTCAGCACACCATGTTGTTCAACATCCCCCGTCCCCTCCCGGCGCATGGCCAGGACTATCCTCGATCTCCGCGTCCGCGACATTATCCTGCTCCTGTTGGTCCATTTCCTGCACCCAGTCCCCCAGCACATTTCCAGAGGCGGCCGAAGGATGGCAGGCAGCGGTGTCACCGCTCTGTTGTTGGACAATCGTCATCGCCACTTCTGCCTTCCGGTCTCCAGAAGCAGAATTCAAGTTATCGTCGCTGTGGAACTTCTGCACCGCCATCTCGGTATCTGTTGAATCCACTGGTCGCAAGTCGATACCGTCATTGTCGTCCACTGTCCCATCGGGACTGTGGCTATCGTCAGCAGAAGTCAGTCGTCGCTTCTTTCTTCTCTTCAGCGAACGCTGTTTCCGTTGTCTTGCTTCCGCGTCGGCTGTTTGGTTGGCGTATCCTCCGTCTTGGGCCTGGTCTCTCACGCTCTCGGTGTAAGCACTGGGAGCCTCCACGGTTGAGCCTGGAGCGACCTGCAGCTGCATCTCTTGTATGGGGTCCTGTGTCTGCTGCGGTTGAACCCGTGGTCGAGGATCGAGTCCGTTGGTGTCCATGTTCTCTATAGGGCGCAGCTGCTGGTGCCCATCGGAAATATCCCTCACGTCTCCTCTCAGGGCTTTCACAAATGTCAACGGTAATACAGTCATCCGTTGTGGCGCTTTAACGTCATCCCGCGGGGTTTGCATTAAACGACACTGGAGGCATTCCGAGCGGACGTGGTCTTCCTTTTCGCACCCTGAGCAAGTGAGAGGTCGTCCATCATATATTATAATCGCTCGACAACCCCCTATATACAAATAAGAGGGGACGTGCTTTCTCAGTTGTGTCCGTATTTGTTTCACCACATTTAGGACGGGGTATGTGGTAAAACTCGCCCATTTTGCAGCCACATGGGATAGAACTGTACCGTATGGTCGAAAGGCGTCGATCACAGGTTCAGACGGGACCTCAAATGGAAGCTCGAAGACCCGTATGGTGCGTATCCCCATTCGCGCGTGGTCGACTGTAACCGCACCAACATTCCCGTCAGCACGACAGAAACGATATCCGTTCTGCGATCGTGGAAGAAGTCTTTCACAAGCCGCCTCGTCGATAAGCTTGACATAGATGATCGACAAAATGGATTCCCACCATTTCCCAAGGATCGATTTTAACCTCTTCTCTTTAAAAACGTTCAATCTCATGTGCCTTTGGTCGTGTATAGTAGTCCACAAAACTGAACTTCTAAGTCGTTTTTCTGTATGAGTGTGCCATCTCGTTCTAGACTCAAAACACAGCAAACGCGAAGCTGCTCCGGCGTAAACAAATACTGCACATAATTCACGACGCGCCCTTAAGCTTTACCTCCAGAAGTAGATCTCCTGCCTTCCTAATTTCACACACGTTCTGCTGCATATCTCGTGTGACTCATACTCCTGGGTAGAGTTGTAAAACTACCGTAGGCTACCGTAGGCTATCGTAAGTGAGCGCAGACTGTAATAGTTTCAATACTAGCTTTGGTCAGTGAATGTCGTACCCGCATTACCTGATGTTAGATGTGTTGCATACTTATCTAGGTCCCCGGTTAACATAACATAACAATTGAGGATATTGGGGGCAAGTGCTGCTCTGAGGTGAAGAGGTTGGCACTGAAGAGAAACTCATGATGGGCCACATCAAACCAGTCAGAAACCGCTCACCTACAAAAGAAAAAATACGTGTTATCACTTGCAACACAGTTACCGACTGAAAATAATCATTCACGAGGAGTGTGGGTGGGAGAAGGAGGGGGGGGGGGGGATGAGGGAGGATATATAAAGGGCTGCGTAACCTACGGAATTGTGGGAGGGATGAGGGAGGGTTATGGGGGCCGCATACCCTCCCCACTTTGGAACCTTTTTTTCGTTACAGAACTCTCATATACTTTCAACTTACATTGCGCAACGTTTTGTAAGAGAACTAACAACTAATGAGAAAACCAACGGTCATTTCGTGCAGGACAAGGCGTCTGCTGCCTTCCGCTCTGCTCGATCGTATTTGATCTTCACTTCATTGCAGTGGCTCGCATCCTAGAGATAATTACCTCCGGGAAAGTAAAATTAAATTTTATGAGGGGTAACAAAAAACTAAATTTAAGTACACTGTTCAAAAGAATGAGCAGAACGTGTGTTGTTCTTTCACCCTCTTGTTGATGACATTGCTTTTCCTAACATTACATGACACATCCGTATTTTTTCTTTATTTTTACTACAACGTCCCTCTGTTTGACACAAAAAATCAATAATATTTCAATAAAACCTGAATTAAACACCAACAATTTCAGTTTTACTACAAATGCTCTTTTCTTTTAACAAACAGAAAGGAGGATGATTACGTAGACGAACAAAGTCCCGTAGGTTACTTATCGGGTGTTACCTCATAACGACCGCTTTATTTGCGTTTACGTTTAGTGTCTTTCCAGATTCCCCTAAAATCCGGAAGTGGTGACCCGTCTAGAAACAGAGTGAGGATATATAATACATACGAGAGGACGACGGTTGAAACCACCATGTGTATGATCGTCCGATGTGTTAAATCAACAATGAAACGCCAAATAAACTGTTATAGGCATGCCTATTGAAATACAGAAATACAGTATGTAAACAGACAGAATATGACGCTGCGGTCGGCAACGCCTATATGAGACAAGTGTCTGGCGCAATTGTTAGATTGGTTACTGCTGCTATAATGGCAGGTTATCAAGATTTAAGTGAGTTTGAATGTAGTCGGCGCACAAGCGATGGGACACAGTGTCACCGAGGTAGCGATGAAGTTGAAATTTTCCCGTACGACCATTTCATGAGTGTACCGTCAATATCAGGGAGCCGGTAAAACATCAAATCTCCGACATCGCTGCGGCCGGAAAATGATCCTGCAGGAACGAGACCAACGACGACTGAAGAGAATCGTTCAGGTTGACAGAAGTGCAACCCTTCCACAAATTGCTGCAGATTTCAGTGCTGGGCCACCAACGAGTGTCAGCGTGCGGACCATTGAACGAAACATAATCGATATGGGTTCTTGGAGCCGAAGGCCCTCTCGTGTACCCTTGATAACTGCACGACATAAAGCTTTCCGCCTCGCCTGGGCCCCTCGAAACCGACATTGGGCTGTAGACAACTGGAAAGATTTTGCCTGGTCGGACGAATTTCGTTTCAAATTGTATCAAGCGGATGGACGTGTACGGGTATGGAGACGACCTCATGAATCCATGGACTCTGCATGTCACGAGGGGACTACTCAAGTTGATGGAGGTTCTGTAATGGTGTGGGCGAGTGCAGTGGGAGTGATATTGGACCTGTGATATGTCTAGATGTCACTTTGACAGGTTACACGTTCGTAAGCACCCTGTCTGATCACCTGCATCCATTCATGTCCATTGGGCATTCCGACGGGCTTGGGAAATTCCAGCAGGAAAATGCAACACCCTAAGTGTCCAGAATTGCTACAGAGTGGCTCCAGGAACTGTCTTCTGAGTAAACGCTTCCGCTGGCCAACAAACTCTTCAGATATTAACATTATTGAGCATATCTGGGATGCGTTGCAACTTGCTGTTCAGAAGATATCGCCACCCGCCCGTACCCTTACGTATTTATGGACAGCCCTGCAGCATTCGTTCCCTCCAGCACTATTTCAGACACTAGTCGAGTCCACGCCACGTCGTGTTGCGACACTTCTGCGTGCTAGCGGGGGCCCTACACGTCATTGGGCAGGTGTACTATTTCTTTGGCTCTTCAGTGTATTTTGATACATGCGGTGGCTGTGGTCTTACTGCATGGCTTGAGGTCTTCGCTTTCAATGTAAGCAACAATTAAAATCGTTCACCTTCTACTGGCTGTGTTATGCATTACAGAAGGGAGCGAGTTCGGTGTTCCAGTGTTTTCTAGTGAGGTACGCAGATGGCGGTTGCAACTTGTGGACGTTGTGTTCAACCAAGGACATGCAATGCGAGGTCTTAGCGCCGTGGAAGTTGCAGGTGTGTCTGTTTGATTAAAAAAGGATGGACTTTCGGTCGTGCCAATGCCTCTCCATGTGTCACCCATAGATTGTGGACGCGCTACAGGGAGATAGGTTAATACACAAGTCGAGTTGGAGAGAGTTGCTGATGCATTACAGCCCAACGTGAAGACCCATACTGGCCATCTCTGCGTTGCGGATACTGCCAGAGCACTGAAAGACGACCTCGGAACGGCCACTGGAGCCGCTATGTCCAGTCAGACTGTCATGAGCAGGTTACGAGAGAGAACCTTGCGACCCAGACGTCCTGCGTGAGTAGCTCGCTTGACACAACAACCTCTTGGAGCTCTCCTCCAGTCCTGCAACTTTCATTTCAAGTGGCAACCTCGTTGCTGACGAAAAGTGTTGTTCACAGAAGAGTCCAGTTATCCTCTGATGCAAACTGAGGTCCGAGATGGCGTGAGAAGACTCGTGGAAGCGCTAACTGTCAGCTGCTGCCCAGGAAATCGACAGTTTCCAAGATGAAAAGAGATTTAAGAGGGGGAAGGCAAAGGCCAGCACAAGGGCTGTGTTATGGAAGGGCAACCCAAGGGTAACACAACTGCAACACCACTCACAGTTAAAAAATTTTAACGGAAATTTTTTTTAACAATTGTAAATGATAAGGAGTTTTTATCACATCTCACTTATAATCTCTTAAAAAACGATAATTTTTTTTCTAAAACACTGTATCATAAACAGCTTTAACAAATCTCTAAAAAATTCATACTAACAATTTTTAAGTAAGGTGTTTGCTTTACATATTTAGCAATTTTCAAATCAATTAACATCTTGAAATACTAACAGCTCCCTGTATTCGTCCCAGAACTTAAGGCTAACAAATATTGACGTTAAGAAAATGACTGATTAAATTTCTAACATCAAGAATACCAACGAAAATAAGACTCTTACTCACTTCATTTCGGAAACAGTCGTTTCTCGAGTCACACAACTGGCTAAAATCGTAAAACCAACATTCAATAAGTGGTTAGTAATAATTTACAGAGATAAAAACGCGATTAAAAGAATTTCGTGCACTCGTACTGCTAGCCACACACTTTAATACATTTCAGTGGTAAAGTGGCAAACAAATTAAGCGAGTATGTTGATGATTTTCACTTATGGACCGTCTGACAGCAACTGAATAAAACACAATTTTAGTGCCATACGCGTTTCGCCTTTGTTTTCTGCAAGGCATCATCAGTGGCCTGTAATATGTACATATGTTAGCTATTTTATTTACATTTTTTGTCACTGTGCCTATAGGTTATAAACAGTTCTGGTGGTTGGTATTTCCTATTAAGTAGTAATGTTTTGAACTGTACTTACAGGTTGCGTAGACAGTTTCTTACATATTACGCTCCTGTTGCATTTTTGGTCTTGTTCTTCTTCCTATGAGCGCCAATTTGCTGTTTTTTCTGCATTCCACAGCACTATGCACTGAACGCTTTTTTTAATGCAATGTTTTGGTTTCTGTTGCCGACTGTCAAATGTTTTTGCCAAAGATCGAATATTACTGCCAAACTTATGAGTGTAACTATCGAAGTATCAGTGGTCTGTTCGTGTATGCATTTGTGTGTGTGTGTGTGTGTTTTTTGGTGTCATATTATTTTATTTTATTGTATTTAATTATTTATTTTTGTTTATGTCCTGTGTATGTGTGTGTGTGTTTTGGTGTGATATATATATATTTGTGCTGTGTATGTGTGTCTGTCTGTATTTTGGTGTTATGCAATTTTCTTTTTTTTGGGGGGAAGGGTGTGTGTGTGTGTGTGTGTGTGTGTGTGTGTGTGTGTATTTTGGTGTTATATACTTTTTTTATGTCATCATTTCCTTTATTAAGTGTAGTAAGGAGCCTGTGCTGATGTGTGTTTGTTCATTTATCACATGTTTGTTTTCTGCTATGGCTTTCTGGATGTGGAAGTTATCTTGCATTTGTATAAGATGTTTGTCATGGTTGCTTATTCTCATTATTTTCATTTCTTGTTCCATGTTTGTAGGATGATGGTTGTAGTGTTTTAAATGCTCTGCAAATGTGGAATGGTTCGTTTCATACTTCCAACATCTGATATGTTCTTTGTATCTTGTTTCAAAATTCCTGCATGTCATGCCTATGTATACTGCATCACAACTTTGACATTCAAGTTTATATATTCCTGATTGTTGGAATTTGTCCCTCTTGGTAGCTGGCTGGCTTAGGTGTGATTGAAGGGTTTGCCCAGGCTTATATGCTATTTTGAAGCCCTGTCTCTTTAGGATGTTTGCAACTCTGTGTGTTAGTTTATGTGTGTAGGTCATGGTGTACCATCTGGTTCTTTTCTGTGTGGTGTTGTCATTGTGTGCGTTTGTTGAGTGTGTTTGTAAGTTTTCAGCTTGTGAGTTCTTTTGTACTGTGGAAATGTTGTGTTTGTTTTTTATTTGTGTTTTTATTTTTTGATTGAGCCTGTGTACCACATGTGTGTCATACCCGTTGTTCCTAGCTATTTGTATGATCGTGTTCATTTCTTGTTCATAGTTTCTCTTATTGAGTGGGATTCTGTTTAATCTATGTAACATGTGCCTTAGTGCTGCAAATATATAAACTTGAATGTCAAAGTTGTGATGCAGTATACATAGGCATGACATGCAGGAATTTTGAAACAAGATACAAAGAACATATCAGATGTTGGAAGTATGAAACAAACCATTCCACATTTGCAGAGCATTTAAAACACTACAACCATCATCCTACAAACATGGAACAAGAAATGAAAATAATGAGAATAAGCAACCATGACAAACATCTTATACAAATGCAAGAGAACTTCCACATCCAGAAAGCCATAGCAGAAAACAAACATGTGATAAATGAACAAACACACATCAGCACAGGCTCCTTACTACACTTAATAAAGGAAATGATGACATAAAAAAAAGTATATAACACACACACACACACACACACACACACACACACACACACACACACACACATACACACACCCTTCCCCAAAAAAAAAAAGAAAATTGCATAACACCAAAATACAGACAGACACACATACACAGCACAAATATATATATATCACACCAAAACACACACACACATACACAGGACATAAACAAAAATAAATAATTAAATACAATAAAATAAAATAAAATAATATGACACCAAAAAACACACACACACACACACAAATGCATACACGAACAGACCACTGATACTTCGATAGTTACACTCGTAAGTTTGGCAGTAATATTCGATCTTTGGCAAAAACATTTGACAGTCGGCAACAGAAACCAAAACATTGCATTAAAAAAAGCGTTCAGTGCATAGTGCTGTGGAATGCAGAAAAAACAGCAAATTGGCGCTCATAGGAAGAAGAACAAGACCAAAAATGCAACAGGAGCGTAATATGTAAGAAACTGTCTACGCAACCTGTAAGTACAGTTCAAAACATTACTACTTAATAGGAAATACCAACCACCAGAACTGTTTATAACCTATAGGCACAGTGACAAAAAATGTAAATAAAATAGCTAACATATGTACATATTACAGGCCACTGATGATGCCTTGCAGAAAACAAAGGCGAAACGCGTATGGCACTAAAATTGTGTTTTATTCAGTTGCTGTCAGACGGTCCATAAGTGAAAATCTTCAACATACCGTAGTATTACGCGCAACTGAGGAGGACAGGACCAAAAAATTGAAGATGGAAAAATTAAGCGAGACACTTAAACAGAAACGTTTAAACATAATGCACTTAACACAACTGTTATATACATATCTTACCCCATAATCCAAGGGCAAGGCGCCAACTCCTTCTCCTTTGTCACAGCAGTATTATAAATACGGTTACTGGATTGGGCAGTTTTCTTCCTGCATTACTTGATTGGCTCACACCACTTGTACCGCCATAAACAACTTGAATACCTTGTGCAACAACATGGAGGGAAGGGAGACCAACTACAGGAGCCCAAAGAGTAGTTCACTAAAACAGAAGTTTTGAATCGCCGGACTGTCCCATCAGGCAGTGGATACAGTGGATGACACGCGTAAAGCTGAAATACTAAACACCTTTTTCCAAAGCTGTTTCACAGAGGAAGACCGCACTGCAGTTCCTTCTCTAAATCCTCGCACAAACGAAAAAAATGGCTGACATCGAAATAAGTGTCCAAGGAATAGAAAAGCAACTGGAATCACTCAACAGAGGAAAGTCCACTGGACCTGACGGGATACCAATTCGATTCTACACAGAGTACGCGAAAGAACTTGCCCCCCTTCTAACAGCCGTGTACCACAAGTCTCTAGAGGAACGGAAGGTTCCAAATGATTGGAAAAGAGCACAGGTAGTCCCAGTCTTCAGGAAGGGTCGTCGAGCAGATGCGCAAAACTATAGACCTATATCTTTGACGTCGATCTGTTGTAGAATTTTAGAACATGTTTTTTGCTCGAGTATCATGTCGTTTTTGGAAACCCAGAATCTACTCTGTAGGAATCAACATGGATTCCGGAAACAGCGATCGTGTGAGACCCAACTCGCTTTATTTGTTCATGAGACCCAGAAAATATTAGATACAGGCTCCCAGGTAGATGCCATTTTCCTTGACTGCCGGAAGGCGTTCGATACAGTTCCGCACTGTCGCCTGATAAACAAAGTAAGAGCTTACGGAATATCAGACCAGCTGTGCGGCTGGATTGAAGAGTTTTTAGCAAACGGAACACAGCATGTTGTTATCAATGGAGAGACGTCTACAGACGTTAAAGTAACCTCTGGCGTGCCACAGGGGAGTGTTATGTGACCATTGCTTTTCACAATATATATAAATGACCTAGTCGATAGTGTCGGAAGATCCATGCGGCTTTTCACGGATGATGTTGTAGTATGCAGAGCAGTTGCAGCATTAGAAAATTGCAGCGAAATGTAGGAAGATCTGCTGCAGGTTGGCACTTGGTGCAGGGAGTGGCAACTGACCCTTTACATAGACAAATGTAATGTATTGCGAATACATAGAAAGAAGGATCCTTTATTGTATGACTATATGATAGCGGAACAAACACTGGTAGCAGTTACTTCTGTAAAATATCTGGAAGCGTGCGTCGGAACGATTTGAAGTGGAATGATCATATAAAATTAATTGTTGGTAAGGCGGGTACCAGGATGAGATTCATTGGGAGAATCCTTAGAAAATGTAGTCCGTCAACAAAGGAGGTGGCTTACAAAACACTCGTTCGACCTGTACTTGAGTATTGCTCATCAGTGTGGGATCCGTACCAGGTCGGGTTGACGGAGGAGACAGAGAAGATCCAAAGAAGAGCGGCGCGTTTCGTCACAGGGTTATTTGGTAACCGTGATAGCGTTACGGAGATGTTTAGCAAACTCAAGTGGCAGACTCTGCAAGAGAGGCGCTCTGCATCGCGGTGTAGCTTGCTGACCAGGTTTCGAGAGGGTGCGTTTCTGGATGATGTATCGAATATATTGCTTCCCCCTACTTATACCTCCCGAGGAGATCACGAACGTAAAATTGAGAGATTCGAGCGCGCACGGAGGCTTTCCGGCAGTCGTTCTTTCCGCGAACCATACGCGACTGGAACAGGAAAGGAAGGTAATGAGAGCGGCACGTAAAGTGCCCTCTGCCACACACCGTTGGGTGGCTTGCGGAGTATAAATGTAGATGTAGATGTAGGTGTAGAATAAACACAAGGCCACCACTTCATAGCTCCACGGACTACCTCAGCGAAAGACAGTGGTTGCCAATCGAGGCAGCAGCAGTAAACTGACTATGGGCAGGTCTCCACACCCCATCCGGGCTCACCGCACTCCTCCAAACTCTCTCCCGCGACCGCCGTCCTCACGTGTCTCTCCGTTCGTGTCGCAAACCCGACCTCTCACAGTTAGTTGCTCTACCCGATCTCTCGAAATTCTCGCAAATATCTTCTTGCTGAATGAAAGTGTCTTTCGCATTGAGCACCAAAGTTTAACCTTCCCCACCAAACACGCAACACACCCGCGATCGGGTCCCCGGGCTTCATTTAGGAAACATGTATCCTGACACCTTTCCAACATCGATATTGCGCACCAATAGGCTAACTGGGTTAAGGATCTCAGTTATCTCCTTAGGCCCAACATATCGAGGAACTAATTTGTCGGAAATAGGAGCCTTGCCCAGATCGCCCAGCGCGAAATTACGGACGAAGACTCTGTCCCCAGCTAAGCTTCAAACTTCAGACGTCCTTGGTTTTAACAGCGTGCCTGGCTCTGAAAAGCAGCACTAATATTTCGGCGTGCCATCGTCCAGTTCTCCTGAATGAGGCCAGGTGACACCTTTTCAGGAAGCAAGTCATTAACAGACCACGAGTTAGCTAACCATGAGTTAAGACGGTGACCATTATTAAGGCAGCAAGGGTGGCTTTAAGGGCTTCGTGGTGGGCGAAATTAAACGCTAATTTCAATCACGGGACGGAGCAATCCCACCAGTGGCGTGATTGGCAATGAAATATAATAATCGCAGCCTTCAAGTTTCGGTTAACCCTTACGACGAAGGACGGCTGGGGATAGTATGGATTGTGGTGGAATGGGTTCTCGCATTATCAAAACGGAATTTCTTAAACTGCCTTGTCAAGAACAAAGCAAAAACACTTGACAGGTGGAGAATGGTTAACCAAGCAGTGACACCGCTACTGGGTATCAACCAAACGATTCGGGGGTATGAATCAACAGCAACCAAGGTTTAGCGGTACCGGTCACGAGTGCGCGGCAAGGGACCGAGATAGTAAAAAAAAAGCCTATCCCTATTCAACGGGAAATCGTACCTAGATCATTGCAAATTCCCACTGCGTGTATTGAAATTGGGCTTAGCCGCTTTACATTTATGACACTCCCCCACCATACGTCTAACATCCTTGTACAAGATGGGCCAAGTGAGGAACTCTCTAACTTTACTTAGGGTACGCTCAATCCCAAGGTGTCCCGCAATAACACTGTTGTGAAAGAAATGAAAAACAGACGACATCAAGTCTCCAGGAACGCGGATCTTGGCTTGACTGATGCGCTTCTCTTGATAACACAATATACCTCTTTGTGAGATATATCCGGAACGAGCCTTCCCACTCAAAATGTCCAGCTTAATCTTGCTCAGAATATGGTCCTGGTCTTGGCTCTGTTTTAAGTCTCCATATAATTCGGAGACCTCTGTTGAAACTCTGGCAACCAGACCTGGTTCTTCAACTCCCTGTTCCTTGTCATAAGTGGTACCTCGTTCAAACATTCAACTCGATGCATCTGTGACCGTGTTTCCCGACCCCGTGATATGCCACACTGTAAAACGGAATGCTGTAATGCGTACGTCCCACAGTGGGCCTATCTAGCACCCAGTTCAAGACTTGATTGTCTGTTTAGAGACAAAACTCACGGCGCTCGAGATAATATTTAAGTCTTTCAGGACGAAACATTACCGCCAAGGGCTCACGCTCAAACAGAATACTTCTGCTCTGTGACCGAAAGAGATCTCGAAGCATAAGCATTGGCTCGGTGCTCCCCTCCGTCATCCAGAAGAAGAATACCAGCAATCCCGAAATTTGAGACATCAGTCTGCGCAATAAAATGTCGATCGAAGTCAGGCACCCCAAGGTCAGGAGGGTTAGCAAAAGCTACTTTAATGACCTCAAATGCCAGCTGCTGCGATTCTCCCCATTCAGATGCCTGATCCTTCCTACTGAAACGTTCCATTAGAAAAATTACACATGACTGTGCTTAAAGTGACACACAATATTTTTAGCGCAACGCAATCTGACTTTCAATAATCCCTACAAAAGAATGGCCCTGACTAACATTAAACTATACCTTTCACAAATCACTAAATCACTTACCTCACAAAAATCTTCGTTACTCGAACTACTGCAATACAGCAAGCGCCACTACTGCCAGCTAAATAAAAGATTCAGACTATTGAAGTCACTAACTACTGATAGGCATAGTTAGGATACGAAAGATTTTGATAGAGAATAAACAATATATTTACCTTAATAGTGTTCAAAAGTGATAATATACACTCCTGGAAATGGAAAAAGGAACACATTGACACCGGTGTGTCAGACCCACCATACTTGCTCCGGACACTGCGAGAGGGCTGTACAAGCAATGATCACACGCACGGCACAGCGGACACACCAGGAACCGCGGTGTTGGCCGTCGAATGGCGCTAGCTGCGCAGCATTTGTGCACCGCCGCCGTCAGTGTCAGCCAGTTTGCCGTGGCATACGGAGCTCCATCGCAGTCTTTAACACTGGTAGCATGCCGCGACAGCGTGGACGTGAACCGTATGTGCAGTTGACGGACTTTGAGCGAGGGCGTATAGTGGACATGCGGGAGGCCGGGTGGACGTACCGCCGAATTGCTCAACACGTGGGGCGTGAGGTCTCCACAGTACATCGATGTTGTCGCCAGTGGTCGGCGGAAGGTGCACGTGCCCGTCGACCTGGGACCGGACCGCACGGATGCACGCCAAGACCGTAGGATCCTACGCAGTGCCGTAGGGGACCGCACCGCCACTTCCCAGCAAATTAGGGACACTGTTGCTCCTGGGGTATCGGCGAGGACCATTCGCAACCGTCTCCATGAAGCTGGGCTACGGTCCCGCACACCGTTAGGCCGTCTTCCGCTCACGCCCCAACATCGTCCAGCCCGCCTCCAGTGGTGTCGCGACAGGCGTGAATGGAGGGACGAATGGAGACGTGTTGTCTTCAGCGATGAGAGTCGCTTCTGCCTTGGTGCCAATGATGGTCGTATGCGTGTTTGGCGCCGTGCAGGTGAGCGCCACAATCAGGACTGCATACGACCGAGGCACACAGGGCCAACACCCGGCATCATGGTGTGGGGAGCGATCTCCTACACTGGCCGTACACCACTGGTGATCGTCGAGGGGACACTGAATAGTGCACGGTACATCCAAACCGTCATCGAACCCATCGTTCTACCATTCCTAGACCGGCAAGGGAACTTGCTGTTCCAACAGGTCAATGCACGTCCGCATGTATCCCGTGCCACCCAACGTGCTCTAGAAGGTATAAGTCAACTACCCAGGCCAGCAAGTTCTCCGGATCTGTCCCCCATTGAGCATGTTTGGGACTGGATGAAGCGTCGTCTCACGCGGTCTGCACGTCCAGCACGAACGCTGGTCCAACTGAGGCGCCAGGTGGAAATGGCATGGCAAGCCGTTCCACAGGACTACATCCAGCATCTCTACGATCGTCTCCATGGGTGAATAGCAGCCTGCATTGCTGCGAAAGGTGGATATACACTGTACTAGTGCCGACATTGTGCATGCTCTGTTGCCTGTGTCTATGTGCCTGTGGTTCTGTCAGTGTGATCATGTGATGTATCTGACCCCAGGATTGTGTCAATAAAGTTTCCCCTTCCTGGGACAATGAATTCACGGTGTTCTTATTTCAATTTCCAGGAGTGTATATAGCAGTTCATGACATCCATTCTTACAAATGTACTGTTTCTGATGGACACACGTCCAGATCATCCGCTCTCAAAACTTCACCATCTCACTTCCCCACATCCACCACTGCTGACGGCTCACCTCTCACTGCACAACACTACGCGCTGCTAACATCCAGCTGCCCAATACTACAATAGCAAACAACAATGCAAACCAGCCACAGACAGCACACAGCACAGCCAGTGATTTTCATACAGAACACTACGTGGCGTTACCAATAAAAAAATCCTAAACAGTCTGCTTACATAGCCCTCATGCTCCCCACAAAAAATTTTACAAATTGTTTTGGGCACTGGCCAATACAGATTTGAAAAAATTTTCATAATTACAATAACAAAGAAATCCAATGCACACACTTATTGATACAATGTTGGTCAAAAGCTAAAATTTTCTCACAGTCCATAAACACAGTCCTTATCATTCATCACAGTAAAATTGCAGTGTCAGGATTAGCCGAGCAGTCTAAGGCGCTGCAGTCATGGACTGTGCGGCTCATCCCGGCGGAGGTTCGAGTCCTCCCTCGGGCATGGGTGTGTGTGTTTGTCCTTAGGATAATTTAGGTTAAGTAGTGTGTAACCTTAGAGACTGATGACCTTAACAGTTAAGTCCCATAAGATTTCACACATACACAAAATTGCAGTACTTTTTTTTTTCTCAAAGTCTGAGCAGTAAAGAAAATGCAGACGGAAGTAGTGGATTTCCATGTAGTCTTGAACAAGTAGTGTTGTCCTTCCAACGGAAAGACAGTGCTGACTCTTGACATGCAGACAGGTAATGGGCCACAACAAAGCAAACCCACAGCAGAGTCAGTCGAAGTTTTGAAGAATATTGGTAGGTAGGTCATCACAGAGCAGACCCACTGTAGTCCTGGTAGAGACTATGGTATTGGTGGGCCGCCAGAGGTGCAGACCCACTGCAGTCCTTGTAGAGATAATGGTATTGGTGGGCCATCAAAGGTGCAGACCCACTGCAGTCCTTGTAAAGACGGCCAGCAGCCATCTGTTGTGACTGTGCAGGTGCACAATCACCATCGAAGAGTCTTGCGGACAACATAGCAAGTCCATAAACCATCACTTGTGTACTCACAAAACTTTTTGGAATGTCCTTAGAACTAGCAATGCTGTTAACCAGTCCCTTGCTGAATTATCAACACATGTGCAAGCACTAACAGTCCTCTCCTTTTTTTTTTTTTTTTTTACATATTGTGCATATACTATGACCAACAGAAACGGGTGCACTGAAATGAATGCTTACAAGTTACTTAATTTGCTGAACTGGTGTCCATTACAATTTTATAACATCAGAATACAATTACAAAGATACAGAAAACATCATTAAAAACATAATAATACAGATAACATTTGTAGTAATACAGGCTTTACAAAACAATAGAAATAAACATATACATCAGTGTTACAGGAATTATGACATAAGTAAATATATAAAATAATGAGAATAGTTTTCGAAACATTAATTTCACACATGAGCATTGAAACAGAACAGAATTAATAATGTCTAAACATCTTTACAAAGTAAATAACATATTATTAATGCAAATTATATTTGAGAATAACAGTATTCCTCATCTTAGTGAATGTAGCTGAGTATTAGAAAAATTCTACAACATAAATCGTATCAGATAAACACATAAAGACAGGAAAAACACAAATACACAAGGATACACAAACATATAGCGGAATAATACAAAAGGAAAGGACAGGGTTTGTTTTACTGCAGTATTTTGCAAACAAAACTTTCTTTACTTCTTGGAGATCTCCCTTCATTCATCATTATTCCGAAAAAGTCCTACCTACACCTCCTTTCTGTATTCTATTCATATTTCTTTCAAAATAATTATTTCTCATTGTACAATACTCCTTTTGGCCCAAATTCTTTTCATATAACTTCTCAATGCATTCTTTCCCTATTCTCCATAGTCAGTTTCTTATATAGTCTACCCCCTCTTAAGCTAACTTAAATCCACTGAGCTCAGATGCTAAACTAAGGGACGAGGCAATGCAGCAGCACAAAACAATTAACACAAACAGCAATGACAAAAAATGCAAATTGGCAAGGCAAGCAGCAATATATATATATATATATATATATATATATATATATATATATATATATATAAGTTAGCAAAGCAAATGCAACATTATCACTAGTATGAGCCAATCTGCAGCAACAAGAACAATAAATCTGGCTTAACAGAGTAATACAAACTGAAATTTAGTAGCACTATGCCTGGCAAACAGCAGCAGCAAATGCAATAACTTATACCTAAACATGACAAAGCTCAAGCAGAAAAAATATTACAGTAAAAATGGCCATGTTTAATACCTGTCACATCTTAATACTAGAGTGATGCATCACCTTAACTTACACTACTAAAAAGTTACCAGTCATTAACAAAAATTATGTATGCAATTCCTGTGAAGGGAAATGTTTTTTTGTGCTCCCTCTTTTATTTATTTATTTATTTTTTGAAGTAGATCATAAGGTTATTATTTACTGGATCTGTAGGCATAAAATATCTACATTAGTACATCTCTAAAATTATATTTTAACCAGTGCTGCAGTGCAGCTAGAAACTAGATATTAAACAAAATGAGCAAATAAATACATAAGGCAAGGCGTGGAACGTCATTCACTAGGCATATAGCATTTCACAATGCAGTAAACAATCTTTCAACTAGCAAGACAATAGACGTGAAATGTTTCCCACCATTTTATTTCAGTAAATATCATAAATTAAGACCTCTACAGTGTAATAATGTGTTTTCAAGTTTGAGCGTGTCGTAATTTCGATGCTTTCTACAAAGAAATGTCAATAGCGATGATAATGGCCTTTTTTTCCCTAATGGCTTTCTTTTTTCAGGCGACTCGCACAGCTGGTCGCCCATGACGCATTACGTGAAGGTCACTTAACTTTCTTACTGAAATATTTAAGACAGCAATGACAGTCTCATATAAAAATTTTCACAAGTCGAGAATTTCGGTTGCAAATGTGTAGAAACAAAAACCTATGAATATAACAGTGTCCAAAAAATTTTCCCCGGCATTGTGATACATTCACCCATTTACAAACATTTCATAACTCTTAAAGTACGATTCTTGGTTTCCAACATCCTTTTTTACACATCAGAGACCCTAACCACTATTCATTACTCCTTACTTAATTACACATATACATATTTGCCGACACTTCAATCTTGCCTCGACACTTCAACATCTCATCATAATAAATATGTAGCACAATCAAATTTATCATATAGCATCAGCTTATTAATCATAAACATACCTCAACAGCATAAACACATTGTCATTGTAATGATAACATCATAACAAATCAGTCAAATCTCAAAAACGTCGTAGCTTTCTGCAATAATTTCAAAACCTAAAAAAAATTCTCTGGTCATTTCAGTAGTGTCATCTACCTGAAACGTACTTTAAAAATCATGATCCCATACCAAATACATCATTAAAAGCTCTCATAGTGTCACAATGGTTCCGAAAAAATAGGAACAGCTCACGAAGTACAGACAAAATACAATTTCATAAGTGTGAAGTTATCCAACTGTGTAATTGCGTAAACATGTGTCACTGACGTAGTAAAAAGAATGTTTGTTTCTCTGTCAAATAATCAGATAGCTGTGTAATTCTGTGTTAGAGGAATATGGTACCGATGTGTAAAGTTGTATAAACAAATACTATATTAGCTAGGGGTCCTAGCGTTCGCTTCACGCTTAGCACACAAAGTAGGCGTGTACCCCCTGAGGATTAATGTAATTATACCCTCAGGTGTTACAGATTACAGCAATGGAATGAAATGTATCACGGAAAACTTTCTTTGTAATTCAAAAATTTTGAAAAATAAATGGTTCAAGTACAAAATTAATCACTCAAATGCGTTTCCTGTAGCGCTAAATGTGCGTCTTACTGTAAGATAATTCTGTGGGAGTGTCTTAGTTATCGTCCTCTGTAAGCAAAGTTCTGTTGAAGTCAATGTACTTACCTCATCATAAACGAAAGTGAAATTCTTTGCGTATAGATATCGTAGTTATTACGTACCCTACCAGGATCAAGAAAGTACTATAATGTAACGTATTGTTGTTCTATGGAAAAGGCTGTCTCATTGTAGCTATACCACAAAAGTTACTATTAAAACATGTTTTACTTTCCAGAAGAATTCAGAAAAACTGTGCAGATATAAAACAGATACACCGCAAAAGCAACAATGTAAATTGTGTCACATATTAGTAGCGTCGTGATATAGTCGTGTAGCTGTCAAATAAACTAAATGCTAAGTCATCTTTAATCTCATCGAATGTACTTCAAATAAAGAGTGTCTTTTCAAGTAAACCAAAATGTTGCATTAAGATCTCATTAGCAGTATATGTTCTAAGTATGTAAGCCTGTTACTCGTTACTTAATCGTGCAACTAACAAGCAAGAATGTACAAATAACACTGTGTCGTCTGTTCACTATAACAATGCATTCGTAATGTCTGTTTAAATAAGCTCTCTTGGTTCTTGGGTGGATATTTAACTTCAAACATTGTTGCATGGTAACAGTTTCTTAAGTCCGAAAAAGCATACTAGAAATGTGAAGTGAAAAGTTTTATGGAAAAGACAAAGTTAACAAGCAGATTATCTTTCAATAAACGGTTTTACGTGTGAAATGTGGTGTAAACCTTTACTCTTCCTAGTACGCAGAGTTTCAACTTCAACGCAATTATCATGTGGTATACGTCGGATTCTGTAAGGTCCATTGTAAACTAGAAAGAATTTGTGACCCAAGTGTTTCCTCTTATGTGACAATGAATGAGCTTTAATGAGAACTTTCTGACCAATACATAGTTTCTTTGCATTTGCTTTACCGTGTAATTTTCTCCTTTTGTCTGCTGCAGATTTTATATTTTTAATAGCCAAATCAATTATGTCTTTGTGTCGAAGTTTACGTGTGTTCGGGAAAGGTACAAGCTCTCTGATTCTGTTCGGTGGTTCTTCATTCTTCAGTACAAGAGCAGGTGGTAAAGCAATGGAGTCATGAGGCATTTCATTCAGCACATTTTGAAATAAGTGTAAGTATCTGTCCCAATACTGATGCTTTCTGTCACAATAAAGTCTTCAAAGCTTATTGATTTCTTTCATAATCCGTTCAGACGGGTTACAATGTGGTGAGTACAATGAAATAAAAACAGGTTTGATTTTATGATTTCGAAGCATGCGTGTCCAAACAGCAGATCTGAATTGCGGACCGTTATCTGAAATGACTTTAGCAACGTGGCCATCTTCACGTAAGAAATTTTTAACAAAGGCGTTGGATACAGACCGTCCAGTGGCGTTACGTAACGGAGTGAAAGAAACAAATTTTGAAGTAAGTTCAACAGCGACTAGAACGTACGAAAATCCATTAGATGTTCTGACAAGGGGTCCCAAGAGATCAACAGCAGCAAATTCTTTTAATTTAGAAGGAATGATGGGTAACAACGGAGCACGATGTGAGATAGTTGATGGTTTCGCCTTTTGACAAAGTTTACAAATAGACAAGACTCTTCGAATTCTCTTTTCCATATTGTTAAAATAAGAAGTCGTTCGAAGAATATGATAACATTTTCGTGGACCAAAATGTGCGTAGCTGAAATGAATGTACCAAATGAGCTTATTAACAAAATCATCTGGAATGGAAAGTACCCATAGCTTGTCATCAACAGTGCAGCGTTTGAAGAGTATGTTGTTTCTAACCAGATAATAATGGCGAATCTGAGTGTGTGTCTTTTCATGCCATTTACTTTTGATGTATTTCCAAATCGGATCTTTATCTTGTTCATGAGCAATGTCCGTTAAAGATGTGGTGATGAAATTTTCAAAGGCGACTTTCTGAATGTAAAGAATACTGAAATTTTTCTCGAGGTTGCCTTCTGTGTTACATTTCCCAAGTCCAGCCGGTGCGGGTGACAGTGCGTCCGTAACAATGTTCTCCTTGCCGGGAATGTAGACTATTGTGAAGTGGAATTCTTGCAGAAACAATGCCCAACGTTTTAACCTGTCATGATTTAGTTTTGAAGACATAAGAAATTGTAATGCACGATGATCACTGTATACTTTTACGTGCTCACCAGAAAGAAAGAAACGGAATTTGTTAAATGCCCAAACGATAGCTAAAGCTTCTAATTCAGTAACGGAATAATTTTTTTCAGATTTTGTTAGCACTCGGCTAGCAAAAGCAATGGTTTTCTGAACAGTAGTGTCATTTTCTGTGGCTTCTTGAAATAAATGGGCACCAAGACCGACTTTAGAAGAATCCGTGCTAAAGCAGAAATCATGTGACAGATCTGGATGAGCTAGTATTGGCGCGTTATGTAGCGATTCTTTCAAAGAATTGAATTCCAACTGTACTTGTTCGTCCCAGTTCCAAATAGTATTTTTTTCCAGTGAGAGAACAAAGTTTTGGTGTAACTAGAATTTTCATATTCAGAAAACGACGGTAAAAATTTGTGAGACCTTGAAAACTGCGGACTTGTTTTTTTGTGGATGGAACTGGAATGGCTCTGATTGCTTCTAACTTTTCAGGATCCGGCTGAATGCCTTCAGAAGAAATAATATGTCCCAAAAACTTCACCTTTGTCCTACCGAATTCGGACTTTTCCAAGTTAACTGTAATTCCAGATTCTGCAAAAATATGTAACACGCTGTTGAGGATGCGATTATGTTGTTCCCATGAGGCTTCTGCTATCAGAATATCGTCCACAGATAAGGTGATGTGCCGTTTTAAGAACTCAGGTATTATGGAATTTAGCCCGCGAATGAATGCTGCGGAAGAAATGTTCAAACCAAAAGGAAGTTTCCGAAACTGATAACAAACGCCGAAACACAGGAAAGCTGTGTATTTTCTACATTCTGGATGAAGTTCGATCTGATAAAAGCTGGATCTGAGATCAATAGAAGACAACACTTTTACACCATTAAAATTTTGAAGAAGTTCTTCTAACGTTTGCGGCCGGTCTGTTTCAGGAATGATGATAGTATTGATTTGTCTCGAATCTAAGACAAGCCTGATCGATCCATTTTTCTTCTCAACAACATGTAATGGATTGTTGTATGAGCTTACTGCAGGCTCAATAATGCCCTCATCAAGCATAGATTGTATTTCTGTTCTAACATGGTCCCTATAATGTGCCGGAATTACGTATGGTCTAACACGAAATTTAGTATGCTCACGAACACGAAATTGGTATTGAAATCCCTTGATTCTTCCTGTTTTATGAGTAAAAACTGTGGAATGTGCTTCTAAAATCTCAAAAAGGTCTTGCCTATCAGTGTCATTACAATTCTCAATTGTTTGAATTTTATTCTGAATTAACTCATTAGTATCAAATGCGCCGTCGATATCATTCCTGTCAGTACTTGCAGAGTGATTGTTAGTGTCAAGTTCCGTCGAAAATTCCGAACTGTTGTCTAACAGGAGGTAAAGCCGATTAATTTCTTCGTCATGGTTTGAGAGCCAATCTTCAAATTTCAAAGCTATTGACTTACCTTCTTTCTCTAAACTTATTTCAGCATCATGAAAGTTTAAGATTGCTTTGTACTCATTCAAAAAGTCTACTCCCAATATAATTTCCGTCGACAGTAATGGAACAATAAGAAAGTTCATAGAGAAGCTTTGGCTTTGACAAAAGAATTCTAAGTTGGTTTGTTGGCGTACATCTACATTTTTTCCAACGATTGCACCTTGTAATTTAATCTTACGTAACGGAAGTGTGGGGCAATCGTTCGATTTGTTGCATTTGCTAAAGGCTGTTTCACTAATTACTGAAATGGGACTGCCAGAGTCAAGAACTGCCGTAAATTTTACGTCATTTACTGTAATGTGAATCACAGGATATGCAATGTTGTTACATTTTACATCGTGCTCCTGGAGTAAGATGTCCCTATTGTCTTCCATTTTTACGTAAGTACTAGCTACGGCAGCTGTGTCGTCAGTTTCATAAGTACGTTTTGTGGCTGCCAGCGGTATGAGTCATTGCCTATTGTCTCTTTGTTGGCGCGCGTCGTTATTGGGATTTGGAGGCCCAACTTCTACAAATTCACCGTGACGAGAGGGCCCTGCCCTGTTTGAATCCCGCCAGTTCTGATGCAATTCAGGTCTGTCGTTATGTCGGTAGATTCCATAGTTTCTTTCTTGTCGGTCACGTGGTGGAGAATTTCTTCCTGAATCGTAACTGCGTGCTGGACCGTTGTGTCTATAGTTATTCTGTCTCCCTTGATAATAATTATTTTGGTCCCCATATTGTCTGTTTCTCTGATTGTCTCTGTGATAGTCACTACTGTGGAGAGGTGATCTTTCCCTGTAATTATTACTTCACTTCCAACAGTTGTCATATGGGTGGTGTCTGCTTTGGTCACGATTTGTGTTGTGAGAATAGCCTTGTCGTGTCCAGTTATTATTTCTTTCATCGCGGAATTGCGACGGATGTGTTCCTGTTTTCGCGTTCCGCGATTGTCAGTGTCAATTTCTAATTCTTGTAAGAGTCCCTGAAAAGCTTCAATGCCGCCTTTGCAACGTCCTGCCAAAATAATATGTCGTAAATGTTCCGGCAATTTGATTAAGCAAATGTGGATGAGTTCTGAGGGGCTGTATGGGTTTGACAGGTACTGATTCTTGTGCAACATGTCTTCAAAATATTTCAAAAGACTGGAAAATTCAGATTGTCCGAAATGTTTCATCATTATGATGCTATGTTTTACTCGGTCTTGTGTAGCTTGAGACCAATATGCTGAGAGGAAAGCATGATAAAATCCTCCTTCACTGTGGCAATCGTGAATGACCGATCGCATTCTTACAGCTGGTTCATTCTCTAAATAGCCACACATAAGTTCTAATCTGTGCTCTAATGACCAGTTGGGAGGAAAACAATGAGAGAATTGATGAAGCCACGCTTGTGGATGGATGTCGTTGCCGGAATTCTTAAATGTTTTGAATTTACATGTAGTAATAAACAGCTTATAGTCAAAATCATAATGTCGGCGAGTCGCATGTCGGTCATTGTTACGTCGTTTCGGCGGTTCCATCTCAAAATTCTGTGTACCTTACCAATTTCTTGCATAATTTCCGAAGTACCCCGTGTCTAACTTTTGAAGATTTTGTTCCATTGTGTCTAACTTTTGCTGTGTTTGTCTCTGATTTTGTTCCATTGTGTCTAACTTTTGAAGCTTTTGTTCCATTGTGTCTAATTTTTGTAGCCTTTGTCCCATTTGTTGCATTAACTGCAATAACAATGCACTGGTGTCTGAAACATGTTCCTCAGTGCTTCTCGGCAGTGAAGTTGCACCGGCAACATTCACATTTTGACAAGCAGAAAATGTTTCTTGACTCATTTGAGAAAACGGTAAGAACCCAAAACCTGAGTCTGCAGTATTTGCAATATTGTGTTCTGTCATTCCCGATTCCTGAGGCGAGCTGTTGCCGACCAATCGATCGATAATGCTTCCCTGTTCACTACCTGTTTCACTGTCTACACCATTATTTGACGCCCGCTCCATTTCCCTATGCACAGTTACCAAATTACTACTTTGAATGTCTGTTAATTCATTACACAGCGGTGCTGGTAAGCTACACTCGTCGTCACTATTATTTCTCAGTTTACTTTGGAGCCTAGTGTTACGTTTTTCACACGCCATTATTGTCACAATATTTCACACGACAACACAGAAAAACACAATTTGAAGAGCAAAAATAGGGGAACACATTAACATAGCACTGAAAGTAATATCTAGATAATTGCAGCTGCGAAATACTTGGTGCAAATCTACATGCATGCCACAACTGTTTTACTGTACAACAATGAAAAACTACAACTACAAAGGTAATTCTCTCTATGATTACGCGCTATCAATAAACAATAGCTACACTAATTACACAAACTACAAGAAAAAAATCAGAAGATTCCAGTGAGGTATCCTCAGCTAAGGGTCGACATATGAACAATTTATACACGCCTGTGCTTAACCTGACACACAATATTTTTAGCGCAACGCAATCTGACTATCAAAGATCCCTGCAAAAGAATGTCCCTGAGTAACATTAAACTATACCTTTCAGAAATCACTTACCTCACAAAAATCTTCATTACTCGAACTACTGCAATACCGCGAGCGCCACTACTGCCAGCTAAATAAAAGATTCAAACTACGGAAGGCACTAACTACTGATAGGGATAGTTAGCAAATGAAAGATATTAATAGAGAACAAACAATGTATTGACCTTAATATCATCATATATCTAGCAGTTCATGACAAATTACAAAACTCCGCCATCTCTCTCCCCACATCCACCACTGCTGGCGGCTTACCTCCAACTGCGCAACGCTACGCGCTGTTCACATCCAGCTGCCGCTGCCCAACACTACAATGGCAGACAACAATGTAAACTAGAGACTGCACACAGCACAGCCAGTGATTTTTTTTATACAGAGGTGGCGTTACCAATAAAGAAACCTAAACAGCCTACACACAGTCTTCGTGTTTGTCAAACCTTATCTCGGACAGCACGGTCGCCGACTCCCCTGTTGAGAATGTTTGGAGCATTATGGCCAGGACCCTCCAACCGTCTCGAGATTCTGACGATCCAACTCTCCATTTGGACAGATTCTGGCAGGATATCCGTCAGGATGACATTCAATAACTCTATAAATCAATGCCAAGCCCAATAACTGCTTGCATAAGTCCAGAGGTAGCCCAACACGTTATTGACATGCTTAATTTATGACGCTCTTTCTCTTAGAAAAAACCTCCAGTTTTTCTGAAATTGTAACCTTTTTTTAAATCTGTTATCATTAGTTTGTCTGTACATGTACATCACATCTGCCGATATCTGTCCAAATCGGATAATTTCTTCGTGGTTGTTTTTTTTTTTTTTGCCTTAGAATGTATTATGCAAAACAAGTGTGTAACTGCAATTCAAACACTGTTGAAATTACAGTGGTCTAAAAAAAAATAACGAATGTATGGTTGTGTAGGACGGTTAATTGACATCCAAGGAAACTTGAAACGCGAAATTTTCTTCCAGTCTTAGCTAAGTTGAAGGGCTTGTGGAAAAAACGGGTAGTGTTTATGGTTCGGTACCTCAACCCGTAAAAACGGAACCATTGTCAGATCGCTTTTTAGTCCGTCTGTCTGCCTGCCTGTCCAACTGCTAGGACCTCTTTTTTCTGAGAATCGGATAGGTGTAGCAAGTTCAAATTTATGTCACATACTAAGGTCTACGATCCGTCAGCACTGTGAAACATTTAAGCTTCAAAGCCTGTGCAGTCAAAAGATACAGCCGTTTATGTCACATAGTTTGGTAATTGCAAACTCATTAAAACCTATAAGGTACGTCCCGTTGACCTAGAATCATGAAATCTGGCGAGAATCAACCTTTTACGGAACAAGTAAAGGGAAAAAATTCAAATCACATGAAAATATCGATGTGCCATTAGAATATTACTCCACACCAACGTAAAGGTTTTGGTCATGTTTTAGAGAGAAAACAAAAAAATATTTTATTAAATCCTCTCTCTCTACATATAGAGCTATAAACTGAAGTCCCCTCACCGCTTCTTATTTTACGTCTGAGCTAATCTCAGGAACTACTGTAGAGATTTTGATACGGTGCTGGTAATTCTCAGGACGGATAGCTTGCCAATATTGCCATCAAAAACGGGCAAAAAAATCGTCGAGATTATCGATTTCCTTGGATGGGTGAACTATCTATGGGCCAGCCCATAATTATCCCTCAGTGCGAGAGTCCTATTTGCACTTGGCCAATTTTTTAATGTAATGTGCCAACAAACTTTAACAAGGCTGATATCGAACACTGTGTTCTTCCCATACTAACATGAAACGAGAAATTTAGAGAAGTTTCTTTGAAAGAAAATTTCGAACAGCTCAGAGAGCTATGGAAATGTCGCTCCTAGGTGTTTGTAAGAAAAATCAGGTAGTAAGTGAAGACATACGCTGCACATTGTGACCATGACCCGCTATCAATATAAATTCGCTCAGGCGATATAGCAGCGTCACCAGGCGAGGAATGACTGCTAATTATCAATGAGCGTGCCGTCCGTGTGCGGAATGCGATCTATCTGTTTGGCCGAGGGCAGATTGTGATGGCCCGGAGGCTCAGCACGTGCACTTCGGAAACCACGTGTTCGAGGATTGCTGTGGTGAGTGTCTTCAACACATGGCGAAACCAAGGTGAAATCCCGTCCAGACGTCGTGGGATTGGGTGGCCACTCCTCATTCGGATGTCGGGCGTCGTACGCTGGGCAGGCTGTAAGACAAGCGGCGAACTGTGGAGGAATTGACATCAAATTTGAATGCTGGGCAGGGTACAAGTGTGTCTCAGCACACAGGGTGCACCGAGTACTACAAACGATGGGCCTCTGCAGCCGGTGACCCATGCATGTGCCAATGTTAACTTCACAACACCGGCAACTACGACTGAAATGTGCACCCGACCATCGGCAATGGACGTTGGAGCAGTGGCAGAGCGTTACATGGTCCGGCGAATCCCGATGCCTTCTTCATCATTGCGATGGGAGGGAGCGATATGTCGTCTTCCAGGGGAACAGCTCCTTGACACTTATACTTCGGGCTAGAGACAAACAGGCGGTGGCTGCATTATGCTCTGGGGAACATTCAAGTTGCATCCATGGGCCCAGTGGAGCTCTTGCAAGACACCATGATGGCGTGTGTGAATTCTTAAGGGACCAAACTACTGAGGTCATCGGTCCCTAGACTTACACACTACTTGACAAATTTATGCTAAGAACAACACACACACCCATGCCCGAGGGAGGACTCGAAACTCCGGCGGAGGGGCCGCGCAGCCCGTGACATGACGCCCTAAACCGCGCGTCCACGCCGCGCGGCTACCATGATGGCCAAGGAGCATCGTACAGTGGTTGCACGCTTCGTAAACCCCTTTATGAAGATCGCATTTCCCGATGGCAGTAGCATTTTTCAACAAGATAATGCGCCAGGAGTGTGATGGACTGGTTCGGGGAACACAATGGCGAGTTCCATTTGATATGCAGGCACCCCATCTCGCCAGATCTGATCCCAATAGAACACGTCTGGGTTGTAACTGAACGTGGCGTCAGGGCTCATCGCCCCCTTATCCGGAATTTATGGGTATTAGTTGACTTGTGTGTGCAGATGTGGTGTCAATTCCCTATAGCGACCTACCAAGGCCTCATTGCTTCCATGCCACGACGCATCGCCACTGTTATCCGTGTCAAAGGTGGGCTTACCGGCTATTAGGTAAATTGTCATAATATTCTGGCTGATCACTGCATGAGCAATAATATCAGTAGGAATTCAGGATGTAAAGGGTAAAGACTCTTAAGATCGAAAATGGCGGACATAATACACGAAAAAATGACGGAAGATGGAAAAAGGCTGTTCTAAACTTGAGTCCGAGAGGAAAAGTAGAAGGTAGACCATCCGACCGCTGAGGTAAAGAACTGAAGAAAATCACTGACTTCAATTGGCAGACGTAGAGAGGCCAGGAAACAGGAATGAAATTGATTTGCCAGCTTCAGAGGGTAAACAAACTAACAAAAGCAGTTTTTCACCTTGTACAAGATGAATTAGCTGAACAATAAATAACTAAATAATGTTATAACACACAGACTACAGAGAAGTTGACTAAGGGACGTTGAAACCTTTCAATTTGAGCCATTCCATTAGCTCTATTGAGCTGAATTCGGTTTTTCTACTCTACTTAGCGCTCCTGTTTGTCGGTGCATCTCTGTCTTTGATTCTGGGGAGAAGTATAAACATTAGTGTTTCATCAGACAGCTGCAGTGATCCTTTTAGCCGGCCGAAGTGGCCGTGCGGTTGAAGGCGCTACAGTCTGGTACCGCAAGACCGCTACCGTCGCAGGTTCGAATCCTGCCTCGGGCATGGATGTTTGTGATGTCCTTAGGTTAGTTAGGTTTAACTAGTTCGAAGTTCTAGGGGACTAATAACCTCAGCAGTTGAGTCCCATAGTGCTCAGAGCCATTTGAACCATTTAATCCTTTTACGTTCAGATATTGTAATTTCTCGAATTATTTTCTACGTTTAATACATCTACAGGTATATTAAATGTGGATACACTCCTGTAAACATGCGTTTTACGTATCCATGTTATTCTTCTATGTTCCACGCTATATTTCTGTGCTTCCTTCCTCCCACTACTTACCTCGTCTGATACAGAGAGGGTGTGGTGCTTTCGTTTTACTTTGGCTCACGGGCACGAGTTTTCTGAATGGTAGTGGCAGTTCAGCCAACTTTTGTGTAGGGGTAGAGTAGTATTCTGCAGGACCAAAGAGACATTGTGGGATACTGGTCAGCAGCAATTGTGTGGATTGGTACAAGCGGCCGGGACATATTTCCACTGTCCAGTTCCATTATTACCGGTACCCGTGGACATCACTCCAGAAGCGTGGAACAGCACGGTACTCTGGATGCTCCGTAAGTGAGGGTATCTAGTAACGTAAGTTAGGAAGTTGGAATGTGTAAGAGCTTGGCTTATTTTGAGATGCCAATGCATTCTTTCAAGAGTAACCACAGTAAATCATACAGTAGAATTATTTTCAGTTAGGGAGTGCAATCAAGTTTATTAATAATTCATTTTTTAAATTCGATTCCATGTCCTACGGGAACTTAGCGACGGGAGAGTGCTTTGACCAGTCTATTCAGTTAGTGTTAATCTCTTATGTGTGGACGTGTCATTCCGTTGGTTAGTGCTAGAATTCTCTTTCTGTAGTTCGATTTTATTTCGCGAATTTCGTGTTTCCTGTGCGTGTGAGATGGTGATGGCAGCCATTTACTTTTCATACGGTATACTGAGCCTTCAGCTCTAGTAATTCATTCTTCTCTTATTGTATTGTATTGTATGTTAACCGGAGGCCTAGAAACGACGGAGAGGTTCCATCCCCGCCGCAGCCGCAGTGGTCCACAACCCCACGACGACTACCGCAGTTCACTTCACCCCTCTGCCGCCCCACACCGAACCCAGGGTTATTGTGCGGTTCGGCCCCTGGTAGATCCCCCCAGGGAACGTCTCACACCAGGCGAGTGTAACCCCTATGTTTGCGTGGTAGAGTAATGGTGATGTACGCGTAAATGGAGTACTTGTTTGCGCAGCAATCGCCTCATAGTGTGGCTGAGGCGGAATAAGGAGAACCACCCTGCATTCGCCGAGGTAGATGGAAAACCGACTAAAAACCATCCACAGACTGGCCGGCTCACCGGACCTCGACACAAGTCCGCCGGGCGGATTCGTGCCGGGGACCAGGCGCTCCTTCCCAACCCGGAAAGCCACGCATTAGACAGCACAGCTAACCGGGCGGGCTCTCTTATTGTAACTTCTTTCAATAACTTTCGGTGTGAATGAATTTTATTTCATTCGAATGTCTTTCGTGAATTCCGTGTTTTACTTTGTTATTTGAATTAGACCAAGTGCCTTCACGCCACGTGGCGTTTGTAAAATTTCGTTATTCAGCCTGGAGCTTAAATCGTGTGCCAATTTGTCTTAATTCTAAATGTTTCCGTATTTTTCCTACTTCCGAAATGGAGAATTTCTATGCAAGTTACACACCACGCGATTGATCTGTAAAGCTAGGTTCTCTCTGGCCCATAAATTTCCTGTGGTTCACTGTAATCGCATTGATTTAAGCCACGAAGGGTAGCCGCGAGGTCTTAGACGTCTTGTCACGGTCAGCGCGGCTCTCACCGTCGGAGGTTCCAGTCCTCCCTCGGGCAAGGGTGTGTGTGTGTTTTCCTTACAGTAAGTTAGTTTAAGTTACCCAATTAACGAAGATGGAAGCATTACTTTTCATTAAACCTTCGTACATTAAAACCGTTAGTGTAAAAAGGTGGGAAGGAGATGGGACCGGGATAAGTTGAAAGAACCGGAGGTTGTTGAGAGATTCAGAGGGGGCGTTAGGCAACGGCTGACTAGAACAGAGGAATGGAATGAAGACGATAGGATAGCTTCAAGAGATGAAACAGTGAAGACAGCAGAGGATCAAATGAATAAAACTACTAGGTCTACTAAGACTCTTGGCTAACACAAGGGATATTGAATGTAATTGATGAAAGAAAAAATTTAAAAATACATCAAATGAAGCAGGCGAAAGGGAATACAAACTATTAAAAACGGTGACCATTAGGAAGTGCAAAATCACTAAGCAGGAATGGCTAGAGGACAAATGTAAGGAGTTAGAAGCATTTTCACTAGAAGAACGACAGATACCGCCTACTGGAAAATTAAAGAGGCCTTTGGGGACAAGAGAAACAACTGTAAATATCAAGAGCTCAGATGGTAAACCAGCTTTAAGTAAGGAAGGGAAAGCTGAAAGGTGGAAGGAGAATAGAGAGACAGACGAAAGAAATATTGTAAAAAGGAAAGGGGACAAAGATGAAGATGAGATGGTACAGATGACACTGTGAGAAGAATTTGACAAAGATCTAAGTCCAAACAAGGCTCCGGGTGTAGACGATATTCCGTCAGAACCAATGATAGCCTGAGAGGTGGCATGAGCCCCCTCTCATATTTCTATCACATTCTGAGTAATTCGATTTTCCCCTCTAATTGCATGCGGTGAAAAGTCGCTATTCCTTCACACGCGGACTTCCCACACAGCGTCTCTCGTCGCCCGGGTGGTCCGGTGACAGGTCGGTTCTGCTGAACTTGAAAGGGTTAAGCCGATGGGTGTGAGGGAGTCGAGTGGATGCCTTCCAGATGCCGGCATTGTCATAAGAGCGGGAGCGACATGCCCACAGGGGTCTGACGGAGCGGCTGGGCTAGAGATTCCGTTACTTCGCAGAAACTTAGTGAAAACACTTTCTGGCGGGCTACCAGCAAGGCGTGGGAATGACTTGTGTTCCCAGGCACTCTTGGCGGGCAAATTCCGGCGTTTTCTGCAAAATCATAACTGTGATTGGCTTGCTCAGGGGATAGCACCGTGACGTAGCAAAATCGGAGCAGAAATTGGTGCCAAGTATCTCCACTGGTGGAACAGTAGTGCGTCGGCAATAGAGTGGAATTTTCCGCCGGTTTTCGAGTTGCTGATTGGAACGTTTAACCACGGCCACTGTCGTGGGGGCGGGAATGTTCTGTGTTCGACTTGTACAGGTGCTCTTGAGAGGGTCGGCTCTCGCCTTTTCGGTCGGAGTATGTTACAAGACTGAGCTCTAGCTGCTCTGGACAGCCTGCCTTCTGTTGGCTGTCTAATATACTTTTATTTGATTGTAACTGTTTGACGAAGTTGCTGAAGTTTCGACTTCAACGTGACTTTCCGAGTACAGTTGGCAATTGAGCATTCTGCGTAGAAGTGGCATATGTTGTCTGTCTTTAGCAGTTTGGCTAAAGTTGACTGTATCGGAGTTACTGTGTGACTTTGCTTGTTAAAATCAATCACTGTACCATCAGTGATGTGTGACAGGCCTTCTTCGTCTCCCTCAGAGGCGCATGTGTATTGCTAGGAAGTCTTTAGTCTGGAACAACCAGATCAGGATAATTTGTTTATTGCACCACATTACCCTCCATTGGTGATCGCTTGATGTCTCAGAATGTGTCATATCAACCCATCCCCTCTTTTGGTTAAGTGGTGTCACAAAATACACTCCTGGAAATGGAAAAAAGAACACATTGACACCGGTGTGTCAGACCCACCATACTTGCTCCGGACACTGCGAGAGGGCTGTACAAGCAATGATCACACGCACGGCACAGCGGACACACCAGGAACCGCGGTGTTGGCCGTCGAATGGCGCTAGCTGCGCAGCATTTGTGCACCGCCGCCGTCAGTGTCAGCCAGTTTGCCGTGGCATACGGAGCTCCATCGCAGTCTTTAACACTGGTAGCATGCCGCGACAGCGTGGACGTGAACCGTATGTGCAGTTGACGGACTTTGAGCGAGGGCGTATAGTGGGCATGCGGGAGGCCGGGTGGACGTACCGCCGAATTGCTCAACACGTGGGGCGTGAGGTATCCACAGTACATCGATGTTGTCGCCAGTGGTCGGCGGAAGGTGCACGTGCCCGTCGACCTGGGACCGGACCGCAGCGACGCACGGATGCACGCCAAGACCGTAGGATCCTACGCAGTGCCGTAGGGGACCGCACCGCCACTTCCCAGCAAATTAGGGACACTGTTGCTCCTGGGGTATCGGCGAGGACCATTCGCAACCGTCTCCATGAAGCTGGGCTACGGTCCCGCACACCGTTAGGCCGTCTTCCGCTCACGCCCCAACATCGTGCAGCCCGCCTCCAGTGGTGTCGCGACAGGCGTGAATGGAGGGACGAGTGGAGACGTGTCGTCTTCAGCGATGAGAGTCGCTTCTGCCTTGGTGCCAATGATGGTCGTATGCGTGTTTGGCGCCGTGCAGGTGAGCGCCACAGTCAGGACTGCATACGACCGAGGCACACAGGGCCAACACCCGGCATCATGGTGTGGGGAGCGATCTCCTACACTGGCCGTACACCACTGGTGATCGTCGAGGGGACACTGAATAGTGCACGGTACATCCAAACCGTCATCGAACCCATCGTTCTACCATTCCTAGACCGGCAAGGGAACTTGCTGTTCCAACAGGACAATGCACGTCCGCATGTATCCCGTGCCACCCAACGTGCTCTAGAAGGTGTAAGTCAACTACCCTGGCCAGCAAGATCTCCGGATCTGTCCCCCATTGAGCATGTTTGGGACTGGATGAAGCGTCGTCTCACGCGGTCTGCACGTCCAGCACGAACGCTGGTCCAACTGAGGCGCCAGGTGGAAATGGCATGGCAAACCGTTCCACAGGACTACATCCAGCATCTCTACGATCGTCTCCATGGGAGAATAGCAGGCTGCATTGCTGCGAAAGGTGGATATACACTGTACTAGTGCCGACATTGTGCATGCTCTGTTGCCTGTGTCTATGTGCCTGTGGTTCTGTCAGTGTGATCATGTGATGTATCTGACCCCAGGAATGTGTCAATAAAGTTTCCTCTTCCTGGGACAATGAATTCACGGTGTTCTTATTTCAATTTCCAGGAGTGTACTTGTCTTCTTAACTGCAAGGACTCGATCTGGTGTACCGGAGGCGATGGCTGGTTGCTTCGACGTCTCGTCGTGGTGATGATAATGTCGCGAGTGTAGCCCGAAACAAAGCAAGTGAACGATAGACAGTTTAGATAAAAAGAGAGTAGCCGTTTTCGAAATGTGGTACTACAATACATCAGATTGGATACTCAAATAAACGCTGTGAAGGTGAAGTTGTCCATAAACTAGATTGTGACATTTATGACCAAGTGGTATGTGGAGCCAATTCCTTGCAACTCAAATCTTAAGAGAAACACCCAGCCAACCCAACATTAATTGCTGCTACAGTAGTGAGAATTCAGACAATGAACACCCAAGACAGAACAAAGAAAAGACGAACAGGCGCGCTCTGCTGAGCTCTGATTATCACCTAACAAAATTCCCTAATCTGCCGGTGCTGCGGACATACATTACCAAGCTGTCTTCTTAACTTCGCGTAACTAAGTAAGTACTGAATAGAACTCGGAAGACAAGTATTTTGTGACACCACTTAACCAAAAGAGGGGATGGGTTGATATGACACATTCTGAGACATCAAGCGATCACCAATGGAGGGTAATGTGGTGCGAGGGGGGGGGGGGGGGGGGGTAAAAACCGTAGACGGAGACTAAGAGATGTATTCAGTAAGCAGATTCAGAAAGATGTAGTTTGCAGTGGTTATTTGGAGATGAAGAGACTGGCACAGAATAGAGTAACATGGAGAGTTGCAACAAGCTAGTCTTCGAACTGAAAACCACCACAACGACAAATATGCATTTAATCACATTAGGGCGTAATTTCAGATATTCCAACCTTAGTGACGTCCGTATTCCTATCAGTTAAGTAAAAATATGTACCTTATACTCACTACTGAAGAATATTTGCTGTAGGCCCATAGGTACCAAAACGTTAACTCTTAAAACGCGCCTTATCGAATGTAGTTCTTGGGGTATGAAAACATCCAACTCACGGAATCAGTTATATTGAAACTGGAAATTTAGACTCTTGCTCTCTCTCGGCAAAGTTTCTGTAGACACCCTTGCCTGCCGTTCGCATGATTTTCCGATAGTCTTCATTGTTGTTTGTCCGTCTTAAGTGGTGTTTGAAAATTAGCGTCTTGTTATTATTTTCTTTCCTGCCTCTTTCTTCCTTTCTGACAACAGCCGTAATTAGAAATCCGTTCGAAGCATTAAATACACAATAACTAGAAATTCAGAAAGAAAGTTCTCCTCTTTAGTATGTATGCAATACTTGGCCGCTTTCCGCTGCACGTAATAAAACATAAAGCCGTATTTCACAGTTCCTTTTTAAAAAAGTAGGCTCCATTATGAGCTTAAAAAATAACGAAGAGTCGAAGAACAATTTTGAGCTTAAATACAGCGCCGCCGCATCCTCCGCCCTTCTCATTAAGCTTCGGCCCTTCTTTTTCCGTCTCATAAATAAGGAGGAGGGAGAATGTAGGCCAAGCCTCTTCCCCGGCGCAGATTCAGTTAACAGTGCGGCCGACTCCTCCCACCCCTGAGCTCTGCGGGCTCGGTGTGCTGTGACGTCAACCGTGGTGCGCGCGCAGCCGCTAGCAGGTGGGCGTGGCGTGACTCGACCTGCCGTTGGTCGGTTGCTCGATTAGGCCACGCCCCCTTCGGTGGCAGAGCAGCGGACTCGTGGAGCGCCGAGGCGACAGTTCTCAACAGCGCATCTCGCAGGGAGGAGGCACAGCCGCCGGCGCTGGTACGCTGACAGACGACTGACACTTCCCGCGCGACTGCAGCTAACAAGGTAAGTCCCGACACGCAGTTTTAATTACGTACCCGTAACTCTGTTTTGCTTTTGATATCATTGCCATTAATTACTAAGGTGGCAACAAATCTATTTGCCTTCTATGGTGATTCCATCAGAAATTAATTAGTTCATAATACCGCGAACAATTGCACCTTCGACGGTATTCCATTACCATATCAGAAAACAGTGGAGAAGTTGGATGTTTGGATGAATATGCAGGAAGTACTGTCACCAAATGCATAATACTTCCGCTGGTCACTATGCTCGACGAATTTTCGGAATGTGCTTCCACAGGGTGTGAAACGCAAACCTCCACTATTGCGATGTAATTCAATACTGAGAGAGGGAACTAGAGAGAACTAACCACAATAGCTTTTCTTACACCTGTAACATCCGTCAAAATGATCATGTCAGTACTTCTTACGTCCAGTTAGGATATTTGCGGCCAGCCAGGTTACATGACTGCGTTATGCGTCTACTACACTGGCTCCTCAGTGCACATTGAACCCCGGTACATCACATCAAAGATTAACATTTGTCATCTCATCGTGATCGAAACACAAAGTGTCACTTATTTAGCATCATAGCTGTAACCATCCATAAAATGTAAACGTTAGCAAACTGCTGTCCGGCCTTGGAACAAGCTACACTGCAGACTGCCACAGTTCAATGTCTCGCTGCTTTTAAGAAGAAGTTGAGGCACTTTTCTGTTACTCTCATATAATTTACTAGATATTAACTTAAATTATCGCTGAATGCGAATTTAGTGACTTCAGTTGCAAGAGATGTATGTGTATTACCCAATTTTGACATATTAAAATTTATGTCGGACCGGGACTGGAATCCCGATATCCCGCTTACTGCGAGCGGTTGCCTTAACAATTTCGGCTATCCCTACACGCTCCCCGGTCGGATCCAGACCTTCACGTTTCACTGTCCACTTCCTAATATCGTAGTCTTCTGTCATGAAATTCGCATTCAGTGAATAATTAGGGATAACATTTCATACAGCTGTCGATCTTCAAATCACATACAAATAAAATATTAACATATATCTCCCATTTCCTCTGTCCAACAGCAAAGCAAATGCCCCATCCTCTCACAGTGCGCTCGTTTTTCTTTTCATTTGTCTGTCAGTCACTTCCTTTTCCGCTACCCTAATAACTTGTTTTATCACCTCCCTCTTCCTCGCTCTTTTCCACCCTTCATTTCCACTGCTGCATGTCCTCATAGTTTGAAGCTACCGCCTCGTAATTTGCTTTCTTTGTAGTACTTCTCATGAACGAATGTAAACTATGTTTTTTTCGGCACTACTTACGCCACAGTAATGTTTTGATGTTGCATTATATCTTACACGTAACTTCTTATTTGCTGTAATGAGTGGCATGTAAAGTATGCAGAAAATGTGGTTACACGTGTTAAATAAATAAATATTTTATGCCTCTAAATTTAGGGCACGAGTGATGAACGAAACAACAAACCACCTTCACTGCTGTTATGTGCAATGCTTTTCACTGTTATAACATTTTTCCAGCACCTATATTGTGGGAACTCGACCAAGAAAGTGGCAAGTGGTATTTTTAGGACTCTGCACCTCAGTCGATAAAAACTGAACCCTTATAGGATTATTTTGTTGTTCGTCTGTCTGTCTGTCTGACTGTTGAAAACCCTTTTTCACGGGAACAGGTAGCCGTACCAAGTTGAAATTTGTGTCACATGCTAAGACCTACGATGTCTTGGCCGTGTAAAAGTTGAAGTTTCTGTCAGTTCAGTCAAAAGCCACCATCATTTATGTCACATATTTTTGGTATTGATTAACTCACTTATCTGAAACTATAGAGTTCTTCCCCTTGACTAGAATCGGTAAATTTGACAAGAAGCAAGGTTTAATAACGCAAGTAATGGAAACAATTCTAAAAGTGTTAATTTGTAATTATATCACACGGAAAAAAGATTAATTTTTTCATTTGTTATCCGACGACGAACTTGAAATTAAAAAATTCTCGAAAATCTTAGAATCGCTGTAGTCGATATCTTGCCAGAATCAATGTCGATAGTAGGCAAAGATTAATTTTGTCGTTTATTATCCGACGTCGAACTTGAAATTAAAAAATTCCCGAAAATCTTAATATCGCTGTAATCGATATCTGGCCAGAAACAATATCGATAGCAGGCAAAACTGGTCGACATTCTCGATTCCTGGATAGAATGAACTGTCTATATACACAATTAAGTTCGTACGGAACCATCAGTACACGAGTTCTACACGCAGCTGGCCATTTTTTGTGGTATAGTATGTTTTTTTTTCTCGTTTCATTCACTGTTAGAGCACGGAAGAATAATAGTAACCCAATGCGTCTATGCGAGCTGTTACCTGTCTTTGCGATCCCTGAGGAAGAATTCCATTGATCTCTCCGAGCGACTTTCAGCATCATACTTGTTTACCCTCGGTCAGTATCTCCCTTCATTCGAACTTCATGAGAAATCTAAGATTCTTTCGAGTATTCGCATATACGACCTATAGGGTCTACTCTTCGACAGCTTATTTATTACAAAGACAAACCTCAGTTCTCCATTGTCTCACCATCAAATCTGTGTCCGCCATGCGTTTTTCTTGCAGCCAATACGTTACTACTACTGCTCTACGTGTAGAAGTTTCCAAAATCTATATACGCTGACATTCTACGTCAGTTTGTATTTTACTAAATATGATTGTTTATTTCATAAAAAACTGTTTTCGGTTTTCAGCACACGTTAAGAAAGTGGCATAGAACTCATTTCTAAGGGAACTTAACTAGATATTTTCTTGTAATGGAAGCAGTGTATCTGTGAGTATAATAAATTGTAATACTGGACATACAGAATGGATTAATAATGTCCTGCTGTACAACACAACACCGTCATTATATCGAAAAGAATATAATCTCAGTTCTACATTTTCTCTTCATTTAAAATTCGTCATTAATAATGAGACACACTAAATTTTAAGACCCTAACGAGATTAATTTTAATGTGCTCCATGTTCTGCGAAGTAATTAAAACTTTCAGGAAGAACAAAAACATCCACAGCAGGAGATGCTGCTCTTAAAATTTTTAACCTGGCTTGAGTAGCAACCGTAGAATCAATTTTCTTGTAGAACTAATAAAAAACCAATCAGTTGCAAATTGGAATATTTATTGAAACCGCTTTGTTATGGTTTCAACGTTTATGGAAATGTCTTCTTTAGAAGGAAATATATACATCTCGATTACAAGTTGTGACAGAGATACGTTGAAACATAGCCGAAAGGCGTCAGTCAAACATAAAATTTCACGTCCGTGATAAATTAAAACATGCACAACATAGTTGTTGACATACCGTATTTGTACAGTGCAATAGCTGTATATTGCGGAGGAAATACCATATGACAACAACCAGGTTGCATATGTTTTAATTTATTATGGAAATGAAATTTTGTATTTGACTGTCGCCTTTCGTCTATATTTTAACGTACGTCTTCCATAACATGTAATTCGGATGTCTAGCTATATTTCCTTCTGAAGAAGAAGTTTTTATAAACGTGGAAACCATGGGAAAGTGGTTTTAATAAACCTTCCAGGTTGCAACTGATTGGGTGTTTACTATTTCTACAAGATGATGCTCGTCTTTCAAAATATCAGAATGAAGTTTTTACTTAGATAAACTGACGCATTTTAAAATTCGTCGGAGTTGCCAGTTAGTAATGAACACCATTCTACAGAGATACTGTGTCATTTAATAATTAAATACATGTAATAGCTCTTCTGAGAGAATTATCATAAAACCGATAAAGATTATTTATCGTTGTTTCGTCGTGTATTTTCTTCTGGACTAATGATACAAACTCGCAGTACAAGATAAATATAATAAAAAATAAAACGAATCTATGCCAAGTAATAGTTTTATATTACAATGTAATTTCAAGACAGAACTGAGTGAGAGAGAGAGAGAGATTCGAACATCTATGCTTCTGTAAAGTGCTAGCCCACAGATGAAACAGCTTTCGAGGTCGGTAACGATTTTATCACCTTCATCATCAGTTTCGACGATCCCGTCGCCATCCCACAGGCCTAGGTGGTAAGGTGGAAAATGACGTTTCTGACGTGCCTACTCCTCTTATTTGCAAACAAGAGCGATTTTTATAGCACTGGCTTACTAAGTGATGAACATATTAGGGCTTAGTATTGGCACGGTCAATTGTAAGGCATTGCCACGGCTAATTGTAAGAAGGCCGAAACACTCATAGCATGCCGTCTACTCTACGGGATCGGATTTGCTCGTGATTGTTCTTAAAGTATTGAAGTTTCCTAGTTCTCTTCCAGAGATGTTATATATTCCATTGATGATTTTACAAGTAGAGTAATAAATGCAGATATTAACATCGTAAGTTTGATACTAGTGACACGCACAATTTTATTAAAGACAATGAACACAGTTTTAACTGAACTGTAGCAACATTTTCAAGCTATAAAGCCGCATACAATCAGAGACTGCAGTAACCACCTTACCCGAAAAATACATATTTATACTCACGCGATGAGCTACATGCCATTCAACACCCGGCAGTGCTCCATGTGTTTTACATTCGTTAAGTTAGCAGAGGACCGAAATTAAAGATGAGAAGGTGGTTGTTTGGGCATATCGTTCTCCGTGAGTTTAGAAACACTTCTCTTTTAAAATTCAGCGTGTGAAGGTTTCTCGGTTTAGAGGTCGCCGGCGGAGAATTTAACGCCATTAAATCAAACAGAGAACTCACGCTTCATTGCGGACACTCGTACACAGACGAAAATTTGTAATCGTGTCATCAACTTATAATTATGAGGGTCAAGGCACGTAATGGAGAGTTCTGCATGCACGCTGGGCCCTCCAAGAAGGCTTTTCATCAAGAAACACCCAGTTCCCTTTTTCTAAGCGTCTGATAATGGACAGGTATATTATGTCGTGAATAGTAACAACAGAGAACCTGTCCTGCAGAAATAATAAATGATAAACGGACTGCTTGAGAAAATATTTGATTTTAGAAACGCTGCACTCCAGCTAAACAATGAAACTGGAAAAGTATTAAAAGCACGCGGCTGAATTACTGTTCTATAGAAATGATTGGGCAAGGTTCTAATATTCCCTCAAGGTCAGTGATAGGTTCTAATATTCCCTCAAGGTCAGTGATAGAAGACTTCAGTTGTATTTTTAGGTGTGTCTGACGAAAAATTCTGTAATCTAACCGAACTACCTGTCCGACTGCTAACCGCACATACGGATATCTTGATCATTATTTTAACCAGAATATCTGACGATTGGAAACCCCAATATATTCTACCTCTGGATGATATCTAGCTTGCAGTATTTTAACAATATTACAAAAGAAATCATAGCAGATGATAGGGGATGTTTGGCCTGATATCAAAAATAAGACTTTTAAATTTTTGAGAACAAACTTTTATTTTGACATTGCGCAGTAACTGGGCTGAAGGTGTCCTAAATTGCGTGAATCCGGGCGCTACAACAAAAAATTCTTGAGCTGTACTTTGTTCGCAAAGTAAAAATAGAAGATATCTCTTTCCACAGCATATGCCACAGTGCACGCACCGTGTTTTAATACCCGTCTGGATTACTTCATCTGCAACCCAAGTGAGGATCGCTCTCACGTGTAAGACGAATACCAGAATTATACACTTCAATCTGACAATTCTCACTTTTCACTGTCTAATTTAAAAATCGACTAAAACCATGGCAAGGCCTCGGCTACAAGTTACCTATCTAACGGCTAACAATGCAAAAAAATTGATTTTAGGTGTTTCATATGGTTATTGACCGAATTTAGAAATTTAAAGTCCTTTTATAACGTACTCATTAAGAGGTATAACCTTCCTTTAAGGTTTTAACACATCAGTCAAATATCAAAGTTAGAAACTTTGGTTAAAATGTAGTGAGGCGTCGTAACGCAAGGCGCGCATATTACACAGACTATAATCATCCAGTATTTGAGAATGAGAGTACTTAGCAGCTCCCAACAAACTTTACACATATTACCAAACCGTTTAGAAACTTTTTTTCGCTGACACCCACTAAAAGTAATGATAGGAATAAACTTTATCGCTTACCATATTATCGTTGTTCCCGCAGTAAAATTTCTTTACTACTAACTCTGTGTCAACACATTTTGCAGACAAGTACCCGCATAACCCACTGAATTTAGTGCAAAAGTATTTTTGCGCGACACGACTTCAGGAGATATGAAACTGAAAACATTGAGGTGCATGAAAAACTAGGTTTCCTAGGTTTCGATTTTTCATTACTGAATGGCTGACCAACCAGAATTTAATAAAACATGAAACCAAAATAATTAGTTTTGGGTTTTGAACAATAAAGGTTGTACATGGTTAAAGCAAATGTTTAACATCGCAACTCATTTTTAAGGTTCCGTACGCCGATCCATAAAAACGGAATCCTTAGGACCCCTGTTTTGTCTGTCTGTCTGTTCGACTGCTATAAACCCTTTTTCTCAGGAACGAGTAGACGTTTCATATCGAAATTTATGTCACATAATATGTTCTACGGTCCTTGACAGTGTAAAAAAATTGAAGCTTCTAAGTCAATGAAGTCCAAAGATGGGGCCATTTACAGCAGGTCACATATTTTGATATTAGCAAACTCACTCACCAAAACCTATAGGATATTGCCCGTTGACATACAATCATGAAGATTGGGAAGAACAAGGTTCTACGGTACAAGTTAAGGAAAACATTCGAAAGTTGTTAATTTGTAATTATATCACATGGAAAAAAATGGTCACGTTATCCGATTGTCTGTCTGTTCCTCTGTGAAGTCTCATTTTTCTGAGGAACGGGTGGATGTATCAAGTTCATGTCACATACTGATGTATACGGTTACTTGACGGTTAAGTTTCTACGTTAGTGCACTCAAAAGATACGGCCATTTATGTCATATATGCAGTACTGATATCGACAACAGGCAAAAAATGTCGAAATTCTCATTCCCGGGATGAATAAATTATCTATACATCATAATTAAGTTTGTACCGAACCCTCGGTGTGTGAGTCCTACTCGCCCTTGTAAAGTACTCTGTCGAATGAATCCGTTTTACAAATACGAGTTCAGTTCTCTGAAGAATCGGGGTGGAGGATTACTAATGTACAAATAAATGGAGTTCTAACAGAACACCCAATTTTTTTTCTTTATTGTGATTTCATTCCCCTGCCCCATATCGGCAGGGGAATGAAATCACAATAAAGAAAAAAAAATATGGGCAGGGGAATGAAATCACAATAAAGAAAAAAAAATTGGGTGTTCTGTTTGAACTCCATTTATTTGTAGGTACGCTGAAAAGAGCATAAACTCTCTCAAGAGCCCACTCACTTGAGGAGAGAAAATAAAAAACTTCTACACTCACAACACATGCCCATATACATATACATAGTGTCCATATACAAAATTTTAAACTTTTCCTGGCAATCCCCCCCTTCCACAACGATTTTTGAGGGCGTTCCCTTGATCATCAGGCCAATACCGGAACAGGAAATCCTCTCTCGTTTAATCCCAATTGGGATTCTCCCCTAGGCCCTCTGTCAGTCCCCCCGGGAATTTGACTGTAAAGAACGATCCCCAACAGCCCACCCTCACGAGTTGAGAATGAGAGGGATAAAAAAAGCTGCCAGCACCTTCTCCTGTTTTGCCGACCGAATTCTATTCAGTTTTGAGCTTTAGACATACAAGTCCTGAAGTTCACCCTCCGTAAGATGTAGGTGAATCTTTCTTTGCCTCAAAAGTCTACTTTTGACATCCCCTTTGCTTTGTATTTTCTTAATCTTGCTTCTTGACCAACAAAGTTTTGCAAATGGTCATTCTTTCTACTACTCTTTGTCCCTTTCGTGTTGCCCTTTTCTATTTTGGCACTAAGATGTATGTTAGGTAGACTAACATAAGGGCGCCTTTCGTGGCAGTCAGTAAAGGCTGTGTCTGAGGTGTGTGTGAAATGATGTCTCTGTGTATGTAGTAAGGCGCCGTGTTCGTGTTGTACTATGGGAGAAGGAAAAGAGTGAAGTCCGGTGTCTGCTCGTTTCGAATGGCACCATCTGGCAGACGGATCCAGAAGCTGGACGTTCGTGAAGGACCGGGTCGAAAGGAGCGCTTCACTACACTGAACACGCAATGACCGAGGAACGACTGCTAAAGAACGGTCATTCAGCATTCCCATAATGTGGGTCACATTCCAGCTCCAATCTCGTTAGATTGGCCACATTATTTTACATTTCCTTGTCCCATTTCTGGCGTTCAACGATCCCACCTCCGTCTCATTTCTTTCTGTCTGTCTGTCTGTCTCTCTCTCTCTCTCTCTTTTATGATCACTCGGTTCTTCGTTCCAGATCCACCGTTCTTCGAGCAATACCGAGTTGTTGCTCATTTCGTTCATTGCATTCACCAGTTTTTGTGCAATTTCGATCCTCGAAAGCTTGACTTCTAGTTCTTTGCGTATGGCGTTCAGACTACTTTGCTATAATTATATTTTAATATACAAACGAGACGTACTCATTCGCTGTGACTTGTTTTTAGACGTGCTACTTCGTATTTTTGAATACAATGAGGTCATAATTTCTACTTCAGTTGTGAAAATATTATTTTTCAATGGCAGTGTTTGAGCTGGTATACATGTAGGTTCTGCGAGTTGCTAAAAAAGTAAAAATGAAATTAAACGAATTTATCAAGATAATTCCCCGTAGCATTTTCACTTTTTAACTACTGAGGCTAAGCTTATATTCGTCTGAACAGATATAAGGGCCGTCGGACGGAGTCCATTATAATCTCAGATTCGTTCACTCAATCACCTATTTTTGTAGTTAGATTTTCGAAAATTTATGGTAGCACTTTACGTTTATCCACCTATATCAGTTTCTAAAATAGATTTTTTTTAAATTTCCTATATGTACTTGTCTTTTTAATTTAGTATGGGTCACGACAGTAGACGTATTGATTAAAATATGCCATAGGTTGTCATTTTACAAACTACATTATAGGTGGCGTAACTAAGCTAAAATAATACATGATTGATGGAATTGTAACTTCCATCCATAATATTACGCCAGGTTTTATTAGCAAATAAGAACTAAAATGAATGAAAGCCATTATGACTGTATTAACTGTTTATAGATAACGCGCTCATACGGACTTTCATTCATTTCAGTTCTAATTTGCTAGTAACACCTTGCTTAATATTGTAGTATGAAAGCTCCAGTTATATTAACCATTTTCATTATAAAAAGTTTCTGCACAGGCCTATATCTGTGGAGAGGAAAGGGGGCCGACGAAGGGGGCAGGGAGGGAGCAGGCGCAATGCCCCCCCCCCTTTCCCAAATCCTCCTAGAAAAAGTTATCTTCAGAAACTGAACTTGCATTTTAGCGGGCGACGCAGATATATGTACGGACATCATCAATGGATACCGACGAGAAGGAAAAGTTTCCAGAGACATTCGTCGTGACATCTCAAAACTATTTCGCTGTACACCGCTAAACTCATGAGTTACACCGCATCACACCTCCAAGCTCAGGTCCTGCTCACGCTCTTTCTGTCGGGCGCAGTACTACTAGTTTTCTTTCTTTTTACCCATACAACATTCTTAAATTACATAAAAAAGGAATGGCTGCCAAGTAAAAATGAATGGGTCCCAAAAAGGACTTGTCACTAGCAATCTACAAGGGACGATGAAAACGTTCCCGTTCGGGGTAAAAATCGTAGAGGGAGACCAAGAGATCAATACACTAAGCAGATTCAGAAGGATGTAGGTTGCAGTAGGTACTGGGAGATGAAGAAGCTTGCACAGGACAGAGTAGCACGGAGAGCTGCATCAAACCAGTCTCAGGACTGAGGACCACAACAACAACGGGGACCGCACAGTCCATAATTGATATGCCACTCAGGCAAAATCGTCGTGAGCATTGAGGAAAACACTTCACCGACGTACCAGGTTGAAGTGCAACTTCCCCTTTGTAGTAAAAAAATGACAGCGCTGGAAAAATCTTACGTTATTTGATTTTAAAACTGCTGAGCAACACTCAACGTACTCAGACAGTTTTCTCTTTACTTATTTTGATCATCACAAAACTGACACACAATATTTTAGCACAACGCATTCTGTCTTTCAATAATCCCTACAAAAGAACAGCCCTGACTTACAATAACTTATACCTGTCATGAATCACTTACCTCACAAAAATCTTCGTTACTCGAACTACTGCAATACAGCGAGAGCTAATACTGCCAGCTAAATAAAAGATTTTAACTACTGAAGGCACTAACTGCTGATAGGCATAGTTAACAAATGAAAGATTTTGATAGAGAACAATGTATTTACCTTAATAGTGTTCAAAATGTGACATCCAATTAAACAAATTTCCTTTTTCTGAAGGACACACGTCCAAATCGTCCCTCATAGTAATCTTTCAAAACTCTGGCATCTCTCTCCCCACATCCAACATCCACCATTGCTGGCGGCTCACCTCCAACTGCTAAACGCTACACGCTGTTCACATCCAACTGCCCAACGCTATACTAGCGAATATTCCAACAATGAGTCCAACCAGCCACAGACTGCACACTGAGCAATCAACGATTTTCATACAGAGCGCTACGTGGCGTTACCAACATAAAAACCTAAACAGCCTACTTACAGAAGGTACCCATTTGGGAAAACACCGTGTCCTGCTGCGTGAAGAAGTTCGTAACTGGCTGCTGCACATCCTCGTCCGAAAGATAACGTCGACCCTAAGGAGCCTTTTTTAAGGAACCGAAGGCATATAATTCGCATGGCGAGACATCAGGGCTATGTGGTGGGTGTTCCAGTGTCTCCCACTTGAGTCTCACAATTGAAGCTGGCCTCTCAGATCGACCGGCGTCTTGTGTTGTATCCCGACCAGCATGGAACTTGGCGCACCATACTACAATGGTGATTTTCGACGGACATGAGGCCCCAGACACATTCCTAATCCTCCGATGGATCTCTACCGGTGCTTATCCTTCGTCAGCCAAGAAAAGAATAACAGTACGTTGGTCTTGTTTCTTAGCATTTGGTAATCACGCCACCGTAGTTCACGTTTCTGCATTTACCTCACTCACGTTGGAAGGACGCGAATCCCACATTAATCCCGTGCCTATATCTCGGTGCTTATATGTACGCGTCGGAATCACACTGCGCTGCAAACACGCTGCAGCAACGTCCTCGAACGGAAACGTCTTGATCATCTCTTATAGTCTGCCATCTCTAGACAGATCAACATCCACAGTGTCACGTACACTCACTTCATGAGACACTGCACAGCGGTTTGGAATTTAATCTAGATATTGGTGCAGAATCTGATGGTCAGGAATCTAGTACCACCATTAACATTTCTTCCACTGCTTTTGCGATTGCTACCGTACAGCCGTTTGTCAGCGACCTCTGCCAGGGAGGCGAGTAGTGTTTCTTAAATTTTCCTCACTTTCAGGCAGAAGAGTTATTTTACATGCAAAACTTAGCTTTGGTATTTATTTAGCACTTCTGAAATATCATTTCACTTTCTTCATTGCGTTTTCGAAAGTGAGATAGTAGGCTATAGTTAATATCTTCTTACTGCGACTTTATTTTAATTTCCTGTTTTTCAGTAGATGTTAAAAATTACTCACTTATACAGGATGTTTATAAATGAATATTGGGGTTTTAATATTTATTACATTAAACTTACAGTTATAAATGATATGTCAAATGAAAGAGCAACTCTAACAGTATTACCAAGAACCTTACGAATGTTCTTAACAATACAGGCTCTGCAATATCGTATTTATCCTCCGATATCAGTCAGCGACTTTCAATTAAAATGTCCTCTCCTGCACCGGAATGATATAATGTGTGTACAGGTACAGATTGTGTCCCAGGAACGACGAGATATGGAAGTATGTGTCTGGCCAACGGACGTGCACGTGTAGTCAAAGCTGTTAGGCTACCGCTTTTTAAATAGAACAAAGTTTATTAACATTTTATATTTTTATACTTTACGTGCACATATTGACTTCTCAGCATAGTCACCCCGGCGACGAACTCATTTGCCCCAATGAGAGACCAGTTTGTTGATATCGTCACTGCAGAATGTTTGACTTTGTTGACAGAGCCACCACCTCACCTCTGCTTGCACCGAATAATCCCTACCAAAGTGAAGCTCCCGACGTTGTTCTTCAAGTTTTGAAACCAGATGAAAATCGCCAGGTCTGGACTACTTGGAGGATGATCGTTAATAGTGAACCCAAGGCGTCGGATTGCTGCCGATGCTGCAGCGCTCGTGTGTGGTCTGGCATTGTCATGCTGAAGCACAGGGCGCTCCTCGTATGGCCGAACGTTTTCTGTGGTTAGCAACTCGATTACAGCTCGCTGTTGCTCACGCACTGACATACCTACTTTACACACCGCCATGTTAACATGCAACAATCCGGGACGCTCTAGCAGCAGAGCGACGCAAGTTGCGTCAGCGAAGGGCGAAAGTCGACTGACAAGGGGAGGCCACGACGTCTGGAACGCGTATTTACTGCAAACTACGTACACTAGTAGTAGAACATGAGCACAACTAAATGTGTAAGCAGTAGTGCGTACTTCTCAGGCGCTATTGAGAAAATCGTAAGATAATTTCGGTCGTCAAATACAGGGTGTTTCAAAAATGACCGGTATATTTGAAACGGCAATAAAAACTAAACGAGCAGCGATAGAAATACACCGTTTGTTGCAATATGCTTGGGACAACAGTACATTTTCAGGCGGACAAACTTTCGAAATTACAGTAGTTACAATTTTCAACAACAGATGGCGCTACAAGTGACGTGAAAGATATAGAAGACAACGCAGTCTGTGGGTGCGCCATTCTGTACGTCGTCTTTCTGCTGTAAGCGTGTGCTGTTCACAACGTGCAAGTGTGCTGTAGACAACATGGTTTATTCCTTAGAACAGAGGATTTTTCTGGTGTTGGAATTCCACCGCCTAGAACACAGTGTTGTTGCAACAAGACGAAGTTTTCAACGGAGGTTTAATGTAACCAAAGGACCGAAAAGCGATACAATAAAGGATCTGTTTGAAAAATTTCAGCGGACTGGGAACGTGACGGATGAACGTGCTGGAAAGGTAGGGCGACCGCGTACGGCAACCACAGAGGGCAACGCGCAGCTAGTGCAGCAGGTGATCCAACAGCGGCCTCGGGTTTCCGTTCGCCGTGTTGCAGCTGCGGTCCAAATGGCGCCAACGTCCATGTATCGTCTCATGCGCCAGAGTTTACACCTCTATCCATACAAAATTCAAACGCGGCAACCCCTCAGCGCCGCTACCATTGCTGCACGAGAGACATTCGCTAACGATATAGTGCACAGGATTGATGACGGCGATGTGCATGTGGGCAGCATTTGGTTTACTGACGAAGCTTATTTTTACCTGGACGGCTTCGTCAATAAACAGAACTGGCGCATATGGGGAACCGAAAAGCCCCATGTTGCAATCCCACCGTCCCTGCATCCTCAAAAAGTACTGGTCTGGGCCGCCATTTCTTCCAAAGGAATCATTGGCCCATTTTTCAGATCCGAAACGATTACTGCATCACGCTATCTGGACATTCTTCGTAATTTGTGGCGGTACAAACTGCCTTAGACGACACTGCGAATACCTCGTGGTTTATGCAAGATGGTGCCCGGCCACATCGCACGGCCGACGTCTTTAATTTCCTGGATGAATATTTCGATGATCGTGTGATTGCTTTGGGCTATCCGAAACATACAGGAGGCGGCGTGGATTGGCCTCCCTATTCGCCAGACATGAACCCCTGTGACTTCTTTCTGTGGGGACACTTGAAAGACCAGGTGTACCGCCAGAATCCAGAAACAATTGAACAGCTGAAGCAGTACATCTCATCTGCATTTGAAGCCATTCCGCCAGACACGTTGTCAAAGGTTTCGGGTAATTTCATTCAGAGACTACGCCATATTATTGCTACGCATGGTGGATTTGTGGAAAATATCGTACTATAGAGTTTCCCAGACCGCAGCGCCATCTGTTGTTGAAAATTGTAACTACTGTAATTTCGAAAGTTTGTCTGCCTGAAAACGTACTGTTGTCCCAAGCATATTGCAACAAACGGTGTATTTCTATCGCTGCTCGTTTAGTTTTTATTGCCGTTTCAAATATACCGGTCATTTTTGAAACACCCTGTATATGCCTGCGCGCCGCCACTTTTACCATGAAGCGGCGGCAGTCGAGTGGTTAGCGTTCAAGCACGTAAACGCTGTATCGCTGCATCGAGTCCCGTTCGTCAGTTTTTTTACACGTTTTGCTGTCCCCATGGACTACTACGAGTGTACCAAGTTTGCAGTAAATCCGCGATACAAACGTCGTGGCCTCCCCTTGTCAGTAATAAGGATAAATAACTGAGTAATATGCACGACATGTAATACTTCATTTGACACTTAGAACAGAATAAATAGTTCGGGAGCACTAGTTTTAGCATGCCCTCGTAACAAACAGAAAGAGTTGAGAGCTATTGGAGTGGGTCCTTTGCAGACACTCTTCTTGCCAACATTCTCAAGATCGGTACCAGAAATACGTTGCGAATTCTCAATCGTCATTTAACGCACCTCCTTAGCTGAGGTCGCGGTTGACTTGGAGGTAAGCCGATTCGAATCTGGTGGTGGATGAAATTTTCTCCGCCAGTATTTGGCCGCCAAGGGGAGGAAAGGTGATGGCGAAAAGTGTCTGACCGCCAGTTTGCGATAACGTCCTAGATTTCATAACAAACCTCTCTGGAGGGTCCCTATGAAGAGAGAGCATGTGGCATTGTTGCTGGTGATCCGTCCATTGGATAGTGACGTGAAGCTTGGCGTCCTCATTGGTGCTATTCAGCCAGCACCGGGTTTCTTGTTCCACCTTCTCTAATCGTCATCCAGCACAAACATATGAGCACTTCTTCGATACTGGGAAACAAATCTCTTCTGCTGCAAGCTCTTTGCTTTCCATATTTTTCCGGCCTCTGTGGCTGAGCGGTTCTAGGCACTTCATTCTGGAACCGCGCTGCTGCTACGGTTGCAGGTTCGAATCCTGCCTCGGGCATGGATGTGTGTGATGTCCTTAGGTTAGTTAGGTTTAAGTAGTTCTAGGTTCTAGGGGACTGATGACCTCAGATGTTAAGTTCCATAGTGCTCAGAGCCATCTGAACCATTTCTTTCCATATTTTGAGAGGTGGCAGTTGGAGTAAAACAAGAAAAAAATGTCCAGTAAACATAAGCTCTAAAGCTCATACTTTAGGAGCTATGAGTACTTATCCATCTTCGCTACTGCGAAACACATCTCTTCTACTGAACAAGTGCTCGAACCTCTTAAGCTGGGCATTATAGAGCTCGTGGTTACTAATCTATTTTTGGCTTCAAATGATCCTACCTGTCATATCCGTGGATATTGACTATTACTGCTGGGACACCCTGGGACTACAAATAAGAGACAAGTCTCATATTTCAGCAAAGAAAGGAGTGTATGTGTGTGGAGGAACCACACCCTGTCCGATAGGGGGCTGAACCCATCCCTTGGGATATCCCATCTAACAGAGCCATACGATAATCTCGTTTTATATACAATTAATGCGATATATGCTAAAGCTAGGATAGTAGTTTGCAATCAAAATTCGGGTTGCGTTACCGTTATTGTATAATTATGATTGGCAGTTATTGGTTTACCAATTATTTTCTGTCTTCCACTTCTGTAAATACTTTGGACCATTACAATTTAAATTTATAATATTTTTAAGACGTAATTAAAGGGAAACAATGAGAAAAGTGGAAAAATGGACACACAACCTGGAAAATGAAAAGTGCAATAAGAGCGTCATTCTAGAAGAAACAAATGTTTCGATGCGGCGAGGTGTGCAATTCTCCAACCCTTCCCCCCCCTCACCGTGTCTCATACCTTCCTTATTTTGGCTGGCGTCCTGCCTCTTTACTGATTTGTTGTTTATTTTTACGATTTTAACGATCTCGCTAAATGTGAGGTTCATAGTGAAACACGGTTTCTGAATCCAAAAATAGTACGTCATATCCAAATTTGCTGACAGCTAACCGGAGTTTATAAGAACGTGATGATAAGAGCGTATGTCCGAATATGGTGCTTCATGTTTAATAGCGTACGAACGAATATTCCTAATGAAAACGATAAGGCAGACCTTCAGACTGGCAAACTCATGGACTGAGGAAAAGATTGAGCAGGATATTGATGGACTCAGCTTACGCATTCCTGACAGTTCACTTTTTGTTCTTTATCAAACAGATAGTGGTGCTCTGGGCTATAGAGAAATTTTTGCCATGTGATTTCCTTGACTTTTCTTTGATCTACACGCAAGACGATGAATGAGATCTGCACTGACTCCTTTCACTCGCCATGACAAGGATGGTGAGGAGTTTTGAACCACATTATTACTTGTCGTGAAACCTGGGTTTCGCATAGAAGATTAAAATCAAATTGCCAGGCAATGGAATGACTTCATTCTGCACCACAAACAAATCGAAGAAAGCCAAACATTCTGAGCACCAAGAAATTTGTACCCACAGTATTTCGGGATGAAAGGGCGTCCTATTTTATATCCACAGCAGAGGCTAAAAATGCGGCTGCCTATTGTCTGACCCTTCAGCGACTATGCAGCGCCGTTCAAAACAAATCGCGTGGATTTACGATAACACACGCCGTCGTGATGCTGCGTTCACGAATCAATTACTTCGGTATTTTGAGTGGGAAGTTTTCGAACATTCACCATATAGCCCGGACTTGGTCCCGACCGACATTTTTCCCGAACTGAACAATTTTTAGGAGGAAAGCATTTTGAAAACCATAACAAGCTGAAAGAGCTTACTTTTTCAGTAACTTAGCGGCAAGTGTATATGCAGTACGCATAGGAATGCTTCTGGAACACTGCGACAGGTGAGGCATCAAAGTAAGTTGTAAGTTTTCTTTCATTATCGTGAATAAAAATTTATGGAGTAACAAACGTTCTTTACTTTTTGCCGGTCGGTGTGGCCGAGTGGTTCTAGGCGCTTCAGTTTGGAACCGCGCGACCGCTACTGTCGCAGGTTCAAATCCTGCCTCGGGCACGGATGTGTGTGATGTCCTTAGGTTGATTAGGTTTGAGTAGTTCTAAGTTCTAGGGGACTGATGACCTCAGATGTTAAGTCCCATAGTGCTCAGAGCCATTTGAACCATTTTTTTACTTTTTAAACATCCAAGCACAATCCAACACAAATGTTTCGAAGCTTTGTTTACTGTACTTTATCATTGTTCACTGAATACACAGCAACATAACTTTAAATATGATACAAATGTTTTGCCCATTAGAGCAAAAGAGGATTCAGCTTGTGTGCTGACTTAAGAGCTGCAATGGAACGACAGTAACAGGTCACACGCGTTGAGAGAAATTCGTTTACTAAAATCATGAAAAATTTGCGATCAACGTCATTGTTTCATGCAGACAGTGCATGGTTTGCTTGCATTAACTGCTCAATTAGTGCGCTGATACGAAGAGTTTTGATGTGGTATCATAATAACATGAAGGTCGGCCTTAGCGAAAACAAAGATCATAAGTTATGTTAAACTACTACTTTTCGATATTGCAGCAGAGTTACGCATGAACTGCACGACATTAGCGTAAATTAGACAATTTATTTATTTATTACAAATTCAAATACCTGCTTACCGATGTTGTAAAGCAGGTCGTACATATTACACTTTTCGTTTATAATCTTTTTTGTTGTTTTTGTTTTGTTTTTATGTGGAACATTTGACGAGGAATAAATACTTTTTTAAAACAGCAAATGATTTGAGGCTGAAATATAGATAAATTTGGTTGTTTTAAGAAGAATGTGAAAAGATGATAGCATTGACGTAAGATTTGTTAGTGCCATCACCGATCGTGACTGACGGTGAAAACCTCAAAATATATAAATGACACAGAAAAAAGTGGAGAGCGTAACGATAACGTGAATCAGATAGTGCCTGCATCAGCTTTTACAGGGAAGAGTGTTCCAAAGATTAATGACTGAATGTGGCGTCACACGAAATCCAGCATTTAACAGTGAAACAACATAGATGTGATGGTAAGTAAGAAATTGCAGGCTGTGCGAGTGTATAAAGAAATGTTGTACATATTACTACTTAAAATATGAATGAAAATGAAAACTTGGCTTATTTCATTAAAATTTCATGCAACTTACGGGAATGGAACTGGTTGACCACCAGTATGTCAACAAGTGAAGACACTTTCATTTTCAATGCAGAAATGTTGCAGAAGAGCGCTGAGCGAGAAAATTTAAAGTCTCAGCGGGCGGGCCTTCGTCGACCAATACTGCATATCCAGACACAAACACACACACACACACACACACACACACACACACACACACACACAGACGCACACACAGTAAACAACTAGCACCATCACACAACCAGACAACCAATGACAAAGTTATCAATAGTGAATTAGTGAACATTTATTACCAACCGCTGAACAAGTAGTATTAACTCTGTCCATCTATTGTTTGACCAGGAAGGGAGCAGAGTTCCAAAGAGAATTTAAAAAAAATCTGCCGTCCCTATTTATAAGCACACTTGCTAACTTAACCTGCACTGCTTTCTTAATATAATACTGTCCCATTAACTGGAAATGCACGCCATATCTTCTCTTTCGTTGTATTTCATGGACGACCGGCACTAAGGCAATGGTCTGCAATAGCAGATTTGCTAGCTTGTTGCAAACATGTGTGGCGCTTATTCTCAATACACCGGTTCACAACGGTCCTGACGGCCTGACCAATATATTCATATGACGTCCCAGGTGCACGGGAGACACATGGCCAGCGAAAACCAAAATCATTCTTCACAGTCCTTCAAGGGGTACTAATCTGGTCGACAGACACAATTTATATCCTGTTTCTCCGCAGAATAAGATCAGTCACGTTGGAAATGCTACCAGTGTAAGGCATTCGTCTTTTTCACGGTTGGTCGACATCAAAACCCAAGCCTGGTCTGTCTTTCACAATAATGATTTTGGGGAGAGATGAGTTTGAGGCATGTGAACTTGGCTGGCAAACTTGCAGGTTCTGAGATGAAGTCTGCCCAATGAGGCAGGGTATGAAGCATTCCTGAACCGGATAGTGACATTAAAATTGTATATACGCGGAACAGACAGCATACAAGAATGCAATCCTTCTTGTTGAAATTAATATATTTCTAGTTAATCTAATCATTTTCCATTCAGCTTCGGTGGAACACAATGAACAAACAGCGTTCGTGGAAGGAACAAAATGTGCCATGGCGAAAAACGACGAAATATATGTTAGTCAAAATTTGTTGGTGGCCCTAGAATATGTTTATCCTGTGGGTATTCTGGAAAACTGCTAACAGCCAAGATCGCTAGTTGAGTATTTATTTAGACAGCCGCTTTCGGTAAGACTGTGTTACCATATTCGGATCTTCAACTTTGCAGCTCATGTTAGCAACAACACTGGCAGTCGGCGCATTAATCTTACGTTTTGCGTATGCAGTTATCTTAATTGTGACATGCCGATATCCTGTGTGTTACACGACCATTACGTTTACGTTTGTGATATGACACGATACAAAGCGCAGATGTTGGAGACTGTATGAATATTAAAGTTGAAGATCCGAAGATGGTAACATAGCCTTACTGAAACCGGTCATCTAAATTTACGTTACTAGCGATCTTGGGCGTCTGGAGTTTTCCCGGAGTTCATTTTTTTAAGATTACAGATCGTCCCCATTCTGGCAATATCAAAAATATATATTTATTCTGTGTAACGGTGTGACACGCGAGATGACAGGTTTTTAATATCCGTAGCTATTTAACAGTCCGATTTTTCTGGGCTACTTTGCGAGGCATTGTGTGAAGCTGTTGTACGAGGGTTGGAACTTTACTAGGGGCAACTATTTATTTACAGCTCGTACAAAATAGATACGTGTTTCAAAGTTTTACTGACCTTTAAAGTAGTCACCAACATTGTGTATAACCCATTGTCAGCGATGTGGAAGTCGTAGGATACTCTTAGCAGTGCCAGTTGTGTTGACAGTTCGAGAGGTGCGGTCTTTTGCCCGGCGAATTTGTTGCAGTTCTGAAGCGAATGCTGTGAAGTGTTTCCTTCAGTTTAGAAATCAAGATGAACTCACGCGGCCTTAAGTCAGGGGAGTGCAGTAGGTGGTATAGCACTGAGCAGCCCCATCAGTCAAACAAATCAGTAAGAGCTTGCAATGTACGTGCTTGGGCATTCTCCTGCAAAATGATGGTCAGGTCCTACAGAAAGTGTCATCAGTCTTGTCTCTATGCTGTTCACTTTTGGAACACAACTTACGACCAGCTTAGAGACAGAAGCAATGACACTTTCTGCATGACCTGACCATCATTTTGCAGGACAATGCTCAAGCACGTACAGTGCAAGCTGTTACTAATTTGTTTTACTGATTGGGCTGCTAAGTGCTATACCACCTACTGCACTCCCCTGATTTAAGCCCTCGTGAGTTCAACTCGATCTATAAACTGAAGGAAACACTTCATGGTGGTCGCTTCAGAACTGCCTCAAATTCGCCGGGCAATAGACCGCACCTCTCGAACTGCAACATAACTGGTTCAGCTAAGAGTATCCTACGACTTCAACGTCACTGACACACACACAATGCTGGTGACTACTTTGAAACTCAGTAAAACTTTCAAAACGTATCTACTTTGTATGAGCTGTAAATAAATAGTTGCCACTATCAAAGTTCCAACCCTCGTATTACAGGCCTATTGACAAACCGTTTCTCTACTGACCGATGGAAGACTCTTTCTTGCTACAGGTTGTTTAGCTTATGAATACTTCCCAAAATAAACTGTGTTCCCTTCTGAAACAACAACAACAATTCTATCGTTTACACTGGAAGACGAATGGGTAGGGGATGGACAATACAGCACAACCAATGGTGATCACTGAAGACATTGACAGCAGCAAATATGAAGAATGTCGACAAACGAGCCAGAACACTAGTAATTTTTTTTTTTCTCTTGGAGTTGGTTCCCTTTCCAGTGTCCGAACTAGCCCCATTGCAGGTCTAGTGCTCGCTTCCGTGACTGGATATTTCATAGAACATCACAGTATTCCTTTATTTTTAAAGACAGTAGAGGGCTTATATAATCCCCGCACGACATTTCTCCTGTCTGGCTGGGACCTGACCACGCCATATTTTTATCAATCTCTGTTCACTTCGGCTTGCCCTAGAGCTGGTGTACACTTTTTAACGCTTTGAATATCGACTCCCTTGTAAGTTACTTAGAGGGGAAACACGGTAATTCTTTGTACGCCGATGTATTACATACTTCCACAGTGGACAAAGTACTGTGCTGTAACACAGCAGTGATAGTTTTCCTAATTAGTTTTACGCAGCAGTCTGTCTAGACTAAAACTTGATTGAAGATGCTTTGCCTAATGTAACTAATACGATTTACATTGTTCATTGTAAAAAGACTACCAAATTAATGTACAAGGCCGTGCTAAATTCTTTATGTAAAAACTCTTGAAGTCATTTAAACAACAAAAACTTTTAACTTTCCACATCTTTATCCTTCGTGTGTACGTACTTGAATGTATTTTTCAACTTAGACACCCTAGCTAGAAACACATTTCTCCCAACGAGAGACGAATTTGCTGATACCGTCACTGTAGAATGATTTTGTTGACGAGCCACAACTTCAACCCTGCTTGCTCCGCTTTATCACTATCAAAGTGAAGCCCTGGAAGGTGTGCTCTCGTTTTGGAAACAGATGAAAATCGGAAGGGGGCAAGTTGCGACGGTACGGAGCAAGATCTTTGTTGTACATACAATTCAGAAATCCTGTCTTACGAACAACAGAGTGCCTTCGTAAGCAAACATTTGATTATGCTAGTCTGCTTGTATTACTTCTCCAATTCGATGTAGAAGGTGCATATGCGTTTTATTTTGAAATTCAACATCTGTCAAATTAATTATTTTTCTGATATTTTTGATGCATATATGATCCTAAACGTAGTATAAGATAAAGTTACGAGACCTACAATGAGTCGTCAAAACCAGACGGTTTTGGAGGATAAAAACTTTCCAGAACTTAGTGGCTACTTATTTCGACGATGAATATATCAGCAGGAATAACTGAAAAAGTTTTCGGCCCAAAACAAAGGAAAATTATTTCTTATTTTTTCGGGCCCACTCTGAGAACATCGACAAAATATATTGCTCATCTTCCAGAGTTCCCGTCGCTCTATGGACATATGCTGTGATTTACGACATGTTATTTCATTTTCTTTTGCAACGAGGACTTTATCGGCCGTATGTTTGCTCCATAAGCCTCATCTGTTTCATTCTGTCTAACAGGTTCGTTTTTCATCCTCTGTTGATATTAATTCTTGCTAAATTCTCGCATCTCAAGTATTTTTTTGGATAATCCTGTATTAAGTACTGAACAGAAAACGGATTCCTCTATCGGAACTATTTATTGATGTCATTTATACTTTGCTGCTATGTAACAAATGTCATGGAGAGTGAACACCCTTCCATAAAAAAAATTTGTGAAATTTGAATGTCACGAACTTTCCGACCGAGGACTTTGCAACCCGTAACGTCAGTGTGGGGTTTCGGAACATAAATATACTTGCCATGGCTCTTCTGACTGTCAAGAGAAGCCGCAACAGTAGGGGAGGCTATGGTAATAAATACCGCGCAGCAAAACTGGCTTGCATTAGCCACGACATGAATGGATAGAGGGAAGGGGCAGGAGGTGGTGGATAGAGAGAGAGAGAGAGAGAGAGAGAGAGAGAGAGAGAGGGAGAGAGAGACATGGGGGAGGGGGAGGGGAAGATGGACAGAGAGTGGAGAGAGGGGAAGATGGACCAACAGAAGATCCGAATAAATAACTACCGGGGCAACGCTGGTTTTCTGAGCTATTTATAATCATGAGGAAGACTATTTTTAAGTCACACGTAGAGGACGGGCGCATATAGCGATAGGAGTGGGAGGAGTAGCAATGTACAGCTTAAGACACCTGTATAAGAGCATACCTCCGGTTATTTAGTTGGTATACATATACATATAGGTCTACATATATCAAATGCTGATCCTTGGGTGCAGATCTTATTGTATTTAAAATTTGAAGTAAAGTACAGGTATGCTTTGTCAAGTAGAAGAGAAACGATTTTTTCCTTCTTTGTAATTTGGTTTTTATGTTTTCCTTTTTTATGTTTTCCTTTGATGTCGTTTTTCAGAAACATCTGAAAATCCGGACTAGAATGCATAGTTTTGATTTGCATCGGACAGAAAATAAAATATATTATGGTCAGAACGTGAAAAATTTGGCATTACAGTTCTTTTTAGAGGATCTTCAGAGGCGTTCTCTTCTACCTTCCGGGCAAGTTGCGGAGTTCGGAGTGAGGCATTAGCGGACCTTTCCACGTCTTTTTCTGGGCGCAAATATCGCAGAGTGCAGTTTACACGACACCCTAGCCATTAATCCAGTGGTTCCCAACCCGAGGGTAATTAACTCTGGGTGGGAAGAGGCAGTGAATTTTTTGAGGGCTAATTAGTCACAACTCTATTTTTTAAAATTAATATCTATGATTGTCATTATTTCGTTAAACGCGCGATGTTTTAAAGATCATCATCATTAACAGCCATGTGACATCCGTAGTTGAAAGCTTTCTCCAGCTCTTCCCGTGCTTTGTCATCTTCAGCGACACGCATTCTTGCTTCACCTGCTTGTTTTCTAGTTCGATCCACGCACTATCCGTTCGATTTGCACCTCAGTCCTCTCTTATTTCTTGTACATCAGTAAAGAGCTTCCTTATCCTGTCTACCAACCATTCGCCTGGCAACATGTACTTTGGACCTCCATTCATTACAGTCATAGTTACGTATTTTTTCGCATGCTATTCTCTGATCGTCTGTTTATTTTCCAGTCTCTTCTAGCTTGTCCCAGCAAGCATTTTTCAGGTTCAAAGTCTATGTCTCACTGTCATAAGTCAAGATAAAACTCATTTCGAAACTTTAAGACTCGTTGACAACTTTGTTTGAAGTGAATTGCATTGGTGTGCAAAACCCAAGGACATTAGGATGATGTGTCAGTGATAAGTGATATAACTCAAAGAAACTTGGACCACGCAAGAAAAGAACTGCTACATTGTAGTACAGAAGTTAACTGAAAGAAATACGCAATAAGATGAACAGAAGTTACACATTTATTCAACGACAGTAATTATACTATAGTCAGTGAGGCTTAGGGAGACATATTGCGGCACATCCACATGAAAAAGGGATACATCATGCGAAAGTTACTTTCGTCCCTAAGTTTTGTATACTAATGTATTTAGTTTATCAAAAGCACCATATCATACTCTTCTATTAGTAGTCAACATTAGAGAACAGTAATTAAGTCCACTACCGTCCGTTTTTCCTTATTTGAAAAACCATTAAGTACGTGTGATGTTTGAAATTTTCCCGGCGTACTGATTGTTCCATAAAAACACGGGAGAACTGCCGTAAGTCAGTAACATCTTGCCACGATATTTCGGCACAAAGTCTTTTGGCCATCTTCAGGTAGTACAGCTGGAGAAGTACTGGCGAATACGCGCTGAGCTCTGCTATTTAAAGCCAAAGGGGGCTGTATTGCGCATGCGCTGCGCATGTACTGTTTAGCGTGCGCGTTCACAAATCCGTGCGCTGCGCCTGGCGCCCTCCGCAGTGAAAACTTGGCATTTCGATATCAGGTCGATCTTCATCTTTAAACCGATAACTACGATAACTACGTTGACTACGAAGTTTCTCTACAACGGGATTCCAAGCGGAATTTAACTGGTAACCGCTATCTCGATTGATAAGAGTCTGTCTGTCTGACAATTTTATTCAAATGGTTCAAATGGCTCTGAGCACTATGGGACTTAACATCTTAGGTCATCAATCCCCTAAAACTTAGAACTACTTAAACCTAACTAACCTAAGGACATCACACATCCATGCCCGAGGCAGGATTCGAACCTGCGACCGTAGCAGTCCCGCGGTTCCGGACTGCAGCGCCTAGAACCGCACGGCCACCGCGGCCGGCGACAATTTTATTTCTATGGATTCATTTATAATTGAACTCCAGATATTTGATGTTTGAGCCACAATTTTTGTATAATTGTAATTCATAGAATGACCAGTAGAAATGCAATGTTCAGCGATTGCGGACTTGGTGGGTTGGAGAAGGCGAGTATGCCGCTGGTGTTCCACAACACGTTCCTGCACCGTTCTTGTTGTCTGCCCTATATATGACTTGCCGCAATCACATGGAATCTTGTAGACACCTGATTTACGTAGGCCCAGGTCATCCTTAACGGATCCCACCAGTGATGATATTTTAGGAGGAGGGCGAAAGATTCAATATTCTACCTATCTGTGACGAGATGTTCCCAATAAGAGGTAGACCTGAAGACGTCTTCTTCTTCCTTGTTGCGTCGTTTGTAGGACTGCATAGCTCTGTTCACTTGCTTAGTTGAAAAGCCATTCATCAGGAATACTTTTTGCAGGTGTTTCAGTTTCGCTTGAACACTGTCGACGTCAGAAATAGTATGGGCACGGTGGATTAAAATTTTAAGGACACCCATTGTTTGTGCCGGATGGTGAAAACTGGTAGCTTGCAGATACAAATCTGTATGGGTCGGTTTCCTATACACCGAATGACCAAGTGTGCCATCATTCTTGCGCCGCACCAGAACATCTAAAAATTGCAAACAACCATCTTTTTCAGTTTTCATAGTGTACTTAATATTTTCATGTATGGAATTCATATGATGTAAAAATTCCTAGAGACAGTCCACGCCATGAGGCCATACTATAAAGGTGTCATCCATGTAACGCCAAAACAGTGTCGGTTTAAAAGTGGCAGAGTTGAGAGCTCTCTCTTCAAAATCTTCCATAAAAAGATTTGCCACCAGGGGAGACAAAGAACTCCCCATGGCGACACCGTCAGATTGTTCATAAAATTCATTGTTGAATTTAAAATATGTAGAGGAGAGAGTATGCTCAAACAACGTTGTAATATCTGCATCAAACATATTACCGATCAAGTGTAATCTATCTACAAGAGGCACCTTGGTAAAGAGAGAAACCACGTCCAGGCTGACCAGCAAGTCGTTACTTTGCAGCTGTAAAGACTGAATACGGCTGATAAAATCACTAGAGTTCTGTATGTGATGAGGGCATTTGCCTATAACTGGTTTAAGCAGTGATGCCAGAAATTTTGCTAGGTCGTAGGTGGGTGCCCCAATGTTGCTCACGATCGGACGTAATGGTACATTTTCCTTATGGATCTTAGGCAGCCCATATAGCCTGGGAGGAACCGCACTATTTGGTTTCAATCTCTTGATGACCTCCTTCGATAGACAAGAGTTCTGCTGTTTTTCACATAACTCGGCTCGTGGGGTCCTTATCAATTTTGTGATAGGTGGAATCACATAATACAACATTGATCTTATTGCCGTAATCATGCTTTGTCATAAGAACCGTAGAATTTCCTTTGTCCGATTTTAAGACAACTGTATCCACATCTGCTCTTAAATTACGGAGAGCTCTCCTTTCCATAGGTGAGATATTACTCTTCATAGGTGCACCTCTAGTCAGCACACGACAAGACTCACGTCGGACTTCCTCCGCTTTATCTGTATCAAGATGGCGTGCAGCTTCTTCAATGGCACTGACGAAGTCTAGATATGGCGGTGAAACAGGTGTGGGGGAAAAATTCAGACCTTTTTCTTACACAGACATAGTCGCATCATCAAAATCATTCACTGTCAAATTAACAACAGATCGTCGAGGAGCTTCCTGTTGCATCTGTGTAGGAAGTCTATTAATCTTGGCTGTTTGCTGTTGTGGAACACCAGCGGCATACTCGCCTTCTCCAACCCACCAAGTCCGCAATTGCTGAACATTGCATTTCTACTGGCTATTCTATGAATTACAATGATACAATAATTGTGGCTCAAACATCAAATTTCTGGAGTTCAGTTATAAATGAATCCATGGAAATAAAATTGTCAGACAGCGAGACTCTTATCAATCAAGATAGCGGTTACCAGTTAAAGTCCGCTTGGAATCCCGTTGTAGAGAAACTTCGTAGTCAACGTAGTTATCGGTATAAAAATGATGAAGATCGATCTGATATCGAAATGCCAAGTTTTCACCGCGGAGGGCGCCAGGCGCAGCGCACGGAGTTGTGAACGCGCACGCTAAACAGTACATGCGCAGCGCATGCGCAGTGCAGCCCCTTTGACTTTAAATAGCAGAGCTCAGCGCGTATTCGCCTGTACTTTTACAGCTGTACTCACCTGAAGATGGCCAAGAGACTTTGTGCCGAAATATCGGTGGATGTAGCCAAATCTCTGTCTCCCTCTACGGTTTTTGCTCTCTACAATTCCCTCTTGTAGCGCGGTAGGTATTCTCTGTTGCCTTGACAGATGTCCTGTCATCCTGTTCCTTCTCCTTGTCAGTGTTTACCACACATTCCTCTGCCCGCTGATTCTGCGGAGAACCTCCCAATTCCTTACCTCATCAGTCCACCTAACTTTCTACATAGTATTGTAGCACCACATCTCAAATGCTTCTGTTCTCTTCTGTTCCGGTTTACCCATAATCTATGTCTCAGCGTCGTACAATTTTGTGCTTCCGTAATACGTTCCCCGAAAAAAATTAAGACTTATGTTTCATACTAGTAGACTTCGCCGGGAATGCACTTTTTGCGTGATAGTCTGCTTTTTATGTCTTCCTTGCTCCGTCCGTCATGGGTTGCTTTGCTGCCTAGGCAAAAGAGTTCCTTAAGTTCATCTACTTCGTGATCCCAAGTTCTGACGTTAAGTTCCTCGTTGTTTCCATTTCTGCTACTTCTCATTATTTCGTCTTTCTTCGATTTATTCTCAATTCATATTCTGTTCGCATTAGAATGTTTATTCCAGTGTGTCCTGTAGTTCTTTTTAGTTGTTCTTCACTTTAACTGAGGATAGAAATGTCATCAACGAATCTTAACATTAATATCCTTTTACCCTGAGTTTTAATTTCGCTGTTGAAATTTTCTTTTATTTCCGTCATTGCTTCTTTGATGTATGGATTGAACAGTAGGGGCGAAAGGCAACATGCCTTTCTTACACGCTTTTTCATCCGAGCACTTGTTTCTTGGTCTTGCATTCTTATTGTTACCTCTTAGTTCTTGTACATACTGTACATCACACGTCTTTCCCTATAGCTTATCCCTATTTTTCTCAGAATTTCGAACATTTTGCACCATTTTACATTGGCGAACGCTTTTTCCAGATGGACAGATCCTATAAACGTGTCTTGATTTTTCTACAGTCTTGCTTCCATTATCAACCGCAATGTCAGAACTGCCCCTCTGTTGCCTTTATCTTCTATAAAGCCAAACCGATCGTCGTCTAACAGATATTCAGTTTAATGTTCCATTTTTTTTGCATATTATTTTTGTCATCAACTTGGATGCATGAACTTTTAAGCTGGTTGTATGATAATTCTCGCACTTGTGGGCTTTTATATAATACGTGCACGAAGGCTCCGTCATCTTGTACAGGGATTCCGTACACAAAAGCTTTCAGATGCCTCCGCAAATAGAAGTCTACTAGGTTTAGGTCTGGAGAGCGTGGAGGCCAAGAAACTGGTATACCTATGCCTATCCATGTGTCACGGAATCTCTTATTTAGATGCCTACAAACGTTAACACTGGACGGAGGAGAAGCACCATCGTTCCTGAAGTACACGTTTTGTCGCATCAACTCAAGCAATGAAGTGATTCACATGTCAACATTACCTTTGCTCTATTCGTACAAGAAACATTGGCGGTGAACATAAGAATTACAACTTATTGCACGTTTTAATCAAACGTAACCAAAAATGTTATTTTTAACATCTCATGTAAGAAAACGTTTTATGTAAAGCTGGTAAGTTCTATTTTTTTTGTGTTTCCGATCATTTGTGTGATTATGAAGAGAAGTAGGAAATGAGCTCTAACGTGGAAATGAAGCGTCTCCAGATCCATGCCATATCACACAGCCAGCCGAAGTGGCCGTGCGTTTAAAGGCGCTGCAGTCTGGAACCGCAGGACCGCTACGGTCGCAGGTTCGAATCCTGCCTCGGGCGTGGATGTTTGTGATGTCCTTAGGTTAGTTAGGTTTAACTGGTTCTAAGATCTAGGGGACTGATGACCTCAGAAGTTGAGTCCCATAGTGCTCAGAGCAATTTGAACCATATCACACATTTTATTTCTCTGTGTGCAAGGAATGTTTCCTGAAATTTTTCTAATATCTTTTTGTTACACATTATATATTCGTTACATTTATGGCCACCGTATCTCGATTAGTCTGTGTCATCATGTAAGATAATTCCTTGACATGCTGCGACATCGTCGCGAAAAAACAGTGACCCGTATATGTAATAAGTTTCCTTTAATTTACGTCTATGGTCACAAGCTTTTTGTTAACAGATTACCGGTTTCGGGCTTTAATGCCCATCATCAGATCTGTTTCATAAAAACAAAGTCCTAATGTACTGCAGCCATAATTCTTTGGTTGTAACGATATTACATCTGCACACATGAGTTCGGTGAGTAGTTGTGCTGCGAAAACGGATTCTCTTCCTGCTTTTGGAAGTTACGTATTAGTCAAGGCTATTATCTACGGAAACTTCTGTACGTTGTGTGTTTGGTTATGAAACATTTCGGCACAGATTCTAGTATTACACATAGTGTATCTCTCGGAGGATGTAGCGGAGAAACTTATGACAAGAGTCATGAGCGGGGGTGCGTCTCTCTCAGAACCTTACGTAGTCGGGCCATGCGCACGTTATCCAACGTAAAGGCTGCGTTAGGAATACCAGTAGGGCGAAGCATTTATCTCGTTTACTGCGCAAGTGTTGTTTCATTGTACTCGTAAACGAGGAAAGGTAACCCGATGGAAATAACCTTGTAGCTGGCAGGTGACAGCCCTGCCGTTATCGTTTCGGAAACCTCAGCCACGAGTGCAGTCGAACGTGTAACGCCACTGATATGAGAGATCAATTCCTGATCCCAGTTTATTGGACAGGAATCTATTCTTAGCGTCTGAATGAGATGACAGGTCAAAGATACAGAAAATGCAGCAGAAATGATCCACTGAACTACTGCATGTTGTTGTTGTGCTCTTCGGTATGAAGACTGGTTTGGTACATCTCTCTACGCTGCTTTATCCTGCGCAAGACTCTTCTTCTCCAAAGAACTGCTACATACAACCTACTACCATTTGAACCTATCTACTGTATTCGTCTCCTGGTCTCCCTCTACCACGTTTACCCCACATTTTTCTCTCCAGTACTAAACTGATGATTCCTTGATGTCTTAGAATTAATCGAAAGAACAGATCCCTAGTTTTAATCAAGTTAAACCACAAATTTCTTTTCTCCCCAGTTCTATTCAGTACCTCCAAACTAGTTACGCGATCTACCCTTCAAATCTTCAGAACCATTCTGTAGCAGTAAATTTCAAAGGCTTCTGTTCTCTTTTTGCCTGAACTGTTTATAGTCCACGTTGCGCTTCCGTAAAAGGCTACACCCCAAATAGCTTCAAAAAAGTCTTCCCAACGCATGTCTATATTCAAAGTTAGCAAATTCCCTTCTTCATAAACGCTTTTCTTGCCATTGCCAGTCTAGATTTTACGTCCTCTGTACTTTGGCCGTCATTAGTTATTTTGCTGACAAATAACATAACTCGTCAAGTACTTTTAGTCTTTCGTTTCCTAATCTAATTTTCAGCATCACCTGATTTAATTCAACTACATTCCTCTAGCCTTGTTTTGTTTTTGTTGATGTTCATCTTATATCTTCCTTTCAACACGCTGTCCATTCCGTTCAACTGCTCTTCCGAATCCTTTGCTGCTTCTGACAGAATTACGATGTCATCTACAAACCTCAAAGTTTTTATTTATTCTGTCTTAACTTTAGTACCTACTGCAGATTTTCCCTTGGTTCCTTTTACCGTTTGCTCAGTGTACAGATTGAATAATACTGCAGATAGGTTGCAACCCTGTCTCGATCCCTTGTCAATGACTGTTTCCCTTTCATGCCCCTCGACTCTTATAAATTCCGTCTGGATTCTGCACAAGTAGTAAACAGCCTTTCGCTCCCTGTATTCTATCCCTGCTACCTTCAGAATTTCTCCAAGTCTAAAAATGCTCTATACGTAGGATTCTCTTTCCTTAACCTGCTTTCTACGAGAAGTTGTAGAGTCAGTATTGCATCGCTCAAATCTTCCACAATTCTAGATACTGTTCAAACTCAGTTAGTTATTTGTAGCAATAATAAAAGGCGTTTATAAATTAGTTACACAAAAATAACCTTTAATTGTGAAAATGGTAAATCACTTGCAGAAATGTTGGATATAGCACTGAATGCAGTGTATATTCAAGCTGTATTCCCGCTTGACACTGTTAGTTCCCGACATTCCCGATAGGTGGCATGTGTGAATAGGTAATTCCAACAGTCATCATGGATACATATTACGGTGCAGAGCGTGAGCAGTGTAGTTCATGGTTTCACGAATCTCAATCCGTTACCACCTGAAAGTCAAACTAATAATTGGTACAATGGAATCACCGAAACTGGCTGTGTAGCACATCACATAGGACGTTGGATCAGGGTCGACCAGCAGTCCCTGACACGCAATTGAACAAATTCAGCAGTCTGGGTAAATCAACGAGATGTGTCAGCTTAGAATTGAATATGCCTAGTGTCACAGTGTGGAAAGTATTACGAAAACACCTGTCATTCAGACCCTACAAATTGGAACTGCTGCAAGACTATTTTTTAAAAAAAAAAGCTCTGTTTTGGTTAGAAATGCGAACTGAAGATGATTTTCTTAATAAAACTGTCTTCTTGTGGTATTGCAGGAAGACTTGGCAGAAATGTAGGCACTGTACATGATTACTGGCAGCGGTGTCGTAGGAATGTACGGTCGCAAGAAGACCGGGCTCCGGACGGCCACATGGCACCACCGACAGGGAAGACCATCGTGTTCGGCGTATCGCCTGGTGCATCGTACTGCATCTGCAGCAGCAGTTGAATCAGCAGTTGGAGACAGAACTGTTACAAATCGGTTACTTCAAAGACAGCTCCGAGCCAGACAACAGTAGCGTGCATTCCACCGACCCCAAACAACCGCCATTTGCGACTTCTGTGGTGTCAAGGCAGAGCTCCTTGGAGGGCAGAATGGAGGTCAATTGTGTTTTTTGATGAAAGGTGGTTCTGCCTCGGTGCTAGTGATGGCTGTGTATTGGTTAGAAGGAGGTCAGCTTGCCTGCATCCAACCAGTCTGTGTGCTAAATGCACTGGCTCTATACTGGAGTTATGGTTTGGGATCCGATTTCGTATGACAGCAGGAGCACTCTCGTAGTTATCCCAAGCACCCAGACTGCAAAACTGAACGTCAGTCTGATGATTCGACCTGTCGTGCTGCCATTTATGATCATCATCCCCTAGGGCGTTTTCCAACAGGATAACGCTCGTCCACATACCGCTGTTGTAACCCAACATGCCCTACAGAAGTCGACATGTTGTCTTGGGCCGAGCGGGATTAGCCGAGTGGTATAAGGCGCTGCAGTCATGGACTGTGCGGCTGGTTCGAGTCCTCCGAGGGAGGACACCCGCATGGGTGTGTGTGTTTGTCATTAGGATAATTTAGGTTAAGTAGTGTGTAAACTTAGGGACTGATGACCTTAGCAGTTAAGTCCCATAAGATTTCACACACATTTGAACATTTGTTGCCTTGGGCTGCTCGATCACAACGTGTTTCCAGTCAAGCACATATGGGACATCATGGGACGACAGCTTCAGCGTCATCCACAAACAGCTTTAACCGCCCCTGTATTACCGACCAAGTGCAACGATCCCACAAACTGACATCCGGCACCTGTACAACACAATGCACGCACGCTTGCGTGTTTGCATTCAATATTCTGGCGATTATTCCGGTTATTAATGGACCAGTGTTTTTAATTTGCAATGGCTTACCCCGCGCTTACATTAACCTGTGATCTTGTAATGTTAGCCGGCCGTAGTGGCCAAGCGGTTCTAGGCGCTACAGTCTGGAACCGCGCGACCGCTACGGTCGCAGGTTCGAATCCTGCCTCAGGCATGGATGTGTGTGATGTCCTTAGGTTAGTCAGGTTTAAGTAGTTCTAAGTTCTAGGGGACTGATGACCTCAGAAGTTAAGTCCCATAGTGCTCAGAGCCATTTGAACCATTTTTTTTGTAATGTTAATTACGTGCATATGTTACCTAGACAAATGTATTCCAGAAGTTTCATTCCTCTATCTTAAATATTTTTTGATGTTGCTGCTTTTTTTCCGTCAGTGTAGTCTACGTAAATCACTGTATTCTCTCAAAGACAAAACACTATCACTGGGCGTAGATGGCGTCGGGAGTCGAACCCAGTTATAAATAGCGCAGCAGGACCAACAATAGTTAGCAGTCTGATTGGTGTCTATGCAGGTAGTACGCTTAACAGAACAACTCGCAGTACCTGGAGAAGACAACTGCGTCGGTCGTTGAAATATTATACATATAATGGAAACAACTCGACAGGAAACTCGGACGCATACCATTAATAAATCACGCCGAAGAAACCCGACAGATCGCATCACTTTCTGTTAACAATTTCGTGAACCAATTTTCAACCCGGAATATAGGAATATTTAGGATCTACTCTTAAAAACCTCGTGAGAAAAATTGTAACGAATAGCAGATTACTCTTACGCAAGTAAGTGGTCATTCATCTCCCATTCGTAAATGAAACGAGGAAAAAATATGGCACAACGCAAAGTAACGCATAGCACGCACTGATTTCAACAGTTTCGACGTACATGCAAAAGTGTGTGTAAAATAGCGTGGGCTTCCGTGTGTAGCGGCCATACAGATAATATCTGTTGAACGTAGCGTGATGCCGCATTTCGACATAAAATATAATTTTGCATGAAATAAAACCTATGTTTTGACCTGTGCTTATCACCGTCACCCAAGAGAACCATTACGCCGCTACGAATTCCGCTGCTTTTCCGTTTCATGGAAGACGGGAAGAAGATAGTCGCTCTCGCTGAGACGAGCTTTTTCCAGCTCCCTCTGTGTACATAAATATGAATTACAGTCTAAATGTCATTCTTATGCATAAGTCCGCCTGCTTAGCTGAGTGATAACGTGTTTGCCCACCCCATGCAGCGAGCCCGGGTTCTGCTCACGGCCGGGTTGGAGATTTTCTCCACTCGTGGACTGGGTGTTGTGTTGTCCTTCTCATCATTTCATCATCACCGACACTCAAGTCGCCCAATGTCGCATCACCTTAAATAAGACTTGCACCTCAGCAGCCGAACTTCCTCGGATGGGGCCGCCCCGTCATTAATGCCACAGGATCATTTCATTTCATTCTCTTACTCACAAGCCAACGTTATCTTCTCACTGTGTATTGTATTGTGTATTAAACCGGGACCTAGAAACGACGGAGAGACTTCGTTCCGCCGTAGCCCTCAGTCGTTCACAACCGCACAACAGGCCATAGCAGTCCACCAACCCCACCGCCGCCCAACACCGAACCCAGGGTTATTGTGCGGTTCGGCCCCCAGTGGACCCCCCTCCCCCGCCCCTCCCTGCCGGGAACGTCTCATACCAGACGAGTGTAACCTAAAATGTTTGCGTGGTAGAGTAATCATGGTTTATGCATATGTGGAGACAGTGTTTGCACACCAACCGCCGACATAGTGTAACTGAGGCGGAATAAGGGGAACCAGCTCGCATTCACCGAGGCAGATGGAAAACCGCCTTAAAAACCATACACAGGCTGGCCGGCACATCGGACCTCGACACTAATCCGCCGGGCGGATTCGTGCCGGGGCCGGCACGCCTTCCCGCTCGGGAAGAGCGCGTTAGACTGCGCGGCTAGCCAGGCGGGTATCTTCACATGCTTATGACGCCAACAACCTAAATCAAGAAGGAAGGTTATACACCTGATTTCCTCTTTGCTGTTGTTGTGTCCTTTGAATGTATTTTTATTTATTGCCGTCTGCAGCTCGTGGTCTTGCGGTAGCGTTCTCGCTTGCCGCGCAAGGGGTCCCGGCGGAGTCCGGTATTTTCTCTGCCTCGAGATGATTGGGTGTTGTGTGTCCTTCATCATCATTGACTCTCAAGTCGTCGAAGTGGCGTCAACTAAAAAGGAGTTGCAACACGGCGGCCGAACTCCTCCGTCTGGGGCCTCCCAGCCAACAATGCCATACGATCATTTCATTATTTACTGCATTTTACACGACTGGCTAATTTCGGTGTACAGGACATTCTCAAGTATAATATCAAAACACCGGCTGCTTGTTGCCATATTATAGCTCGTATTTACTTGTCAGTACAAAATAATGAGCACATCGAGTGTTTAACAACGTGTTAATAGCGTTAACGATTAACATTGCTGTATCCCATTAACAGCTGTTTATATAAATTTGAGACATCCACTTGTAAGCTCTTTCGAAACGACAATATTTGTTACTTACAATCGGATACACCACATGAGCAAAAGTGTCACTATGTAATGCGAACTGGCTGCTCGGTGTCACGAGAGCAGTCCCGCCTGTATAAAATTGGCGGGGAGTATTGTGCTGTCAGCGGAGATGCGGTTACAGAGGAATGGGTCAGGAGAGTTGCGGAGTCCACAACTCGTGGTCGTGCGGTAGCGTTCTCGCTTCCCGCGCCCGGGTTCTCGGGTTCGATTCCCGGCGGGGCCAAGGATTTTCTCTGCCTCGTGATGACTGGGTGTTGTGTGATGTCCTTAGGTTAGTTAGGTTTAAGTAGTTCTAAGTTCTAGGGGACTGATGACCATAGCTGTTCAGTCCCATAGTGCTCAGAGCCATTTGAACCATTTTTTTGAGAGTTGCGGAACTTCTAAGGTGCACTAGTCATTGGAAGTCACCTGAGTAATAAATCCTTCAGGGACGTTTCAACTCGTGTAAAACTTCCCAAGGCGACTGTCGTTCATGTGATTGTGAAGTGAAAACGAGAAGGAACAACCACAATTATACCGAGGCCAAGCAGACCTCGTGTACAGACGAGCACCATCGAGCGTTGTAGAAGTTGGTTATAAGAAACCGCATGAAGCCAGCGGAAGGAATCAGTCGTGAGTTCCAAAGTACTACCAGCAGTCCAGCAACACAAAGGCAGTGCTGAAAAGAACGAATTAAAAAAAGAATGGGTTACAATGCTCGAGCAGCTCCTCACAAGACACAAAAATTAGTGTAGTAAGTGCTGAGCTGTGCTATAGCTGGAGTAAAGAGCGATGCCAGTGGATAGAGGATGAGTGATTTCTATTGTTGAATCACGCTATACCCTGCAACAATCCGATGGGTGGGTTTGGGTTATGCCTAGAGAACATTACCTTGCCACCATGTGTAATGCCAATACTGAAGTATGGAGGAGCTGGTGTTACAGTATGGAGAGTTTTTCTTAGTTGCGGTGTAATCCCCTTATTGCGTTTAAGAGTACACTCAGTGCGGAAGGATATAAACACATTTTACAACATTGTGTATTACTTGCAGTAGAGGGACAGTTTGGAGACTATGAGTGTGTCTGTCAACAAGACGACCCTGCCATTAAGCAGCATCTTTGAGGCAATGGTTTGTGGACAATATAGTTTCTGAAATGGACTGATGTGCGCGGAGTCCTAACCTAAACCTAATGGACTTCTTCTGGCATGAGCTAGAACATCGACTTAGTTCCATACCCCAACGTCCAACATCAGTATCAAATCTGGCTTCGGTTCTTGAGGAAGAATGACTGCCATTCCTCCACAGATATTTAGAAACATCATTGAAAGTGAAATAATAATTAAATAGAAACCCTTAGCTGACGACAGGTGTTGATATACATCAATGGGGACAGCTGAAAATGTGTGCCCCGACCGGGACTCGAAGCCGGGATCTCCTGCCTACATGGCAGACGCTCTATCCATCTGAGCCACCGGGACCACAGAGGATAGTGCGACTGCAGGGACTTATCCCTTGCACGCTTCCCGTGAGACCCACATTCCCAACTGTCCACTACCTACATTCGTAGTGTTCCCAATAGATATTTGCCCATTCACTCAATACTCGCGCCACACTAAGCTGACGAGTCCCGTAAGAGTTCGGCATCTGTTCTTTCGGGATCAAATACCATCTTCATATAGTTAAAGGCTATCCGGCCATTAACCTTCTTCTGTGCGAATGCGCACGCTTTGCTCAAAACTGTGCAAATCTCACCGGGATGCTCTGTATGCCTTGTTAACAAACAAACTTATTCCATTCATTCACTGTGGTTACAATGAGATAACAAAAGTCATGGAGTACCTTCTAATATCGTGTCGGACATCCATTAGTCCGACGTAGTGTAAAAGCTCGACGTGAGATGGGCTCAACAAGTCACTGAAAGTCCCCTGCAGAAATATTGAGCCTTGCTGCCTTTACAGCCGTCCATAATAGTGAAAATGCAGACGGTGTAGGATTTTTGTGTGCGCGAAGTGACCTCCCGATTATGTCCCATCAGTGTCCCATGGGACCCACGTCGAGTGATCTGCGTGGCCAAATCATTCGCTCGAACTGTCGAGAAAGTTTTTCAAACCAATTGCGAACAACTGCGGTGCGAAGGTATGGCGCTTTGTCATTCATAAAAATTCCATCAAGTTTAGGAACTGATATCCTTGAATGGCTGCAAATGGGGTCCAAGCAGTCGAACATTTAGAGGACCCAGTCCGTTCCATGTAAACACAGCCCACGCCATTTGGAACGACCATCAGCTTCCATAGTGCCTTGTTGGCAACTTGGATCGATGGCTTCGTGGGGTCTGTGGCACGCTCGAATCCTCCCATCAGCTCTTATCAACTGAAATCGGCTCTGACTAGGTCACGGTTTTCCAGCCGTCCAACCGATATGGTCACGTGCCCAGGAGAGGCGCTACAGATGCTGTGGTGCTGTTAGCAAAGCCACTCGCGTCGGTCGTCTGCTGCCAGAGCCCATTAACTCCAAATTTCGCCGCACTGTCCTAACGGATACTTTCGTCGTACGTCCCACCCTGATTCCTGCGGTTATTTTACGTAGTGTTGCTTGTCTGTTAGCAGTGACAACTCTACACGAACGCCGCTGTTTTCAGTTGTTAAGTGAAGGCCGTCGGCCACTGCGTTGTCCGTGGTGAGAGGTAATGCCTGAAATTTGGTATTCTTGGCACACTTTTGGCAAGGTGGATCTCGGTGTATTGTTGTTGTTCTGCTCTCTATCACCAGAATAACTTTCGTCTACGGGCTGTCGCCATTTACACAGCCGTCGAGTTAATTTAAACTGCAAATGGAAGACCCCTACTCGAATGAAGGTTTTGGCGTTTATTGAACTGAGTACCTACTTCTTGTGTTTGATAAGGAATTACATCTTGTTAAAATTTTATGATTTCATTCTGATTTTCGAAACGGAATGTCGCTTGCGTCTAGCTCCAACTACCATTCCTCATTCAGTGTATGTTAATACTCGTCGTGCGCCATAATCACGTCGGAAACCTTTCCACGTGACTCACCTGAGTACAAATGACAGCTTCGGCAGTGCACTGCGATTTTATACCTTGCGTACGCCATACTGCTGTCATCTGTATATGTGCTCATCGCTGTCCCGTGACTTCAGTCACCTCAATGTGCTGTCGACAACATTAATTCCCACTTTACTCTTCACTATCGAGCTTGCATTCAGCGCTGTTAGCTTCCGTCTGTTTTCTTTTTTTGCCGGCAGCGTCAGCTGTACGTTAAGAAAGAGTGATACACAGAAGTGTAGTGAAGACGAATTGAGGCATACACACCTCACTTCTGTGTTCACTGACTGCAGTGAGAGAACGGCTCAACGTTGCTGGGTGTTCCCGCAGCAATGGAAACCAATCACAATAATTTCACACGGTCTGAGTGTTGGTGCACTACCCTGTGTTGTGTGTTGTACGTTTTGACAACTGCAGAATTCAAGATTCTTCGCTGTTGCAAGGGAGTTTCCACTGAAACATGGGTAATTCGGAGTAACAAACGGAATAAATCGTTATTACACTCATGTTCATAAATTAAGGATAACTGCAGAATGTGGTGCCACACCGTGGCACTACACAAAACTGGCTCTAATATCACAGGCACATACGGAACACACACGACACAGATCTGTAAGTCCACGGCATTGGTGATAAGTTGAGAAAACCGTCCCGAAACACATGTGCTACAAAACGCCACTGTTCCTTCGCATGTACCCCGACATCAATATGGGATATGGTCACCATGCACAAGTACACAGGCCGCACAACGGGTTAGCATACTCTGGATGAGGTGGTCGAGCAGCTGCTGGGATATAGCCTCCCCAGTGCCTATCGGAGCTTCTGAAGTGTCGTAGGGATTTGAAGACGTGCAGCGATACGTCGACCAAGAGCATCCCAGACGTGCTCGATGGGGTTTAGGTCTGGAGAACAGTCAGGGCACTCCATTCGCCTGATTCTTCTGTTTCAAGGTGACACGTCCCCTTAGAAAAATTAATGTACTACTGTGTTGATAAACCTCTTACATTATTTGATTTTCAAACAGCTGAGCAGAACTGAACGTACTCAGACATTTCGCTCTTTACCTATTCTGCTCAACACTAAACTGACACACAATATTTTTAGCGCAACGCAATCTGACTTTCAATAATCCCTACAAAAGATTGGCCCTGACTAACAAAACCTATACCTTTCACAAATCACTTACCTCACAAAAATCTTCGTTACTCGAACTACTGCAATACAGCGAGTGCCACTACTGCCAGCTAAATAAAAGATTCAAACTACTGAAGGCACTAACTACTGATAGGCATAGTTAGCAAATAAAACATTTTGATAAAGAACAAACAATGTATTTACCTTAATAGTGTTCAAAAGTCACAATATATATAGCAGTTCATGACATCCAGTCTTACAAATTTACTGTCTCTGATGGACACACGTCCAGATCATCTTCTCTCAAAACTCCGCCATCTCTCTCCCCACATCCACCACTGCTGGCGGCTGACTTCCAACTGCGCAACGCTACGCGCTGTTAACAGCCAACTGCCCAACACTACAATATCAAATTCCAACAATGCAAACCAGCCACAGACTGCACACAGCACAGTCAGTGATTTTCATACAGAGCGCTACATGGCGTTACCAACATAAAAACCTAAATAGCCTACATACATAGCCCCAATGCTCCCCACAAAAAATTTTACAAATTGTTTTGGGCCGTGGCCAATACAGATTTGAAAAAAAAATTATAATTACAATAACAAAGATATCCAATTCACACACTTATTGATCCACTGTTGGGCAAAAGCAAAGATTTTCTCACAGTCCGTAAAGACAGTCCTGATCATTCATCACAGTAAAATTGCAGTGTTTTTTTTTTTCAAAGTCTGAGCAGTAAAAGAAAATGCACACGGAATTAGTGGATTTCCATGCAAACAATGTACCTTAATAGTGTTCAAAAGTCATAATATATATATAGTAGTTCATGACATCCAGTCTTACAAATTTACTGTCTCTGATGGACACACGTCCAGATCAACCTCTCTCAAAACTCCGCCATCTCTCTCCCCACATCCACCACTGCTGGCGGCTCACCTCCAACTGCGCAATGCTACGCGCTGTTAACAGCCAACTGCCCAACTCTACAATAGCAAATTCCAACAATGAAAACCAGCCACAGACTGCACACAGCACAGTCAGTGATTTTCATATAGAGCGCTACATTGCGTTACCAATATAAAAACCTAAATAGCCTACTTACAAAGGTACTCCTCCATGATGGCAGCTCGGTGGGCCGTGCGTTATCATCCATCAGGAGGAAGGTGGGACCCACTGTACCCCTGTAAAGGCGGACATACTGGTGCAAAATGACGTCCCGATACACCTGACCTGTTACAGTTCCTCTGTCGAAGACATGCAGAGGTGTACGTGCACTAATCATAATCCCACCCTACATTTCAAACCACGACCTCCACACAGGTCCCTTTCAAGGATTTTAAGGGGTTGGTATCTGGTTCCTGGTTCACGCCAGATGAAAACCCAGCGAAAATCACTGTTCAGACTATACCTGGACTCGTCCGTGGCCATAACCAGAGACCACTGTTCCAATGATCATGTACTGTGTTCTTGACACCAGGATTTAGGTTCTCTCCTGTGACCAGGGGTCAGTGGTACGCAAATGGTTCAAATGGCTCTGAGCACTATGGGACTTAACAGCTGTGGTCATCAGTCCCCTATAACTACTTAAACGTAACTAACCTAAGGACAGCATACACATCCATGCTCGAGGGCAGGATTCGAACCTGCGACCGTAGCGGTCTTGTGGTTCCAGACTGACGCGCCTAGAACCGCACGGCCACACCAGCCGGCAGGTGATTTAAACCCGCAAACCGTCCACCAGAGTGTTATTTCACCATGTATCGGCATTATACTTAATTTATGAGCGTGAGTGTATTTTATTACTGTACCGAGCCACCGGAGACTTTTGAGATCCTTATACAAAATAATTCATAAAATCCAGATGAAACTTTCACTCTGCATCAGAGTGTGCGATGATATGAAACTTCCTGGTAAATTAACACTGACTCGAACTCGCAACCTTTGCCTTTTGGGGCAAGTGCTCTACTGACTGAGCTACCCAAGCACGACTGACGACCTGTCCTTATGGCTGTACTTCCGCCAGTAACTCGTTCCTACCTCGCCAACTTCATGTCTCTGAAATGTCCTTTCTTACAGGAGTGCTAGTCTTCCACGTTTGGTAGGAGAGCTTCTGTGAAGTTTGGAGGCTAGGAGATGAGATACCAGCAGATGTATAGCTGTGAGGCCGGTTCGTGGGTCGTGCTTGGGTAACTCGGTCGATAGATCACTTGTCCGCGAAAGGCAAAGGTCCCAAGTTCGAGTACCCAGCCCGGCACACAGTTTTAATCTGCTACGAAATTTCGTACTCATATATTTTTCCGATGCAGTAAGGGTTCGCCCTCTTTACGGTTCTTGAGTTTAGCAAAGTGCTTTTTTTATCATTCTGAACAGTTTCAATGTGGCGGTACGTGATTCCTGTGCGGGTCTGGTTGAATAGTGGGCTATTACCTCACTTCGACTGAAGATAGCACGCTGCGCAGATGTGCAATACACGAAAAAAAGTTGAAACGGTGGAGATCTTGACGATTTGGCACTGTTTACTGGCTACATTAAATCGGTCATAGTTTGAGTCTGTGAACGTGTCACCATATACATCAATATGTCTTTTCTGTATACTGTACACGTCAGGTATTCTATACTACACTAACAGAGAGAGCAGCAATGATATTTTAAAGCTGTTTTCAGAGCTCTGTACCTAGCATTTCTTCTAACATTCTCAAAATCATCTGGGAAGGAACTGCTCACGAACAGTGTACGATTCCGAAACATTAGTATGATGCATAAGTATGTTGGTATTCTGATTGCTGTCGGATTATTTATCGATTGTAATTTTTCATTTTTAGTTAACTTTTGCTATTTTATTTTACATATTGTCATTTAGTCATTTGCAGATAATGAATGGATCTGTGGAAGCTAGAAAATGAAGTGAAAAGTGGAGAAGTCGGAACGTTTCAACATATTATTTCATTTGAGTTCAATATTGAGGTGAAAGCATAGGAAGCAGACAAAAAACATTTGCGCCGTGTATGGAGATAATGCCACTGCACAGAGGACAGCAAGACAACAGTTTCCTCTTTTTAAGGACGACAGTTTTGACATTACTGACTCTCCATATTCAAGAAGATCTTCTGGGTTTGATGAAGATCTTTGAGACGCATATATCCACAAAAATCCACCTCATTCTAATCGAGAACTGGAAAATGTGATGAACTGTGATCATTCCATCATTGTGTGATATTTACATCCAATGTGGAAGCTTCAAAAATCGGGTGTATGGGTAGCGCATGCTCTAAGCCAAAATAAGAAAAATCAGTGGATGGCCACATCAGCATCTCTGCTTGCCCCTCATCAATTTGTTCGTGAACAGTACCAACCACTGCTCTTCTGTATCATCACTGATGCCGAGAAATGGTGTTTTTATGCTAACGTAAGGAAAAGAAAGGAATGGTTGAGTTCAAGCTAACCAGTAGCCCCCTTACAAAGACCTGCGCGCTCCCGCAAAAGGTAATGTTAGGCACCTGGTGGAACCGCGACAGTGTGGTGTGTTGCGAATTGCTTCCCCGAGGTGTAACAATCACTGATGACATTTGTTGTCAACAACAGAGACCTCTTGCAGACGCAATCCAAGAACAACGACCAGGAAGACAGCGTGAAGTGATGTTACTCCCTGATAACGCCCACCCATATTCTGCTAGACTGACAAAAAACAATACACAAGAGTTGGATTGGGAAGTCATTCTGCACCCACGTTATTCACCTGATCTTGTGATTTCAGATTTTCACCTTTTCCGCTCTCTATCGAACAACCTTCAAGGAACTTCCTTTTCGAATGAAACTGCTCTCCCAACATGGTTCGACGAGTTCTTCGCCTCAAGACTACTTGGTTTCTGAAGTCGCGGAAGCGGAAAGGTAGCTTACAATTGGCAGAAGGAGGATATATTAATGATGGTGAAAGTCTCTGTTATGCCTATGTGTTGTGTTGGTTAAACTTATGGAAAAATGCTACGAAGCTGTGCACCAACCCGATACATTACGTCTGTCACAGTCGAAGCTCTATGAACTTGTTACCACATCCGTCATATTTCTTTTCCGCGTACTGTGGACATCAGGTATTCCACACTACACTAACAGTGACTGTAGTGATGATATTTTCAAGCAGTTCAGAACTATGTAGTTAGCCTTTTTTGTGGAATATTATCAAAATTAATCCCAGCTGCAACTTTCTGAATGATGATTCTTGGCGTGAGTGTAAGGGATATGGTAGCTACGCATTCAATGACTGACTGACTAACGACATGGAATATCGACTCTTCATGTTCGTGCTTATCAACAACGACCGTATTCTACAATCATACGTGGTAGATATCCACTATAACAAGGCTTTGAGAGAGTTTACAAAAATAAAAGATTCTTGTGTTACATGTAGCATTATTATAAAAATCTGGCAAAGGGAAAAAGAATTGTTATTTGTTTGTTAAAGCCAGGTCGGATAATCCCCGAACTCTCTTTCTTTCTTTTATTGTGCTGTTTTTCCCGCGGATGATTAATCGGATGTGGCAATGTTAGTTGAAGGGGTGGCTGGATGCCATTCCTGCCGCCACCCCTTACCTCCCCCCCCCCCTCCGGGAAGGAATTAGTGTACCCCAACTGCCTGCGACTAGTGTAATCCAAGGAATAGTGCGAAAATGTTCAGATGTCTGCGAGCCGTGTAACTGAGGCGGGACGTGAGGACCAGCCCGGTATTCACCTAGGGGGATGTGGAAAACCGCCCAAAAACCATATCCAGGCAGGCCGACACACCGCCCCACGTCTTTAATCTGCCGGGCGGTTTCGATCCGGGGCTGGCGCGCCTACCCGAATCCACAAAGCAGCGGGTTGGCGCGCTCGGCTAACCTGGCGGGTGGGATAATTCTCGAACTGTATGCGAGCAAGAAAACTTTTCATCGTGAAAAGCTATGACATCGCGTGAGAAGAGCGGGCGATAAAGCAGACAACAAAGCGAAGTAGCTCCTACTTGCGTTTTATTTGCGTGAAAAGCTGAGGAAAAAGTACATACAGAACAGCTATAATAAGTGCGGTTCTGTGATTCAATAATTTTATCAGCACGTTGTAATTCCAGTCGCACGGCAACAGAGCGGTAGAACAGAAACGCAGATAAGCGTCGCCTGCCCATGTACAGCGACGAGGTCGGTTTGTGAATTACACAGATTATCTTAGTGTGAGAAATGAGTTCCAAGAGCCACTACGTTGTTTTGTGTGGCACTCTTCTTAACGTTGTCTAGTACTCTAATTGCGTGCAGTCTACGCTGTAAATCTACAGAAAATATTTCTCTCTGAATTCGTCGTTTTGTCCGGTACCTTTTTACTGCTGTCTTCAGTGAGTAGCTTCAACTGACTGATTGTAAAGTCTTGTAGGTTGTTATGGCGCATCATATTCCCCTTAAAACCTTTTTTCTTGAGTTATGAGAAAGTATCGTGAAAAGGAACATGATTCGGCCTCATAGCCGAGATGTTTCAGCCTCATTAACAACTGTCACTGCAGCCTGCACATTATTTTAGATGAGATGTACTTTTCGTTCCAATAGATCCACAATGAGGAAATCCTCCAGGATTCAAAAATTGTCAGAAAAACAAGAATACAAAATAAATATTTACAAAGAAAAGAAATATCGTGAAGTAACTTCCACTTATCCCAAGTGAAATGGTCCTCATGGAGGTGAAATTATTAAAAAAGTCTTAAACATATTTTTATTTAAAAGATGACAACTTATCTGAAAACATGTAAATGTTTAATACACTTAGGTGCATATGGTAATTCTCAGCCATCAATCATCAAATCAAATAGGAAAATCATTTTACAGTATGTATTGACAACTACCTTTTTTGTTTTTTTAGTCTTCTTACAGGTTTGATGCCACCCGCCACGAATTTCTCTCCTGTGCCATCCTCATTTCAGAGTAGCTCTTACAACCTACGTCCTCAATTATTTGCTGGATGTATTCCAATCTCTCTTTTCCTTTACAGTTTTTACCCTCTACATCTCCCTCTAGTACCACCGAAGTTACTCCGTAATGTCTTACCAGATGTCCAGTCATCCTGTACCTTCTTCTTGTAAGTGTTTTCCGTATATTCCTTTCCTCGCTGATTCTGCCGATAACCTCCCCATTCCTTACCTTATCAGTCAACTCCACTTTCAACATTCTTCTGTACCACCACTTCTCAAAGGCTTCGGTTCTCTTATGTTCCGGTTTTCTCACAGTTCATGTTGCATTTTAGAACACAGTAACGCACAAAACAAATTTAGAGATGAAGACAACACCAGCGAACATTAGCAAAGAATTTACGACTATTACACCTAACTCCATAGATGAATAAGCTAATTATGTAACAATATCGCTGAATTAGCTGTTAAATGAGGCTGTCAAACTTAAGAACGATACTAAATACGTCGCAACGAATAATGCACGGCAGCAAATTCCACTGCTGAGACATTACATATATAAAATTTCGTCTGCGTTACATATACGATACGCAGCTATACAAGGCCTCAGACACTGACAGCGTTAAGGGTGTGTTATGGAAGTAAGTGCCGTGACAGAAATATACAAAATTGTTATTAGGTAGAAATAGACAAAGATATAAGCACGGAAAGCTCCATACGTTTGCAGAAAGCTCCATAACGGCCACGGAGCCGAAATAAGTTTATAACACCAGAAAATAACATCTAAAAGCCTTTGAATATAGTAGAGTTTTGGCTTACTGGACATATAATGTCCTCACAAGTCTCTGTTGGAATTATGTAATTGTTTTGTTAATTCCAGTTAGCGCCAATCAGCGCATATCAGACTAGAATAATAAGGAAATAATTCAGCTAAGTCACATGACCTAGTGAGCCGCGGATCTAATACGGGTGAAAGCTAATTAAGTTCAAAAAAACAAAATAAGTGTGGGGCTTGGTTGGTAGGTGAAACGGCGGAGGTAAACGTGCTTGTCACGAAATACAAATTAACGTAATGGAACACTAAAAAAACGTAAAAAGATAAATAGAAAAAAATTGACTAGTGAGTTCTGAGTGACGGGGAGGGGGGTGGAGAGGAGTAACGGATAAAATATAAAAGTAATTACAAAGAGTCTCAGCAAATAAATATTTACCATACCAGAAGGAAGAGCCGGTGCATGTTTACAACGACCAAACTGTATTTGATGGAACTGTAGTGCCCTCGCCGACTGTAAGTACAAAATTTACGGAATTGGAACTGCGTGAGTTGAGGCCAGCTACGCGCTGGGGAATATGGAGGGAAGTGATTAAATGTCTGGGGAATCTTGTGTATTGATATGAATGCATAGGAAAAGGGGGTGGGATAAGAAATAATGGCGTAAAGTGAGGTTCATGTAAGAGGATAACGTTATAATAGAGCAGAAGGTAACTTGGATTGTTAGAGAAAAATTTTGACCTTGAAAAACTGGAAGTAAATAAGACAGAAGTGTTAAAAGGGAGGGGGGAAATTGGTTTTAATGAAGAAATAGGATAAGATGGAGGGGAGTCGGCTGCTTGGTAGTGGGGGAGAGGCGGGCGACAGGAAGATTTGAGATGTAATTATTTCGTTATTCAAATGAGACTTATGTGGTTAGAGATCTTTTCAAGTCTCTGCCATATATGATGCATATACGCAGACTGAAACGACAAATGGAAATTTGTACCAAGGCCGGGATCCGAACTCAGGTCTCCAGCGGAGCTACGAGACACTTGAGTAGTTTGGCAGGCAGCTGTCAGCGAGTTATTTCTTATCTTGGTCACTGGTCTTGGTGACTGGTCTGTTGCGGTCCACCCCACGATTTCCTATCTTGAATCCGTCTTCATTTCAAAACAGTGGCTTGCGCATAACGTTCGTGATTACTTGTTGATTGTAGTCCAGTCTCTGTCTTGCTCTGTAGTTTTTGCCCCGTAGTACCATGAAAGTTACTAGCTGATGTGACGTATTTTAGCCTGCCACTGTTTACAGTTTTCCATATATTCCTTTCCTCACCGACTCTGTGGAGAACCTGTGATGTAACAACTTACGCTCAGGGCAAAGAGTTGGATCTATCAGATGGTTTTGACGCCGGATTCTTATCTACAGACATGCTGTAGTATTTTATAGGATTTGGAACTTTGCTTGATACGGCTAAGTTTATGTGTTTTTATATGTGTCCGCCTATGGCGAGAGGAAGGAGAATTAATAATCTGATCACGTACTACAGTATCTGGACATTGATTTTATGCGGATAGCCCCCACCATTTGTTAAATAATATTTTAACCAATTGAAATGCGAGGCGCTTCAGTGGCTAATCTCAGAAGGGCCAACTTACTGTTTTTCGTGGAAGGATAAATTACTGAGAATCAGTATGTCGTATGGAGTTGCTTTAGGATAGCTTAGCTTTTCGTGCTCCTAAACAAATTAGCTACGATACAGTACTAGCTGCTTTAGCTATGACCGAGTCTGCTATACGTCATCGTTCCATTTCTTATCCTTAAAAATTGTTGAATACAATAAATGATGATGGCAGTTGACGAAACAGAAGTGACGAAACAAGTAATTATGTCTTTTTACACACAGTGGACCGAACATTCAGCCAGTTGCCACTTAATGAATTTGCCTACTTGAAATGATGCGCGAAAAAAGTAGAGACCTATGAAATTAGCAAACAGGTAAAATTTAGATTCAGAACGGATGAGAAAAAGATGGTAGAATGAGAAGAAGAGAAGGAGCCGTACAGAAATAAGAAGAGAATGGAGTATGTGACACAGTGTTTCTGTACTGCCAAGTGACAGTCTTGTGAATCGATGGGAGTAAAAGAGATCATACTTTAATTAAAGGGAACAAGTGGGTGCGATACGTATCGAGTAACAGCGTTGAGGTCTTTATTAAAAGCGATATTGTAGTTTCTTTACAGGTTTTATCCTCTAGCCAATACATGCCGAATGGTTGCAATTAAAGTGCAACTACTCACGATGGTCCAGTGTGGACTGTAGTTATCGGATGGGAGCGAAATTTGTTCTATATGCTAATCTGTTAATGCACAGCTGGCTTACGCTGGATAAAAATTAGTTCCAAATTTGGCGACTAGGTGCAACTTTGCCACTGTACAGCATTTCGTCGGCGTTTCGGTGCTCCTATTGAACAAGCAGTATAAGCGATGGTTAATAATAAAATCAACATTATACCTTTCTCACTTCCTTGACCTTTTCTGCCCACGTCCCGTTCTTAATCCATTACATGTAGAAACATTTGTATATGTTATTTGTTTTACAAATTAAAACCTCCTTTTCTTACTGCACTAAATTTTATTTCTCCCAGACTCGTTTCACCTTTTTCAGTTTTAGGCATCTTCAGTGGGCTCTAGAATCATGTAATATATGTTATTTGTAGATTATGAATCAGTTCTCTCGTTTTGTTTTACATAAATAAGTGATTGTAATGTTGTTGCTTTAATATGCTATGAAAGCGGTGCTGATTGACAATAAATGCGGGTTAAAAGCTGTGAACTGTCTGGGGAAGTTAACCTTGCATTACTGCGCAACTGTTTCACCAGGAGGTATCCAGTCTAGCTTACCAAATTCCCAAACAGACTAACATTAATTATAATCTTTTAATAGTCATACGATAACTGGTGATATATATATATATATATATATATATATATATATATATATATATATATATAAGAGAATTTAAATAAAAGGAAATAAATCAGTTTATATTTGGAAATTTATTTTAACATTGATCATTGAAATTTCAGCATATTAAACTTGAGTCATAACTAAGCTGGTGCCTTATTTACGACTGTGAAAATGTGAGTTTGTAATCTTATGGAACACATCAAATATGGACCCAAGATTGGGAGACTGCATACTACACTGCATTCATAAAATAACACACGAAGAACGTTGAAACATATGCGAGAGGAAATTAACCACAACCAACCGATTCAATTTTCACCCAAAGAAGTTACGTTCGTAGCGCAATCCTGTCCGTCATGTAATTACCACACACTGGTATACTAAATTCATACTAACTCTCTGTGAAATCTTCCCGAAAAGAATAGCTGAGGGCTACTTTTATGATTACACCACATGCTTCACGTGTTCACCTCAAGACGAGACGTTATAATCTCACGCACATTCACATTTAAGATTAATGATCTTAGTTAGAGTTACTGATCAACACGTGGTTCCACTTTACTCACAAAGTAGTGACAAAGCAACTACTGGAAGATATTCTGAACTTCACACTCGAAATACACTGCGTTGCAATTTAAGATAACATTGGATATTTTAGAGCTAAACCTGAAATAAAGGTGATTAAATTTTCAGTTAGGCTGAACTTAAGAAATCCATTGTCCTACGGACTTAGCAGACACGCGCTTAGCCGGAGATCTTACCACTTCAGACGCTCGCCACGGACAGACTGCCGTGGTCCCTTCCTGAGGGTGGCTCACAAATACAAACGGAAGTGGCCAGAGGGGCAGCTTCCTATACCAACATGAAAAGGGACGGACAGGACCATACTAAGAATAGAAACCTCTCTGCTTTTAGAAAGCGTAGCTACCTGTTCCGACGTTGGTCCTACTGTTCTCTAGCAGACAGGCTTGTCTGCTACCCTCAAGCATGCAACTAGAAATACATTTGCTCATTCATCCTCTCACACAGAAGGGAAGGGCGATGACAGTATCTTATCATATATAGTATACAAAGAAAGCGGATGTAGGTTCCGTATGAGACTGTGTGACATGAATTACATATAAACTGTGCTTTAAAGCGTAGTAGTGTGACAGATCGTTGTTGTTTATGTGTAAAAGTAACACGTTCCACTACTCAGTCTCCTCCCAGATAGTCAGAAAAGCCACAGTAAATTTAGAAGAGGAATTTATGCCGTAAATGACAACAGATATAAGAAATTAACATGAAAGGAATCCAACAGAGACCTTTCATGATTGCTTACAGTTCTTCGCATTTTTGGTTGGCATCTGCGTTTCCTCTCATCTGGTCACATGCTGGAGCTCGCACTGTAACTTCATTTACGAAACATAAGCATGTCAGAGACAGCAAAGGACTTGGAAGAGCAGTTAAACGCAATGGACAGTGTCTTGAAAGGAGGATATATAAGATGAACATCAACAAAAGCAAAACGAGGATAATGGAATGTAGTCGAGTTAATACGGGTGATGCTGAGGGAATTAGAATAGGAAATGAGACACTTAAAGTAGTAAAGGAGATTTGCAATTTGGGGAGCAAAATAACTGATGATGGTCGAAGTAGAGAGGATATAAAATGTAGACTGCCAACGGCAAGGAAAGCGTTTCTGAAGAAGAGAAATTTGTTAACATCGAGTATGGATTTAAGTGTCAGGAAGTCGTTTCTGAAAGTACACGTATGGAGTGTAGCCATGTATGGAAGTGAAACATGGACGATAAATAGTTTGGACAACAAGAGAATAAAATCTGTCGAAATGTGGTGCCACAGAAGAATGCTGAAGATTAGATGGGTAGATCACATAACTAATGAGGAGGTATTGAATAGAATTGGGGAGAAGAGGAGTTTGTGGCACAACTTGACTAGAAGAAGGGATGGGTTGGTAGGACATGTTCTGAGGCATCAAGGGATCACCAATTCAGTATTGGAGGGCAGCGTCGAGGATAAAAATCGTAGAGGGAGACCAAGAGATGAATACACTAAACAGATTCAGAAGGATGTAGGTTGCGGTAGGTACTGGGCGATGAAGCAGCTTGCACAGGATAGAGTAGCACGGAGAGCTGCATCAAACCAGTCTCAGGACTGAAGACCACAACAACAACAACAAGCATGTTTTCATGATCCGAAGTTTTTTCTCCAAACTTTTGATATTGTTTTCCCTTCCTGTTGTGGTGCGCTATTAGTCTTCCGTCACTAGTTCTAGATATTAGATCGAAAACTGTGATTTAAAGACGTAACTACTGTGAGTTCACTATATATCTTGACCTGTTTGGTTTGTTTACGTACATGTTGCCAACCTGCGTAAACGAACCAAACAGGATGGGAGAAATAAAATACAGTGCAGCAAGATAAGGCGGATTTTATTTACAAAGCAAATAATTCTGTTCTTGCTGTGGAGGATAGCCACGCAAACAAACTTGTTATTTCTACACATCTATCTCGCCTTCACAGCACAAAATTCACAACTGGTGGTCTAAATTGGAACTATTTTTTCCAGCGGAAATTGGTCCCACATAAACATGTCAGAGTCCCTACCAGACTCCGCTGCCATACTACAGTTACAGCTCACATTGGACGTTTGTTGGTAGCTGCACTTTAATTACAACAACCCAGTATATGACATACTAGCAGCAATACATAGTTTTAAAAGACCTTATTCGCAGTTGTAAATCCATCTAGTGTTTCTGCAGAACAACTTTATAAATGTCTTCTTAAAACTGTTAGTTGTGAGCACTGGAACGTCAGGGTCCTGGAAAGAACGCTTTGTTTGGAAGTTAATTTCCGCGGGCAGCAGGAGCTAGCTCACGCACACAGATGTCAGAGCGAAAGGCTTCGGCGACAGCAGCGCCGCAGGCGGCCAGTTCGGAATTACTGTTGATTCACCGTCCGCCGGGCCGCTTTATTAGCGATTGCCCGGCCGTGTATTCGAGATTTTCTCTGTCTCTTTGGGCACGCCCTTTTTGTTGCAGGCGGCGGCCCGCGCTTTGTGAGTGTAACGGGATCACCGGTACAGAAGCCGGCGTAATCCTCTTAGCCGCTCAGTAATTATATATAGTGGACAGCGCAAAATATCAGGTCGCAGGCGGCGGCGCCTCAAAGGGCTCGCTTGCCGCGTCTGCGTGGGCGGGCGCGGAGCGCACGCAGTCCGTGCCGCCACCTGCGCTGCTCGCGAACCCTTTATAACGCGAGGCGACGACTTGCAGGGGCGGTTACAGTTCACCAGAAATTTTTTGAACTTTTACTAATTTTTTTGTTGCATATTCGCAAGAACGAGCGATCTAAATTCAATTGTAATACAATAATCAGGCTCGAACGCAAAAAGAGAAATGATATTTTATCAATGGCGACCGGTTTCATTCTATATAGACCGTAAAGCATCTCTGAAAACGTAAGATGAATTTAGTTAGAAGGTGAGAGGAACATTTAAATACATTAACAGTGTTAAGAAAAAAATGTAAATTACAATAATATAGTTAACTATACTAATACGTCAACATCGAAAACTGAAGTACCGATTTTTAATACAGTATTAATTAAACAAAGCCAACGAAACTTACATACTTTGCCACAGATGTGCACAAAAAATCATGTCCGTACATATCCGTTAAGAGAAGTAAAAAAGGAAGTAGACATACACACATAAGAAGAGTATTCCACTGTCTCTCGCACTGGTACCAACTTCTAGCCCGGGTACGAATGAGGTGGTATGGTAGAAATGACACACGAAAAGTAACAACGTTTCGTAAAATCGCATTCTGGGGAATTTCATGTTTAAATGTTGCTAATGGTTCATTACCAATAACATACGCATACCGGGCACCTACTGCCACAACTGCAGAATTGTTGATGTTAGCACTCGAAAATAAAACCCGTAGTAAAGACGCCTTTAGGTCCCACACATACTGTGCATAACATTGTTTACTGGTGTCGATTTTTGCCTTACTTCTCACTACAAGTGAACGAGAGTAACTTTGTATCCATTTGCTGCCTTTACCGCTAAATTTACGGTAATTACTAATTTTCAGTTTCTTCATCTGCAATAGGAAATCTCTCTTCTAAATGGCTCTGAGCACTATGGGACTTAACATCTATGGTCATCAGTCCCCTAGAACTTAGAGGTACTTACACCTAACTAACCTAAGGACATCACACAACACCCAGTCATCACGAGGCAGAGAAAATCCCTGACCCCGCCGGGAATCGAACCCGGGAACCCGAGCGTGGGAAGCGAGAACGCTACCGCACGACCACGAGCTGCGGACGATTTCTCTTCTCTTCTCTTTCATCTCATAGAAACAATTGCAGCCTATGTCCTCAATTATTTACTGGTTGTATTCCAATCTGTCTTCCTCTATAGATTTTACTCTTTTTCACCATAATATTTACGCTCAATAACGGAAGCAAAAATATATCACTTTATTGAAATTAAAAATACCTTTAAAATATTGATTTTTCTGCAGTTACGATCTCAGCAGTTCCGTATTCTCAGTTACAAGATTTCTCGACACCGTATATCACTTCGAACTATGGCTTGTTACTTTATTACAAATAAATAGTTATAAGAAATTCCTATGCTAGTTGAGCCGGCCGTGGTGACCGAGCAGTTCTAGGCGCTTTAGTCCGGAACCACGCACCTGCTGCGGTCGCAGGTTCGAATCCTGCATCAGGCATGGATGTGTGTGATGTCCTTAGGTTAGTTAGGTTTAAGTAGTTCTAAGTTTAGGGGACTGATAACCTCAGCTGTTAAGTCCCATAGTGCTTAGAGCCTATACTAGTTGAGATTCCTATCACGCGGTTTGACAAAATTGTGCCACTTTACAAAGCTTTGATTTATTTAATTGGAGACTAGCCCCATTATTTTGCCATGACACTAAATATTCAGGTACATAATGAAGCGATTCTAGTCATAACCAATCAAACGAACGAGGGCAGATTCACGTGGTGCCACTCCCTGAAGCTCGTAGGGGGGTGCAACACTGTATAAGGAAGTTAAAAGACTGTGGTGTGCGTACTGTAAGACCTTCAGTACACACACCATCAGATTATTTGACTAGTCGCTCTAACGAAGTAGGCGAGTGTCAGCAATATGTCTCGTGGTCTTATCGTGGCGTGTTTATCTTCTCCCGTTAGTTCAGACGATAGAAATGCCACTTGCATGCTTAGAGTAGCAGATTGACGGTGACCAACTTTAAACAGAACTTGATTAATTTTCACACACATTTATTAAAATAATAAAAAGCATAGACATTACATAACTTGATTCTGGATGCTGTTTACAATTGATAATCTGAAGTTCCTTTGGTCTTGGTACGTTAATCTTATTCTCACATATCTCTGATACTTGTCAAAGTGTCTATTCATTTATCTTCATGGCTATGTACAGGAATATGGTAATCTTATCAGGCGCAGACTGGAACTTGACTATAGACTGGTACAGACTAATGCAGACTGGTACAGACTAATGCAGACTGGAACAGACTGGTGCAGACAAATGCAGACTGACTGATCGGAGGTCTGTACACTTGTTATAATACCTCGCGCGTTCAGGTATCACTGGGCGTGTGTGATCCGTGAGGAGAAAAGATTCTATGTTAGCAGCAATATCATTGGCTGAGTTACGTATTAATACGAGGATCGGCGGAAGCAGAATTTGGTCCGTCTCTAAGGCAGCGCCATCTCGTAGTGCGGAGACGGACGAGCGCTGCGCCTGCGCTGTTGTGCTTAGCGGGGCGCGCTCTAGTGGGAACGTTGTGTACGCGCTGACTACGCGGAACTATGTGCACAACAAAGACTTTCAACTTTCATAAAATACGAGGAACTTGGTTTGAAATTGTGCAAGTAGGGTGTTGCCACATGTAAGTTGCCTTAACGCTTGTAGTGGTAGTTAGTGCCTGTGCATAACGGGCTTAACACAGCATCAGAGCGTGAAAGCATGAATTGCCGCCCATGCTGTCAGCTGCCTCTGTCAACGTCCTCTCTTACTCTTAAGTGAGCCGAAGCTCTGGCGTACAGTATCACTTAGAGAGCGAAAGCCGTGCGGGGTAGCCATGCGGTCTATGGCGCCTTGCCACGGTCCTTGCGGCTACTCCCGTCGTAGGTTCGAGTCCTCCCTCGGGCATGGCTGTGTGTGTTGTCCTTAGCGTTAGTCAGTTTAAGTTGGAGTAACTATTGTGTAAGCCTAGGGACCGATGACCTCAGCAGTTTGGTCCCATAAGAGCTTACCAAGAAAAAAGAGAGAGGGAGAGAGAGAGCGAAGTTTACAACCCTGATTGTCCGATTCAATCTAAACGCCTACAAATTAATTATTTTTATCATATTTTCGTTTCTCGATCATTTTTTACTGCACAATCCGAAAACAAAGGAAGTAGGTTACAGTACGCTTGTTCGCCCACTGCTTGAATACTGCTCAGCAGTGTGGGATCCGTACCAGATAGGGTTGATAGAAGAGAGAGAGAAGATCCGATGGAGAGCAGCGCGCTTCCTTACAGGATCATTTAGTAATCGCGAAAGCGTTACGGAGATGATAGATAAACTCCGGTGGAAGACTCTGCAGGAGAGACGCTCAGTAGCTCGATATGGTCTTTTGTTGAAGTTTCGAGAACATACCTTCACCGAAGTTTCAAGCAGTATATTGCTCCCTCCTACGTATATCTCGCGAAGAGACCATGAGGATAAAATCAGAGAGATTAGAGCCCACACAGAGGCATACGGACAATCCTCCTTTCCACGAACAATACGAGACTGGAATAGAAGGGAGAACCGATAAGGGTACTCAAAGTACCCTCCGTCACACACCGTCAGGTGGCTTGCGGAGTATGTATGTAGATGTAGATACTCAGATGTTATCGCCATGTGTAATGAGGATAGTTTTATAAGTATGGTAAATTTACATGAAAGAGTGGAATGTTTTTGTTGCGGCTTAACGGTTGGTAAGTTCGATTATTCCAAGGATTATGGAAAAAAAATTTAACGCTGTACGGCATATAGTTTACGGTTGACAGCCGTATGAATTAGTCATTGTGTTGACTGTGCTTGAAAAACAGGGAAAACCGAATTTCGCGCTGTTATTAAACATTTTGACTTGAAGAGTTGGACTGCCTCACAGATCAAATAATATCTGGACAAAGTTTGGGCGGACTGCGTACCGTCATTGAAGACTATTTACTTTTGTATTAATGAATTTAAACGTGGTCGGACAAGCACCGATGACAAATCGCACCCTAGCTGTCCAACTGATGTCACCATAAAAGAAACGATTGATAAAATCCACAAATCCATTATATGAGAATTCAATAGCATCGAATAAAAATTATTGAGATTTTTGAGACTGTAAGCATCTCAACCGAGCGAGTGCATAATGACCTGCTGGGATAATTGGCTACGAAAAAGCTGTGTGCAACGTGGGTGCCCCGACTGCTCACAGTCGACCAAGCGCATCAGGCAGAGCTTTATCTGGCGATGTTTACTTGCAGTCCGCAAGACTTTTTGCTCAATTTGTGACTGCTGATGAAACCTGAATCCCTCATCACACACTTGAATCAAAACGACACTCAAAACAATGGACAAAGACTGGTGAAAGTGTTCCGAAGAAGCAAAGGCTATTTGTCAGATAGTAAGATGACGGTCACTGATTTTTGGGATTCCCAAGGAATAATACTCATAGATTACTTCGAAGAAGGTGATGTTTAATCATAACTTCACCCTCTTATGCTTCATTGTTAGATCGTTTAAAACACGTTGTGTGGCGTTCGCTGTGTTATTCAGTGGTTTGGTATTGAACTAATTTGTAAATGAAAATGATAATCTTATTTCATTATATTGAGTAATTACAAAATAATTTTTCCTCCCGGCTAAAGATTTGGTCAAGTTGCTAATGAACTCCAAGTTCACGTTGTGTTAAAGTGTTGTCTGTAAGTTGTGTAAGTGTCACTAAATCACAGTTCATATAAACAGATTCTATACAACTACTGATTATCATGGAAACAGTTATCTTCAGCAAAATGATCATTAAAACCATCGAATATCAACCGCGCACAACTCTGACGTATGTTACCTGAAACAATATTTTTCGCAACTCGTGCGTTATTAATTTCGGCTCCATACATCAGCTAGAAAAGTTTGTTATATGGATCGTGCTATGAGCACTGTTTTTTAAAGGACCAATCTGATTCGAATTATTTTCATTAAAATGAATTCGGGACCACCGGTGCACATTTATTTTTACACATTTTTATTACCTTCAGCATTTATGTCTGCAGAGTTGCGTAATTTGAATTTGCCGCTGAGATAACTGTTAAGATGGCGGCAGGCAATTGATAGAGACTTTCTATTGTTAGATCAACTTAAATTTCCTTTTAACAGGATAAGTATTTCAAATGCTTATTAAGCTTTACTTTCATACTGTGCACTATTTAGACTAATTTCCATCAAGCAAACCTTTGACATTTTTGTAAGAAAAACAGATAAAAACGCGATATAAATCGCTATCATCAATGGCTGCGCTCCTTGCAGCGGAAAGAAATAATTAACACAGATAATGCTTACTGAGAGAGAAATTAAAGTTACAAATAATTATTCACTCATATTTATAATAATAATGAACTCTATTCTCAAGTAATTATTAATAAATAATTACAATTTCTTAACAGACCTCAGTTTTATATGCGTCTTGCGTCCGCAACCTACAAAAGCCAACCAACAAAATGTAAAAACAAAGGAAGACAAACGCAGATCATAAAAGGAATTTACAATTATCATCGTCTTTGTACGATACGGATCGATATGTCCAATTACATCATAAAATATTATACAAGTAATTAATATTTATCACCGTTTTCACTGTTTTTTCATATGTCGGATAGATAATGTTTATAACTGTTAGAGGTATAATTTCCTCTCGTCGCACTGTAGCTAAAATTTATCTCGTGGATTTTACAGTTGGCTGAGAAGGTTGACACGGAAAAAGTGCTCTTTCACCTGGATAGCGCACTATTCCACAGATCAGCGACAAAAATGGCGCAAGTGCATGAATTGGGCTTTGAATTGGTTCCTCATCGAAGCTACTCGCCAGATTTAGTCCCAAGTGACTTCTTCCTGTTTCCTAATTTGAAACTTTAGCTTCCTGGGAAGAAACTTTCGTCAAATGAGGTAGTGATAGTTCAGTGAACGAGTATTTTTCAGAGTCTGACAGAACCTATTTTTTCGATCGGATGAAAAAGGAGGATCACTGGACTAAGTGTATATCCCTCAAGGGAGACCACCCTCGTACATAATGCGACGCGAGTATTGAACTGGTGGACCAGAGTCCAAGGGCAGTACAAAACCCTTACGAAAACGCAGCAGTGTTTGAATATCAAATCAGGAGGCACTGGACAGAGGCCACGTGTTCCCTAGTCTTCTTTCAGAGGAACACTCGTGACTCTTGCCTCTTGTGGTTTGGCTCTGCTTTAGGGTAGACGACTTACGCCATCTATCTTCGTCGCTATTGTAACTCGTGTCTGTCTCTGCCTTCATTATTCCACATCCGCCCTGTGAACACAACTGTTCCTTTCGAACCTCTTGTAGCCTTGACCACCCATCCCTGTTGCTTTTGAGGCTGGTACTCTTTGTAGCTCAGCCGCTCCTGGAGCGTCCTAGTGTACGCAACACAACTGCAGTACCAGCAGAATTCTTTTATTGTGTTTATGCCTCCCAGTCTCCCCGGATACATCCACCTTTTCCATCCCGCCGGTAATAGACGATGTACAGAAGATGTCGCGGTTCTCTTTTAAAATTAAAGTATTTAGGTAGCCTAAAATTCCAAGAGCAACAGCTCAGCATAGCCGCAACTATGTTTTTATAATTTGGCTCGACTGAACCACCACAATAAAGGCGGTGATTAAAAATTCCAGAGACAACAATTTCAAGAAGTGTAAAAATTATAAATGGTGTCCCACATTAGCATCTGATCGCTTTCAAAATGCCGCTAACAAAGCACATTATTTAAGATTACTAATTTCATGGCATAAATATTCATTGTAGCTTTACAGGGTGATTTAAAAATTTCACACTGCTTAAATGGACTGAAAATAAAAGGAGTATGCTTTATATCAGTTCACTCTGTAAAATAATCCACAGATACCCAGATCAAAAACATAATATATTTTAGCAATTGTACAGGGCTACTATAAATGATTCTTTCGTTTTCGGTGTTCTGTATTTCGACACGTACAAATATGACTCATGCATGAATATGATCGTAAACTCACAGAGCTTGCAGTGTTTCATTGTGGCGTTACGGGTAGAGTGCCTTGACAAATCGGCTAAACTACAGGAAAACAGTTTTTGTGTGTTGGAATACGCGAGATTTTTATCTGTTATATGACAGTGCAGAGTGTATTTATGAGGAACTCTGAAGCAGAACCACCATGTAAACAGAATGATTGTGCATTGATATCGACAATTTAGGGATACTGGTTGTCTCTGTAAATAAAGAAGTACCAAGTTTGCCAAATGCAACCTTGGGAAATTTTCGTACGCAGTCCAATTAAATCAACTGTCCGCCCAGGACACAAACTTGCAATACTGCAGCAAACTGTGTGGAAGATTTTGCGACGGTGGTTACTTTTCAAACCGTACCGTCTGCAGCTCATGTAATGTTTAAAACTGGAAGACTATGACCGGTGCCATCACTTCCGCATCACAACGCAGAAAGCATTTAAGGATGAACATTTCGCCTCCTAGCTGATATTCAGCGACGAAGCAACCTTCCATTTATCTAGAAAGATTAATCACGACTATCTGGGAGTGTGGAGCACTGAAAACTCTCAAGAAATTGTGCCTAAAACGTTCCTTTGTGATAGTACGAAAGCGCGGCGCCCTGCGACGTCACCCCAGGGCTCTGCGACACTTCAAACAGCGGGGTGTCCACACCTGCGAATAAAGGCCTCAGCTCAGAAGTTCATGTGAGATGTAAGGAGTATTAATGATGTCACATGGGCACCACATTCCGCCACAATTATGCCCAACGCCATCGTGGGCATGTCACACGACTGAAAGATCTTCATACCACCTCTCGCCCACATTTCGCTCCTTATTTTGACGCCTCCGCTGCGGAGGTCAAAACCGTGACGCCCGTTAGGTAGGGTTGCCTGCCCTCAGGCGCCAGAGCAGCCGCAAAACATCATTCAGCTGAATGGATGACAGAGTTTCTGACAGGTACATTTTTAACGTACGGAATAAAGGTGTGTGGGTGGCCCCAAGAGTGTTGCCGAAATAGGGTATCTTAGACGGTTGTGAGCGTGTGGGTGCTATTCTGTCATTCTGTGCAACGGATTAATCTGAGATGTACCCTTTACCCTGTGGCTCCTGCAAGATGCAATTTCCACCCCCACACTACTACAGAAGTCAGACAGACGCTCCTAACGTTCTAAAGAGAAAAGCCTGAAAAACTTTCAGCAATAAATATCTTCTGGAGTTGTCCGCTGCAAGGAAATGACACAAAAAATTCACAAAATTTCTTACGTAACTAGTGGGATACTTGGGTACAGGAGTAGTGCTGGTTAGTGAAAGAAAAACATGAAACTCACGAAAATTATTATTTATTTTTGCAAAAATTCTGAGAAATCACAATGGCACTTTTAGTTATGAACTTAACAAGTTATTTCCGGGTTCTTTTTGGAATGTGAAGTTACCTCTTAAGGATAGGATTCGCTAATGAAATTTCTGTACAACGTTTATTGACTTGGCATAACGGCTGAGAGCCGCACCTACTCAACTTGAATAATTATCCGTTACAATGTTGCTAGGTATGGTCGAGGCTGTCGCGTGTGAAATGCAGTGAAGTGTACTGTTGTGGAGGAAATATGGGGCTCGCAAGAGCTGTAGCGCACAGTACCGTAAGCTGCGATGACTGGTGTCTGCGCCACTCGCTGCTGACAAATAAGATAACTCTCATTCTATCTGGATTGACCTTCGCCAGTCAAACTCTCCCTATGCCTTGATGAAGTCAAGGACTCCTATTTGCCCCTAGTCTAACTATTGGCGTGGTACACCGGTCAGATAACCAGTCCACCGCGATGCCACCCAAAAATTCGCTCGCAGGCGTTTAACTATAACTCTGTCCATTCACACCGCACAATAAGTGTGGCGGCCAACACAGTGAACAACGCTTAATCACAAGGACTCAATATAGAGTCGCATTCCGATTCGCTCTCAACAGAGGTGCTCTCCCAGTGAAGTACTGAGGAGAGACTTGTTCCTCGCTCTTTGAGTACACGTACGACCACACACTCTCTCGTTACGTGTTCTTGCTCCAAGAGCGACAATGGAACAGCCTCTCTCCACGCCAGATGTGAAGGGGTATATCTTTCGGGCTCTTCCATTACTCCTTCAGCGCAAGGCGTCAGAAATATCGTCTGCCAATCAGCATTGCTCTTCTAAAACGGGAGAATGATGTTTCGTTTAAGGCGACCAATCCGGAAATCTGTAGCATCGGCGTTTGGCGTTTGCTGTCTCCCTGTGAAAACCTCTGAAACTGCGTGCTATATTTGTAAAGAATGCGTAGGCTGGGCGCTCCCATACAATGTAGTGGAATTTGCTTTTAAGCCGAATACGGGGTCGTTCCTCCTTGCACTCAGGCAAACGCTGTCTGCTCTACGGGCGGTCACCGGCCGACTTAGATAGGTTGGGACCGGCCTCCTGGCGTGCGGTTGCTCTCCCGAACTAAAAGCCCCTGTGACCGTCGCTTCTGGAATGTATGTGTGTACGCCAGCATCGAGTATTTCAACAACGGTGCGCTTACTTGTTATTTGCATATCGTTTACGTGAATTCATACAACATTGACTTTATCTTATCGAGTTTGGGTTCGAATGATCGTCTTGATGCGCGGAATATGATTGTGAGGGCGGAATATGTAAGCAATGAAGGTCAGGAGACCACGACGTCTTGCATGGTCTCTTTGGCATTTCATTCACGCACCTGTCAATGTTGCACCTCTCTGTGATCACGCCACAAGATCTACATCTACATCCATACTCCGCAAGCCACCTGACGGTGTGTGGCGCGATACAGGAGCGCTGAAAACTTATGAACACCCTTTCCTGCTTCGCATCACTTTCTTATTTCGTCTAATTGTTTCTGACGGCCCCTAATTGTTCCACTCTGTATCCAGCAGCAAAAATTGCGGTCACACTACACTCGAAAGGGGTCAGATGATGTTCAGTGGCGTTGCCGCTCCACGATGTCTTTAGAACAGGATTGAATCGTTCGGGGGTTGGGAGCAGTGGCCACATTTGTCAAGAACGTCGTCCTGTTGGTCATCACAATACGAACTGTAATTTTCGGCTGCGAAATATGTGGGAATCAACGGCTCAAGGGAATGGGTGGTTTCGCTGACACCCTTTATGCCACCTCTTGAAGGCACTTCGTGTCGATTCAGAGCGGCGGTATGTCTGAAATGCTTTCCTCGGGCACTCATGATAAAACCGCGTGGCTTCAAAGTTGGACGTTGCGGTTCAGTTCTCCACCGCAGAGGCGACCAAACAATGGATGAAATGTGGGTAAGAGGGGTGGGACGATGTTCCCATAGCGTGACACTTTCACGCCACCGTCCCAATGTGACACCATTACCCCACGTTACGCCTCACATTAACTTCTGAGCTGTGTCGCCTGTGTCGACAGTTTGCGGTTTGATGCGTCACCCAGTCCAAGGGTGACGTCACATGGCGCCTCGCTTTTGCACCATTACAGAGGTAGGCCGTAGTAGGCACATTTGAGCCAAATTCCAGACTTATGCTTCCCAATGGGAGACGATTACGTGGTTTCGAGAAATTTATATTTTTTGCGCAGAGTATAATAAAATGAGCGTACTTGATTTGTGGCAGCGGTGTCTAGGGAATGCAGTCTTTCTGAAAAGCTCCCTAATAATCAGGTTTTAAGCTCCCGTCTCCTTGGAAATTATATGGGTTAGTTAATCATTATTATGTTACATTCCTCTTGTTTTAGTTGACCGTGTATACCGAGACTTCGTTCATTGTTAAATGCAATGGTGTGGTACTAACTGATGGAGACGCATTAAGAACTGGTAAAATTTAATGTATTTCCTTTATCACACTGCACAAACATAAACACACTATTATTCAAACTGTGTGCCACTACTATTAAACATAGAGATGAATCCTTCGCTGCGCAACCGCCTTTGGCTCAAGCGGCCTACACCTTCCACAGCCTCTCAACAACTGCCTTTGCTTGCGACTCCCTGCGCCACTGGGCATTGTCGCCCTCAAAAGAACAACCACTTACAGATACTATACACCAGTACCCTCACAAGGTCTGTGTTGTATTTTGTGTGACAGAAATACCATGCTCATTATTCCACTAGAGATTTTATTTCGACGACATGTTACCATAACCACAAAACCAAGCCGGTTTTTACCGACACAGACGAAAAATTTCTCACAATCTTACAAACAAATTCGTAAAATCTTTTACATAAATGTGGTTCCTAATACGTTAGTACTGTCATCTTCCAGAGCAGACATTTAACTACTTCCTATAGAAAATTGCCGTAACGTTGCGGACAGTAGCAAAGTCATTTTTATTGCAAAAATGAAAGTTTAAGAATTCATATCGGCATAAATAATTTCCGTGATTCTCAACGTAGAAAACAAAATTTTTCCTTTCGTATCGATCTGTTACACTACTGGCCATTAAATTTGCTACACCACGAAGATCACGTGCTACAGACGCGAAATTTAACCGACAGAGCATTCACACAAGGTTGGCGCCGGTGGCGACACCTACAACGTGCTGACATGAGGAAAGTTTCCAACCGATTTCTCGTACACAAACAGCAGTTGACCGGCGTTGCCTGGTGAAACGTTGTTGTGATGCCTCGTGTAAGGAGGAGAAATGCGTACCATCACGTTGCCCACTTTGATAAATGTCGGATTGTAGCCTATCGCGATTGCGATTTATCGTATCGCGACATTGCTGCTCACGTTGGTCGAGTTGCAATGACTGTTAGCAGAATGTGGAATCGGTGGGTTCAGGAGGGTAATACGGAACGCCGTGCTGGATCGCAACAGCCTCGTATCACTAGCAGTCGAGATGACAGGCACCTTATCCGCATGGCTGTAACGGATCGTGCAGCCACGTCTCGATCCTTGAGTCAACAGATGGGGGCGTTTGAAAGACTACAACCATCTGCACGAACAGTTCGACGAGGTTTGCAGGAGCATGGACTATCAGCTCGGAGACCATGGCTGCGGTTACCCCCGACGCTGCATCACAGACAGGAGCGCCTGCGATGGTGTACTCAACGATGAACCTGGGTGCACGAATGGGAAAACGTCATTTTTTCGGATGAATCCAGGTTCTGTTTACAGCATCATGATGGTCGCATCTGTGTTTGGCGACATCGGGCGAACGCACATTGGAAGCGTGTATTCATCCTCGCATACTGGCGTATCACCCGGCGTGATGTTACGGGGTGCCATTGGTTACACGTCTTGGTCACCTCTTGTTCGCATTGACGGCACTTTGAACAGTGGACGTTACATTTCAGATGTGTTACGACTCGTGGCTCTACCCTTCATTCGATCCCTGCGAAACCCTACATTTCAGCAGATCTCTCACCAATTGAAAACGTCTGGTCAATAGCGGCCGAGCAACTGTCTCGTCACAATACGCCAGTCACTATTCTTGATGAACTGTGGTATCGTTTTGGAGCTGCGTGGGCAGCTGTACCTGTATCCGCCATCCTAGTTCTGTTTGACAATGGCCAGGCGTATCAAGGCCGTTGTTACGGCCAGAAGTGGTGGTTCTGGGTATTGATTTCTCAGGATCTATGCACCAAAATTGCGTGAAAATGTAATCTCACGTCAGTTCTAGTATAATATATTTGTCCAATGAATACCCGTTTGTCATCTGCATATCTTCTTGGTGTAGCAATTTTAATGGCCAGTTGTGTATAATGGATAATTTTTACTTTGCAGAATATACTATTTATTTATTTTTAGTTTATGTTGGTTATGTAAAAAAAGTACCAAGCTAACTTTCTGGAATGCACATATTTTTCTTTAAAAAGAATAGTGATTGCTCTCATAATTAAAACGAGATACAGATAAACAAATAGTAAAAAAGGATAAATGCAATGGAAAAATAAGTACCCCAGCGAAAAACGTGAAACAAGAAATTGACTAGATAAATAGACCGGCCTCGATCAGTTAAACTTGGGAAAAGGAATGTCAGTTTTCGACTGTTAGAACTGTTATAAGTAGAAGAATTTTTAAACCTGTCAACATACGGATCTTAAAGCACGTTAAAATAAAGGGGAATAGTCGTGCCGGAGTAGCATTAGAGGATAGGATTCGCACAGGGCGAGGTGAGTGAGAAAATTGTGCAAGTGCGTGTCAGCGGCAAGTGTGGGCCTGGAACAATAGTGGCAGCGTGTGGGGCCATCCACTCTCGTGTGTTTGTCTGCAAACAAATCCGTGCGCCGCAGCCCGTCACGCCATCCCACGCCCGTGTTATCTAGATGCGCGCTGCTCATGAAATAAACAACGGCGTGACGTCACGGTGACGCACGCGCAGGTCGCGCGGGTCGCGGCGGGGTGCGCGCTGGTGCGTGGTGCGTGCCCACTCACTCCAGCTGTTCTCCAAAGGGCTGTCGCCGCACGTCACGCCGCGAAACTCGCGGTAACATCTCTCTCTGGATTACGAGGCTGGAGAAAGGCTATTATGACTATGCGCCGCAGGCGTCGCCAATGAACCTGAGCCAGTGATATCGGTATATAACACACTGACGGAAACAAACTCGCAATACCAAAAAATAATTAACGTCGAGCAATGAAATTTCGTTATTAGGTTACATATTTATTAACAGTGTAAGATCGCAGGTTAATGTAATCACAAGATAAGCCATTGCAAATGCTAGTACATCAATAATCGGTGTAACGGCCAAAATGTTGAATGCAAACATGCAAATGTCCATGCATTGTGTTGTACAGGTGCCGGATGTCAGTTTGTGGGATGGAGTTCCGTGCCTGTTGCACACGGTCAATCAACACAGGGGCGGATAACGGTTTCTTGATGACGCTGGTGTTATCGTCCGATGATGTCCCATTTGTTTAGAATGGAGAGAGATCTGGTGATCGAGCAGGCCAAGGCAACATGCCAGCACTCTGTAGAGTGTGTTGGGCTACAACAGCGGTATGTGGACAATCGTTATCCTGCTGGAAAAGTCACCTTGAGTGTTGTTCACGAACGGCAGCACAACAAATCGAATAATCGGACTGACGTATAATTCTGCAGTCAGGGTGCGTGGGTTAACCATGCGTGGCATAACCACGGGAATGCTCCTGCTGTCGTACGAAATTACGAAACCCTACCCTAGATTATAACTACAAGTGTAGGTCCAGAGCGTCTGCCGGTCGGAGTGGCCGTGCGGTTCTAGGCGCTACAGTCTGGAACCGAGCGACCGCTACGGCCGCAGGTTCGAATCCTGTCTTGGGCGTGGATGTGTGTGATGTCCTTAGGTTAGTTAGGTTTAATTAGTTCTAGGCGACTGATGACCTCAGAAATTAAGTCGCATAGTGCTCAGAGCCATTTTTGAACCAGAGCGTCTAGGGCTGAGATAGGTTCGTTGCAGTCGTTCACCTGGCCTCCTTCTAATCAAAACACGACCGTCACTGGCACCTAGACAGAACCAGGCTTCATCAGAAAACACAACAGACACTCACCCTGTCTTCCAATGAGCTCTCGTTTAACACCACTGAAGTCGCAAATGGCGGTGGTTTGGGGTCGGTAGAATGCGCCTACAGGGGGTCTGACTCGTAGCTATCCTTGAGGCAACCGATTTGAAAAAGCAAATTGTGTCGCTGTGGTGCCAACTGCTGATCAAATTGCCGCTGCAGATGTAGTAGGACGCGCCGGAGCCACACGTCGAACACAGTGGCCTTCCATCTCAGCAGTGCCACTTGGGCGTTCTGAGGCGTGTCTTCTTTCTACTGTACCTTCTACTGTACCTGCCGGCAAACATATACAGTGGCTACAGTCCTGCATAGTCTTTCTGCAGTACCGCAGAAGGAACATCCGGCTTCTCGTGGCTCTATTACACGATCTCATTGTCCGCGAGTCGTGGTCTTGCGCTAGCGTTCTCGCTACCCGCGCAGGAGGTCCCGGGTTCGATTCCCGGCGGGGGTCAGGGATTTTCTATGCTTCGAGATGACTCGGTGTTGTGTGTCTTTCATCATCGTTTTATCCTCATTCATTCACAAATCGCCGTAGTGGCGTTAAAGAACTTTTGGAGCGGCGGCCGAAACGCCCCGCTAAGGGTCTCCCGGCCACCAATGCCATACGCTCATTATTATTACGACCTCGTTCGAACTCAGTGAGGTGTTAATGACGGCGTCTTTGTCGCCTTAAAGGTATTCTTGACTACTTACCTAAAATTAACTCCCAAGTCCAGTCTCAAAGGTAACAAACGCTCACGACCGTTTCAGCGTATATTTAAAGCAAAGCTGATTTGCATTCTAACCGTGGCGCTACTAGCGCCATTCTTACGTGACCGGCGCAAAATTTCAACAGATATCATAATCCAGATGTAGAACTCGCCTACTAGCTGTCGTTTATGCCGTAAGACTACTTCTTGGTGATATGATTTTTTTTCCGTCACAATATTTTAGTGAAGTGACTCGCTAAGCTGTCAGGAAGATGAAGAACTGTATTTTAGCAGTCAGCTCCATGAATTATTCTTTAGTCTCTGTCGGTTTAGGTCGTATCGGCCATCATCACAGATAACAAGCAGTACATCAGATGGAAAAGGAATACATCTTTCCTTTAGATGAACTGAAAGTTTTCAAAGTTACAAGACTTTTAGAAAACCATAAGTAACACTCCATGACTCTAATCAGCATAAAATAGGTCTCATAGTAACTCACAACTGAGCATAAAAGAAGTAGTGTGAGGACTGATCTCAGTTGAAACTGAGATTTTGTCTGAAATTTTGAGAACAAACAGGGTGGTCAGCAACAGGTTAAAAACCTTTTAAGTGTGTTGCAACTTAGGTTGCTCTGAGAAATAAATGTTAAGGAAAAAATTCATATGAGCGCCATTTCCGAGATATCACAGAAGTTAGCACATCAGGCTGTTATTCAAGCGACGCCCCAGAGACAGTGTCGCCAAACGTGTTCTTCGTATGATTTCCTAAAACCGAACATGAGAGTGATACAAAAATTGAACATGGGACAGTAAGCATGGAACCCGAGATAAAGGCTGAGCTGTCTCCTGCGCTATCATCTACGCTACGAGAACAACTAACACTAATTGTGTCTGGCAGGCTGCTTTAATTTGCGCGCACAAAGGCCTGATTGGCTAACTTCAACGCTATTTCACTCGGAAACAGCGCAACGTATCGCACTTTTTTCTTAAAAAATATTTCTCAGCACAGCCTACTGTGCAACACCCTTACGGGCTTTTCAGATCTTTTCTCACCACACAGTACAGTGCAAAGTATAACTTATGATTCACCAAAAGATCTTCAACATCATAAAAGAAATGCAAGATATCAAACACCAATGACTAGGTGCCACGCAGAAGGTCAACTTTCATAAATTCACAGCCAGTCAACAGACAGAAAGAAGTCTGAAACTTAAAAAAAGCATAGACACTATGACGACAGACTTAAGCGGCAGAATGAAGAATGTTTTGAGAGATGTGAAGAAAAGAAAGTAACCACTGGTTCTACCAAGAGCGAACAGATAGATAGGAAGACGACAAACTAAGTGCTCGGATTAAAAACGGTGTAAGATAGCGGTGAAGTACTTCTCTCTTCCGGTTCAATCGACATCGAAGAAGCAGTGAAGGAAACAAAACAAAGATTAAGAGTGGAATTAAAATTCAGGGAAAAAAAGGGTGTCAGTGATGAGATTCCTTGGTGACATTGAAAACGGACTGTCGCTGGGGGTATATTACTTGAAGCAGATTATGGCAGAAGTTGCCTTCAATAAAAGTTATCTGTTTGTGGGGAAATTATCTATTCTTAGTTATAGGTATGTTTAGGGATATTTTACTTTCTTTAACGACAAGGAAGAATTTTGCAATAAGTTTACACAGATTTTCTGTCATAGGTTCTCAGAAACTTCCTTCATCTGTATTACAGCCCTCTATGGGTGTGGATATTAAACACGCTGGCCCACGGCCAGTAGAAACCGACAAGGCTGCCGGCAATTGTGGCAGTGTCTAACGATATTTAGGCCCTGATTGGTAATAATGCGCAACGGATTCTTTTGGAGGGATCAATGAAGGAGTTTTCCGTCATAGAACGCAGCATACCTATTGGCAGCCTGTGCCATTAATATTTATAATTATTAAAAGGGTATCGGGTTTGTTCAAGCATAGCATACTGAAGTTATTCTGAATAAATTTGCTTTATTTCTTTCATAGATGTTTCTCCTAATTTAATATAATGTTAGGTGGAGTTGAAGCCTCTTATTATTTTACACAACTACACGCAACACGCCCGCTATTTCTGGGAAAGGTGGGATTCTTAACAGACGGGATTGCATCTCATCAGCCACTATTAATGTTCCCGCTACTTTAATACTAAAACACACAGGACAGGATAGACAAGAGCTCAAACTTGCACCTAGTGCACAGATTCAATACTGGCATGCAATGGGGTGAGGACAGAGATCGGCTTGGCATTAGACGATAAAGCTTTCTCTTCTATACTCCTATTCTGTACTGTATAGCAACTTCAGTTATAATTTAGCCAGTATCAAAGGATACTGCACGTGCACGTGGTGGCTATGACCACGTGGGTTCAAAGTGGCTTTCCACATGCTTACAAGATTTTAATCAAACGGTCGAAACTGTGTAAATGCCTGTAGCAGTTTATTTAAATAATCTATTGGTTCTACTCGAGTTTCTCTATAGACGAGCGTAGCTCCCTTGTTACTAGTTCGTCACACTTGGAGCATGTGGCCCCTATTTGTAATACACAGAAAACACACATTAAAAATCAATAAACCCTTCCAAAACTCCTAACACACATAAATAAATTGAAAGTCACACGGTTTGTTACCTAACTCTATCATATAGATGCACAATTTCACTATCCAAGCCTAACGTTGCCTACCACGTGGTGTGAACACTAACACATACATATATCACTCTCAATACACAAAAATCATACAACAGAAAATAATCAAAATACCTATGAGCGGAATCAGTGGTTTCCCTATTCAACGCTGGGCTGAGAAACAATGGGTTAGTCACAAATATCTAGTATTCCAATACCTTTTTCCATTACCCATCGAGACGGACATGCTGAAGGCACGTCCACACGCATACCCTTTCCTCGCAGAACAGCGCCTTACCATGGCGGAGCTCCTGAGAGCCTCTGGTATTCGGTGGAGGGGGTAGCCTGACCAACCTCTCCCCGCTAAACCCTATGTTCTCACATTCTCTTTGACAAAGTTTTGCCTGTGGTCGATCTCTGCCACTCAGGCCCAAGGAAACAAAGTTGGTACTACTACAGTCCACCAAGAGTTGTCTGCTTCCAAACTAATGGCTGACATCGCTTCAGGAAAGATGGGAATAGATTGTAAAGGATATTTCACGTGCGTGAACATATTAACATTAAATAAATATTCAACAACATAATAAATATTCTACAACATAATAAATCAACGTTCCATCCTACATCATGGGAGTTTCGTGGCGCCCGCAGTGGGGCCGTGTTTCGAGAGAGAGAAAAACGGCAAGTGGCCGCACCCGTGAATATCTCTCGATTATGCTTTCCTTTTAAGAAGGTACGGTTGTAAAACATCGTATTTAATCATGGAACGGTACATACAGTACCGTTGCAACATTGTCATCCTCAATGAAATTGAGGAAGAACATCTGGACATGTCGAATGAAATGAACAGTAATCAGAACACTGTGTGGACTGTCAGTAAATCTATGAAGGAGGAATGTGTTAGGGTGTGACAGAAATGAGATCAGCAATTAATTTGACATCAAAATTGGGGACTTTGAGGTAGACGAAGTGAAGGAATTCTGCTACCTAGGGAGCAAAGTAAGATACAACCGTCAAAGCCGGGACACAGAGAGCAGATTAGCAGAGGCAAAGAGGACGTTCCTTGGAAAAGGAAGTCTGCTACTATCAGATATTAGACTTAATTTGGGGGAGAAATTTCTGTAATTGTAAGTTTAGAGCACAGCTTTGTATGGAAGCGAGTCATGGACTGTGGGGAAACAGGAAAAAAAGAGAATAGAAGCGTTTGAAATGTGGTGCTTAGAAGGCTGTTGAAAATTAGATAGACTGATGATGATGTGGTTCTCCATAATACCGACGAAGAAAGGAATATGTGGATGACACTGAAACAAGAAGGGTTGCAGGCGTCCAGATAATCGGATAGGGAATATGTGCAGGCGGGTCTGCCCTGGAACTAGAACGGATTAACGACGGGGCCTGGAGAGCCGGCGAACCTGTATGTGGTTTTCAGGCGGTTTCTCACATTCAATTAGGTAAATCCCAGGCTGGTACCCACATCCCGCTTCAGATACACGGTACGCGAGCATTTAGAAAACATCCTCACAGTTGAAAATATGAAGGGTGTTCAAAAGAAAAGGTACGAAACAAGACTGTTGGTGTAGCTGATATTACACTACTGGCCATTAAAATTGCTACACCAAGAAGAAGTGCAGATGATATACGGATATTCATTGGACAAATATATTATACTAGAACTGACATGTGATTACATTTTCACGTAGTTTTGGTGCACAGATAATGTGGAATCAGTACCCGGAACAACCACCTCTGGCCGTAATAACGGCCTCGATACGCCTGGGTATTGAGTCAAACAGAGCTTGGATGGCGTGTACAGGTACAGCTGCCCATGCAGCTTCAACACGATACCACAGTTCATCAAGAGTAGTGATTGGCATATTGTGACGAGCCAGTTGCTCGGCCACCACTAACGAGACGTCTTCAGTTGGTGAGAGAACTGGAGAAAGTGCTGGCCAGGGCAGCAGTCGAACATTTTCTGTATTCAGAAAGGCCCGTACAGGAACTGCTACATGCGGTCGTGCATTATCCTGCTGAAATGTAGGGTTTCGCAGGGATCGAATAGAGGGTAGAGCCACGAGTCGTAACACATCTGGAATGTAACGTACACTGTTCAAAGTTCCGTCAATGCGAACAAGAGGTGACCAAGACGTGTAACCAATGGCACCCCATACCATCACGTCGGGTGATACGCCAGTATGGCGATGACGAATACACACTTACAATGTGCGTTCACCGCGATGTCGCCAAACAAGGATGCGACCATCATGATGCTGTAAACAGAACCTGGATTCATCCGAAAAAATGACGTTTTGCTATTCGTGCACCCAGGTTCGTCGTTGAGTACACCATCGCAGGCGCTCCTGTCTGTGACGCAGCGTCAAAGGTAACCGCAGCCACGGTCTCCGAGCTGATAGTCGATGCTGCTGCAAACGTCGTCGAACTGTTCGTAGAAATGGTTGTTGTCTTGCAAACGTCCCCATCTGCTGACTCAGGGATCAAGACGTGGCTGCACGATCCGTTACAACCATGCGGATAAGATGCCTGTCACCTCTACTGCTAGTGATACGAGGCCGTTGGGATCCAGCACGACGTTTCGCATTACCCTCCTGAACCCACCGATTCCATATTCCGCTAACAGTCATTGGATCTCGACCAACGCGAGCAGCAATGTCGCGATACGTTAAACCGCTATCGCGATAGGCTACAATCCGACCTTTATCAAAGTCGGACACGTGATGGTACGCATTTCTCCTCCTTACACGATCCGTCACAACAACGTTCCACCAGGCAACGCCGGTCAACTGCTGTTTGTGTATGAGAAATCGGTTGGAAAGTTTCCTCATGTCAGCACGTTGTAGGTGTCGCCACCGGCGCCAATCTTGTGTGAATGCTCTGAAAAGTTAATCATTTGCATATCACAGCATCTTCTTCCTGTACGTTAAATTTCGCGTCTGTAGCACGTCATCTTTGTGGTGTAGCAATTTTAATGGTCAGTAGTGTAAAAAGTAGGCCTAATCACCAGAGGCATGACGACATTTCTTTTTTCCTTTTTTTTAGTGGGCGAAATACATTAAGTCTCGGGACGACATGTCCAGGCTGTAGGACGGATGCTGAAACTGGTCCCTTACGCTTTGTGTGACCTCGGCGTCGTGTGGACGTGCAATGCCGTGGAGCCGAATCACTCCCTCCTTGAGCAGTTCAGGCCGTTTACTCTTGATGGACTTGCATAGGGTACGGAGCGTTTCACAGTACACTACTAATGATTTTTCCGTGCTCGAGGAATTCGATGAGTATGGGACCTCGGAAGTCGAAAAAGACATTGCCTCCTACAAAGGGCACAGGTCTGAATTCTTTAGGTGGAGGTGACGACGCTACATTCGCGCTCCTAGGTGTCTCACTACGATATCCAAAAGCGGCATGTGAAAATTTTAAACAGTCTGGTAGTTACGACGTTTCGTGTCTTTTCATTTGCATTTGAGCACTGTTTGGATATTTAATCTGGCCGTAGACAGATGTGGTTCGTAGATGTCACACCAGGGGTAGTAGTGCTCTCAGAAAGGGTCACCCACTAACATTGCCTCAACACCTATAACCGTAACGGCCGCAGCTTTGAAATTCCGAGCATAAAGAATCCCCTACCAAAGTTACGAACCCTGGAAGCAACAATAGTCACGGCCAAGAAACTGCACGGGCAAAACAGCCGCAGACCTCACATACAACGCTCAACTGCTGGGAGAACGGGCTCGGATTACGAAATGCTGGGGAAGGAAACAGGCAGTCACGGAAGCAAAACCTGGATGGCCGTGAGCCGGTTTCAACCATCGTCCTCCCAAATGTGAGCGCAGTGTGCCACCTCCGTAACACATCGGTCAGTTGCTGGAGGAAGACTTTGAAGCAATTTTCCAAGGAGCGGAAGAGGCAATACCGAGTTACGAGTGGGGGCCGAAATGTACGCGTTTTAGCTTACGCAAGCTGGCGTGAGAAAGGAAGAACTATACTGACGTGAGGTCTGGGACATGACAAGGAATGATAACTCAGAAACCGGACGAAATTAGTTTGATACTTAACTTTAATCCATTAATGATGAACGTCGCTCTTGACAGTACATGATTCACAATATTATCTGTTCAGAATACATTCTTGAAGTAATTATAGTAACTGAATATGGCGCCTTGCTAGGTTGTAGCAAATGACGTAGCTGAAGGCTATGCTAAACTGTCGTCTCTGCAAATGAGAGCGTATGTAGACAGTGAACCATCGCTAGCAAAGTCGGCTGTACAACTGGGGCGAGTGCTAGGGAGTCTCTCTAGACTAGACCTGCCGTGTGGCGGCGCTCGGTCTGCAATCACTGATAATGGCGACACGCGGGTGCGACGTATACTAACGGACCGCGGCCGATTTAAAGGCTACCACCTAGTAAGTGTGGTGTCTGGCGATGACACCACAGAGACTACAAAATATTCTTTGACGGGGACTTAAACACTAAGCACTTCGTGTGGAATCCGAGGAATATCAACCCCAAGCGAATAAAACTTTTCGAGCGTGAAGAGAGACTGGGTATGTCGGTGTGGAGCTGTACTGAACCATCGCACATTCTGTCACCTGTAAACCAACAACTGGATGTTTTGGACATTGTAATGACAAAAAAATATCGACCTAACTACACTCCATGATAAGACGGTCGAGCCTAAACGCTCCACTCCCACCACTCAGACCAACAGAAACTGCTGGGGGACAATTTTGTTTCTGTATGTATCGCGGTTTGACGCCCCAGGTTAGTCAACTGAATTCTGGCTGGCGCCGATTAAATATGCAGCGGAACCCTTCAAAATAATGAGTAATATATGAGACACGAATTACAATTACTTTGATTTACTCCAATAAAAATAATCGCTAAACAAATGTCCGCCTGTGGCACATTAAGCTTCTTCCAACAAAATTACAAGTAAACGAATGGCATCCTGTGGCAATATTAATCTAATAAAAACCTTGGCATATCTGACATAGGCGGCATGGAGGAAGGATATTAACAAGAGCGCTCATACGATAGCTTGTAGGGGAGCTAAACCGCGGGGTATGAAGTATTTTTAATATTTTGGAAGACGAAAGACAACTTGTAAGCAGGCATAATAAAATTCCAGCTCCAACCCTACAAAAATCATGATTTTGTCTACTTTAAAATCACTTTCCTGAAAGAAAAACATCTGATTACACTATATTTCTATTTCTCTCCATTCCCTGAGAGACCATTGTGAAGTGTCCAGTGATAGCCGTAATGTAAAGAAAGCTTCTGCTATGAAGTTATCTACTACCTTGATCGCGTGTATGTACACTGGATTATTAGTTTCGACAGGACTAAACTGCCATACTCAGAGTCACAGACTACAGGTTATGAAATCATGCTGTGCAATACGCAAAACGTTTATACTCTGTGGATCTGAAAATGGCAGCTTAGTCCTGTCGAAACTAGTAATCCTGTGTACGGACACGAGATCAGTGTGGTAGATAACTTCATACCAGAAGCTTTCTTTACGCTGACGTAATTGATCGCTCTCTAGCCTACAATGTCACGTATTTGTATGATTGTCGTAATGGTAAATGAAAATAGATGTATTACAAGGAATACGTAGCACCCATGGTTCAAATGGCTCTGAGCACTATGGGACTTAACTACTGAGGTCATCAGTCCCAGAGAACTTAAAACTACTTAAACCTAACTAACCTAAGAACATCACACACATCCATGCCCGAGGCAGGATTCGAGCCTGCGACCGTAGCGGTCGCGCGGTTCCAGACTGTAGCGCCTAGAACCGCTCGGCCACCCCGGCCGCCTAGCACCCATGGTTGAGTTTGAAAGAAGTTGCTCATGACTTCGAAATGCAAGTATTCAGAATGAAGCTTGAAGTAATCGAATTACTTTAAAACGACTTTAATGATCCTAAACATCGTCTCGCGGTTGTAGCTGGATCTCACCATAACACTGCAGGTGTGGAAAATTGATTTGTAACATAGTTTTTACACGAGAGAGAGTATGTAGTGTCATAAAAATCCGCAATAACTAAAAAGTTATACCATATTTACCGTTATTTAGTTTCCTAAGGACCATGGGGAGGTATGAAACGGTACATTATAGGTTTATTTTCAGTTCTCGTGTAAGCCACAGATGTTTGCTGAAGACTGTCGTTTTCGTTTAAGAACAGGAAATGGTTAGTAAACAGCCGCATACATGGTCTCTGCACAAACACGTCGTATATCTACTCAACAACACTTTCAGTGAAATCAGTGGATCTGGAACGTAGGAAATTTGTATGGGATCAATTCCAACATTATTTAACGTACCAAATAAGCCACCACAGCTGTAGCTGAAGAGAGAACTATACAGACGAGATAACAAAAGGTCAAAAGTAATAAACTTATTTCCCAAAACAGAAGAGATCACTTCCACGGTTGTTGCTACATCTGAGAAACAAACTAGGGTCGGGACATCGAACAATAATTTATCGAAATATTTATATACAAGTATGTAAATGACGTGATACTTTAATACAAACAATACAGTCACTGGTGTATTTTCGTAACTCCTTTCAATCGAAAGTGAGGTTGGTACAAAAGTTTGAAAAGAAATTCTCGAAACCTCTTCTGTTTGTGCTCTTCGTTGTGCGCTTCTATTAGTGATTTTGCAATGTGAAGACAAAAAGAAATAGGAAGTGCCTCTGAAAAGTGATGTGTGGAAGAATTTTAAATCAAACGATAATAAAAGTGCGAAGTAAAATTATCGTGTGAAGGTACATCGGACCTCTGGTAAAATCACAAACTTGAAGGCTTATTTAAAGTCCCAGCATCCGAAAAGCTTTCGATTAGGAACGGTCAACTACTGACTCGTCGAAGGAAACGGCGTCATCTCAAACGGTGGCAGTGTTGATACAGAAAGCAGACCTCTCAGTTCCAATTTTAGTCCAGCAGTTGCTTCAACTTCGACAGCTGCTTATATTTATAAGTTGGTGAAGTGAGTTTTATCCAGAGAAGTAGATTAAAAGCAGAACTTGCCGATGAATCAGTTTCTTTAAGTTCTTTAGAAAATGAATTTTAGAACTGATAACTTTTGGAACTGGTAATTTTTCATTTATGTTATCTGTATTTTGAGTGATTTTGGTTCTGTATTTTTTCTGTCAATTTTTTCGTTTGCTGTAGTTTAACTTTAGTATTTTCTCCTTTCCTTTTCTACCCTCCCTCGAGATTAGCAAAAACTGTAAGAGAAATTAGGTCTCATACGGTGGCATATATCCTTTAGCACTGGTAAATGTAATGTCTAATAGTGATACAAGATACCCTCCGTCATGCACCATACTTGCAGATTGTATGTGTAGATGGAGATGTAGAGCGGCGAGCCTTCGGTACATTTGAACATAAAATATATTGGAATCAATGATAAATAAATTAACGGCCTGCGTTATTAGAGGCTTAATTAACAGAAAACAACAAAAGTTTATGAGTCCAATGTTGTGTATTTGCATGAAATTTATACATCTGTTGCGATTGCGATTTTCCCACCGAAATAAAGATAACTGACGGAAGAATGTTAGTAAGGGAGTAAAACAAAAAAAAAAGCTATTCGGTGCTTGTCTGTTTGCGATGTGGAGCCAGCAGCCGGTGGCAGTAGCTCCGCGCCGGCGCCTGCAGTCGTTCCCTTGTTGCTTACTTGGCAGCAGCTGCTTTATTTAATTGCGGGCCGGGGTCTCACGGTGTGAACGAGCCAGCCCGCCGGGCGCTCCCGGCTGCTTCTCATTTGTTTTCCAATTTGTGCGCCGGGAATTGGCACGGCGCTGGCGAGGCGTGGCGCGGCAGGGGACGGTGGAGTGGGGGGTTGGAGGGGGGAGGGGAAGGCGAGGGGCGGGTCAATTTTAATTGGACGGCGCGCCTGCGCAGTGGCGGCGCTCCCGCGGGACGCTGCAGCCGCCGTCACTGCCGGGATTCAATTTGACACTCGCGGCGCCGCCAACCCGTTAAACAAACTGCCGCGCCTGGGAATTACATCCCGCCTCCTAATCTGCTTACTTAGCGCCCCAAGTAATTAGGACTGGCCGGCACCAGGTAAGCCAGGGGATCGCCCACTGCCCGACCGCCATCTTCCAGGGAGCGGCAGGAAAGCTAGAAAAATACGCACCATAGTGAGTCCAGGCGTCCAGAAGCTGCGCCGTTGGATTTACAGGTCGGAAATGGGCGGAACTTCGAAGTCTTACTTGTTGCATGGAAACAAAAAGAAATGGCTCTGAGCACTATGGGACTTAACATCTATGGTCATCAGTCCCCTAGAACTTAGAACTACTTAAACCTAACTAACCTAAGAACATCACACAAAAAGAAATCCCGAGAGAAAAAAAAAATGGACCGAAAAAGAATAAATATGTTTAGAAACAATGGTGTATCTTTTCACCCCTATTACTCAGTATCTATAAAGGTGACGGGACCACAGAGTGGTAAAATAAGTAAAAACACAATCAAATACCAGATATAATATTGGGAGGAACAAACATATCAATAAGACTGTTGTCACTGGAAAGTTGGCTATAATTTCTGATTACTGCACTGTCAGTCTGACTTGGGAATGTATTTTCGCGGCAACGATCTTAGTTCCCATGTAAATAGTTAGATCATTGTTTTGTAGCGATTTATTTAAAGGATGTTAACATTGGTAAGCCGGCTGGAGTGGGCGAGCGGTTTTAGGCGCTACAGTCTGGAACCGCGCAACCGCTACGGTCGCAGGTTCGAATCCTGCCTCGGGCATGGAAGTGTGTGATGTCCTTAGGTTAGTTAGGTTTCAGTAGTTCTAAGTTCTAGTGGACTGATGACCTCAGAAGTTAAGTCCCATAGTTCTCAGAGTCATTTGAACCATTTTTTTTATAACATTGGTAACACTTCACGTAATTTACAACATTTTAGGATGTACAGAGCTTCGCACTTGTCCAATGTTACTGTATTACTACAGTGAAAAAAGGGGCTTATTTTTGACGATGATATGTATGATGACTTTAAAACCTGGCACGTGCTTATGTGATATTATTTTGAGTATTTTTGTGGTGGTGGTGGTTAGTGTTTAACGTCCCGTCGACAACGAGATCATTAGAGACGGAGCGCAAGCTCGGTTTAGGGAAGGATTTGGAAGGAAATCGGCCGTGCCCTTTCAAAGGAACCATCCCGGAATTTGCCTGAAACAATTTAGGGAAATCACGGAAAATCTAAATCAGGATGGCTGGAGACGGGATTGAACCGTCGTCCTCCCGAATGCGAGTCCAGTGTGCTAACCACTGCACCACCTCGCTCGGTGAGTATTTTTGTAAGGTACTGGTGCTTACACGACTTTTTGTGGAGTTCTGTATATAGACTCTGTGCTTCATTTTTGTATTTTTTCAGTTTTTGCAGAACCACTTGAAAATGGTCCACAGGCCAAAATTGCAGTTCTGCAACAAATAATATATTCAACGGCGAATATGATATCCTTTAAAAAATACAAGATGACTGTGAACCCCGATGATGAGAAGTTATGTGAACGAGATTTTTCTCACGTCTGACCACGTTATCATACAAGACAGCGAGGGCAAATTACAAACGGCATTACTTTGGAATATCGTCAGTAGCACTACGGTTCCAAAAAAAAAAAAAAAAATTTTTAAACTGTAGTGCTACTGACAATATGACTTGTGCATATGATGTTATTTATACATATTTGACGATGCTCGTGCTGATTTTGCATTTAACATTGACAATGCCACTATGGCTGCAGTACATTAGGACTTTATTTTTAAAAAACAGATCTGATGATGGTCATTCTAGACCGAAACCGGTAATCTGTTAACAAAAAGTTTGTGACAATGGACGTAAATTAAAGGAAACGTAATGGATTGTGATCATTCCACCACTGTGCGACATTGGCATGCAATGGGAAGGTTCAAAAATTGCGTGTGTATAGGTACCGCATGCTCTGCGCCAAAATCAGCTGGTCGTCGTATGTACACCTGTGCTTGCTCGTCATCATCTGACCCGTGAACAACACCGGCCATTCCTATGCTGCATCGGTACTGATGACGAGCAATGGTGTCTTTATACTAACAGAAGAAACAGAAAGGAATGGTTGACCCCAAACAAAACAGAAATTTCCCGTACGAAGATCTGCACGCATCCACGAAAGATAATGCATCTTCGTATATTCGTAGTTGAACTGGAGGAGCCGGCCGAAGTGGCCGTGCGGTTAAAGGCGCTGCAGTCTGGAACCTGCCTCGGGCATGGATGTTTGTGATGTCCTTAGCTAAGTTAGGTTTAACTAGTTCTAAGTTCTAGGGGACTAATGACCTCAGCAGTTGAGTCCCATAGTGCTCAGAGCCATTTGAACCATTTGAACTGGAGGACAATGGGACGTCAGCTATTATGTATTTATATTAAAAATGGAGAAATTCCTCCAGCTGTATTTAAGGTGTCGGTTTTATTTTGGCAACTAGTTTAAACGTTGTGACAACGTCATCTTCAGGCCCATACACTTGTAGACGTCAATTGCGTGCGGCTGATACTAGAAGTCAGTGGTCATATATGGACGTGCGCGACTGTAGAAGTTATGTGGTTTTGAGGCGAAGAAATCGTCGAGCCATGTTAAGACCGCATTTTCATCCGTAAAGGAAGTTCCTTGTTGTTACAACGTAGAAACTAGTTGCCAAAATAAAATCGGGACGTTAAATAGAACTGGAGGAATTTACTCATTTTTCATATAAATAATGCATCTGATGGAACAGCGATGATGTGGAGTACTACGGATTCCCTACCTGACATTCATTGTCAACAACTGAGACGTCTTGCAGACGCAATCCAAGAACAGCGACCAGGATGGCTGCGTGAGGTGACGTTACTTCCACATTCTGATAGACAGACAAAAAACACTGTTCAGGAATTGGGGTGAAAAGACACTTGGTACCCACCTTATTCATATGATTTTGTGCCGTTAGATTTTCAGCTTTCCTGCTCTGTGTCGAACAGCCTTGAAGGAACTTCCTTTACGGATGAAAATGCGGTCTTAACATGGCTCAACGAGTCCCTCGCCTCAAAACCACATGACTTCTACACTCGTGGAATCGAAAAGTTACCCAGCGTAGGGAGAGTGTTGTAAAAAGTGGTGGAGAATATTGATGACTTAAGACTCTGCTATGTGTATCTGCTGTCTTTATGAAACTTATGGGAAAAAGGCTACAAACGTATGCTCCAACTCAAAAAATGGTTCAAATGGCTCTAAGCACTATGGGACTTAACATCTGAGGTCATCAGTACCCTAGACTCAGAACTACTTAAACCTAACTAACGTAAGGACATCACACACATCCATGCCCAAGGCGGGATTCGAACCTGCGACCGTAGCAGCAGCGCGGTTCCAGACTGCAGCGCCTAGAACCGCTCGGCCACAGCGGCCGGCGCTCCAACTCAATATAAACCTATCGGTACAAACTTAATCAAGTATTGAGATAGTCCATGTAGAGGTTTTGATGACTGAGTTGGCAAGTATCACAATATGTGACATAAATGGCGTATCATTTGCCTACATTTACTTAGAAACCTAAGCTCTTTAAACCGCCAAGGGACCGTAGATCTAAGTTCAAATGGTGCAAATGGCTGTAAGCAGTATAGGACTTAACATGTGAGGTCATCAGTCCTCTAGACTTAGAACTACTTAAACCTGACTAATCTAAGGACATCACACACATCCATGCCCGAGACAGGATTCGAACCTGCGAGCGTAGCAGCAGCACGGCTCCGGACTGAAGAGCCTAGAACCGCTCGGCCACAGCGGCCGACGTATATCTAAGTATTTGGCATAAATTTCAACTTGATATATTCCTGAGAAAAGTGGGTCTTAACAGACATAGAAACGGACAAAAAGTGATCCTATAAGGGTTTCGCTTTTACCAGTTGACGTACGGAACTCCGAAAACAAAACCAACAATTTCCGAGACCTTATCGACAACACTTCTTTCCCGTCCGATGCTATTCTGAAACAAAGATGTTGACACAGGAGAGAATTCGTTGCTGCCCTCATCAGACTAGTTAAAAATAATGATGAACTCAGAAAAACTGTTTTCAGCATTCAGTTTGATCTTTGCAAGTAAACCTTTTGTCAGATAAAAGTTACATTAACTGAACATTAATCCTTAACTTTTAATTATCGCGGAACATGTGATTAATATAAAGAAAATAGTGTGTTTATAGCTAGCAGCAACTTTAGAGAAGTATTTTAACGGCACAGTAATGAAAGAAAAAGGACGGCACAGAACATTTCTTCCCTAAAATTGAAAACTTTGAATTATTGATATTACGTAGTCCGAATTTGACGCCAAAAGTACATATTCTTCCATTAAATTACATTTATAATTCAATTTGCTGCAAAGGTAAGATAAAATAGCAGCAAGATACAAAAATTATTCGACGTAGCGTGGAAAATATGTACTCACCGACCTGGTGTTGCGACGTTGATATCAATCGATTAGCGGCAGGCGAGAAGCAAATTACGAGAAATATTGGTGAAGGCGGCAGCGGCAGACATGCTTGTGTGCTCACCAGTTAACGAACCTGCGCCTCGAGTGGTCGATCGTTCCGCTTCCGCGAGCATCGGTTACTATGGCGACGGCGACACGCGCCACCACTGTGGTACTCGCTCCAACGCGCTGTGTCCGGGAACGTCACGCCTCCACTTTTATAGAGTGGCAGACCCAGACCGCACAAGCGCCAAAAGCGGATTCTAATGAGGTGAACACGGCGGTAGCGTTCTCGCTTCCCGCGCGCGGGTTCCCGGGTTCGATTCCCGGCGGGGTCAGGGATTTTCTCTGCCTCGTGATGACTGGGTGTTGTGTGATGTCCTTAGGTTCTACATCTACATCTACATCTACATTTATACTCCGCAAGCCACCCAACGGTGTGTGGCGGAGGGCACTTTACGTGCCACTGTCATTACCTCCCTTTCCTGTTCCAGTCGCGTATGGTTCGCGGGAAGAACGACTGTCTGAAAGCCTCCGTGCGCGCTCTAATCTCTCTCTAATTTTACATTCGTGATCTCCTCGGGAAGTATAAGTAGGGCGAAGCAATATATTCGATACCTCATCCAGAAACGCACCCTCTCGAAACCTGGCGAGCAAGCTACACCGCGATGCAGAGCGCCTCTCTTGCAGAGTCTGCCACTTGAGGTTGCTAAACATCTCCGTAACGCTATCACGCTCTTCTTTGGATCTTTTCTATCTCCTCTGTCAACCCGATCTGGTACGGATCCCACACTGATGAGCAATAGTCAAGTATACGTCGAACGAGTGTTTTGTAAGCCACCTCCTTTGTTGATGGACTACGTTTTCTAAGGACTCTCCCAATGAATCTCAACCTGGCACCGCCTTACCAACAATTAATTTCATATGATCATTCCAATTCAAATCGTTCCGCACGCATACTCCCAGATATTTTACAGAAGTAACTGCTACCAGTGTTTGTTCCGCTATCATATAATCATACAATAAAGGATCCTTCTTTCTATGTATTCGCAATACATTACATTTGTCTATGTTAAGGGTCAGTTGCCACTCCCTGCACCAAGTGTCTATCCGCTGCAGATCTTCCTGCATTTCGCTACAATTTTCTAATGCTGCAACTTCTCTGTATACTACAGCATCATCCGCGAAAAGCCGCATGGAACTTCCGACACTATCTACTAGGTCATTTACATATATTGTGAAAAGCAATGGTCCCATAACACTCCCCTGTGGCACGCCAGAGGTTACTTTAACGTCTGTAGACGTCTCTCCATTGATAAGGATTAAGTAGTTCTAAGTTCTAGGGGACTGATGACCGTAGACGTTAAGTCCCATAGTGCTCAGAGCCAACACGGCAAGTGCCATAACCCGATTTCCGAGAAACTTCGCTCAGTGGAAGAGGGATCAAAATAAGCGAACACTAGATGCTCGACCGTTTCCGAGAAGACGGTCAGTTTTCGAGGTATTTTATGTGACACTTCGTGAGTGCATAGTTCAGCAGAAGCGATGCACAGTCGTCAGCATCGCGGCTTCACGCTTTTGCTCCCCGAGTACGAAACCAGATTATCATTTTTGTTTTTGTTTTTCATGTATCTACCCATGTCCGCACTGTCGCCTGATAAACAAAGTAAGAGCCTACGGAATATCAGACCAGCTGTGTGGCTGGATTGAAGAGTTTTTAGCAAGCAGAACACAGCATGTTGTTCTCAATGGAGAGACGTCTACAGACGTTAAAGTAACCTCTGGCGTACCACAGGGGAGTGTTATGGGACCATTGCTTTTCACAATATACATAAATGACCTAGTAGATAGTGTCGGAAGTTCCATGCGGCTTTTCGCGGATGGTGCTGTAGTATACAGAGAAGTTGCAGCATTAGAAAATTGCAGCGAAATGCAGGAAGATCTGCAGCGGATAGGCACTTGGTGCAGGGAGTGCCAACTGACCCTTAACATAGACACATATAATGTATTGCGAATACTTAGAAAGGAGGATCCTTTATTGCATGATTGTATGATAGCGGAACAAACACTGGTAGCAGTTACTTCTATAAAATATCTGGGAGTATGCGTGCGGAACGATTTGAAGTGGAATGATCATATAAAATCAACTGTTGGTAAGGCGGGTGCCAGGTTGAGATTCACTGGGAGAGTCCTTAGAAAATGTAGTCCATCAACAAAGGAGGTGGCTTACAAAACACTCGTTCGGCCTATACTTGAGTATTGCTCATCAGTGTGGGATCCGTACCAGGTCGGGTTGACAGAGGAGATAGAGAAGATCCAAAGAAGAGCGGTGCGTTTCGTCACGGGGTTGTTTGGTAGGCGTAATAGCGTTACGGAGATGTTTAGCAACCTCAAGTGGCAGACTCTTCAAGAGAGGCGCTCTGCATCGCGGTGTAGCTTGCTGGACAGGTTTCGAGAGGGTGCGTTTCTGGATGAGGTATCGAATATATTGCTTCCCCCTACTTATACCTCCCGAGGAGATCACGAATGTAAAATTAGAGAGATTCGAGCGCGCACGGAGGCTTTCCGTCAGTCGTTCTTCCCGCGAACCATGCGCGAGTGGAACAGGAAAGGGAGGTAAAGACAGTGGCACGTAAAGTGTCCTCCGACACACACCTTTGGGTGGCTTGCGGAGGTATAAATGTAGATGTAGATGTAGAAGATGACTCCTAGACGTTTTTCCAGTCTATATCGAAATACCGTTGACCTTATTCGTCTGCAAATTTTATACCTAATGAATGAATTAAATAAAACTAAATGAATGAGACAATTATTTGAAATTGTATTCGGTAAAATTCGTGTAGTGTATCTTGATTCATAATAAACTGTAAGCGCGAGTTTTCGGTGAAGTGTCCTGTTAGGCGTGGTTTGCCGCGAGATTAATGCCAACGCGTGAGATCTGCAGCAATGTTAATGACATTTTTCCCCGAGTGAGATTCATGCGAAGAAATGTCATTGTGGAAAACCTGCCTTCTCGCGATGCTCGTGGTGTTTAGAATTTCCTATGGTTCGAACGTTCCTATGACCTGTATCATTGAAGGGAATGTACCAAATACTCCAGAAACAAAAACATAAGAATAAAATATAAGAATTGGTGACAATTATTTAACTATATGAAATAAAATCGTCATAACTTCTGAACGGTTTGCGTTAGGACGCTCAAACTGCACGGTTGCCCGCGGGGCATGATGGGAATTGTATGGTTTGGTTTAGCGACGACCTCTTTCATCTGGATGGATTCGTCAATAATCAAAATTGGCGCATTTGTGCGACTGAGAATCCGCATTTGGCGATAGAGATGTCTCTTCACCCTCTATGGGTGACTGTATGGTGTGCAATGTGCAGTTACAGAATAATCGGTACGATATTTGCTTGACGGCACAGTGACTACCGAACGGTACGTGAAGGGATTTGGAATCTGATTTCATCCCCGTCATCCAAAGTTACCCTGATGACGACATGGTTCACGCAAGACGGAGCTCAAACCCGTCGAAGCAGGAGAGAGTTTGTTGTTCTGGAGGAGCACTTTGGAGACCGCATTCTGGCTCTGAAGTACCCAGAGGCCACTGGCATGCGCCTAGATTGACCGCCATGATCTCTGAATCTGAACATATGCGACACCTTTTTGTGGGGCTATATTAAAGACAAAGTGTACAGCAATAACCTCACAACCAGTGCTGAGCTGAAAACAATAATTCAGGACGGCATCGATAGCATCGATCGTCAGCGGGTCATGCAAGAATTTCGTTATTTGTCTGCGCCACATCATCGCCAATGATGGCAGGCATGTCTAACATGTCATAACGTAAAATCTAATACCTGTAGTGACGTTTACATGTTGAATAAAATGTGTGTGCGCCGTGGTTTGTAACTAATTTACGTTTTTTTCCCATATAGCTCAATAATTTTCGCCCTGTAAGAATGCAGTATGGGAATACGACACATTAAAGAGACTGTAATCCCTGAAGTAATTATACGCACATGTAATAAATGTATGACAGTTATTCTGAAACCATCTGGTAGTTTTACTATTAATACCACGTCCTTATGTCCGATAAGTTGATAAGAAACGTTAGTTTAGCAGCCTTTTGCGGACGTGGGCAGGTAACTGAAGAAAAATGAACTAAAATAAATAAAAACAATAATCGGGTTTCGAATACGGTGCGCAAAAGTGAGAGACCATTGTGGGTGACATTATCGTGCGATAAAAAGCATCTAAATTACGTCGAAAATTTTGACCGTCGTTTTCTCGTAAATAGATGGGTATTTTCAGACAGAACGAACCACTCGTTCCCTTTTTTTGACTCACCTTCCACTGGGCGAAGTTCTGGGAATTCGGGTTATGGAACTTGCCGTGTTCTTCTCTTAAGGATGGAACAGCAGAAAGGAATTTTGGATTTAAATGGGTGTAAGGAAGGGATAGACACTATCTGGTGATAAGGACATATTCAATGAGGCGTCTGAATCAATGTGTAGGAATGGCAACCCATTGTTCCTCAGAACCCCTTACCAGAGAAGGTAGTATTGTTGGATGCTGGGGTCTAGAGAGAGGTCGACGTTCTGTCATCCCAAAGGTGTCCCGTTGGGTTCAGGTCTGCATTCTTGCCAATACAGCCCATTTCAGAGGTGCTATTGTCTGCAAATCATTACCTTACAGGTGGTGCCTTATGGTGTAACGTGTCGGGCTGAATCCTTGTATTAGTGCCACTTAAAGTTCACGTCACAACCGGATGTAGTGAAACATTTACTGACCCAGTAGATAGTGCGCAGTGTTCCTGACCTACCTTGCTTTGCTTATTCAATATTGTCGTCTCGGTAGAGGCGTCCGTCTCACTTAAATCACACTACAATTTAAGAAGCCAGGATCCTATATTATGTATTCCAAAATCAAATGTCAAGACCGTATTCATTGTTGAACACTTATGACAAACACAGTGCGATTTATTTGTTATCACTCACGCACACAATATTCATGTGACCAGGCTTCTTACACTTAATAATCGTCACATTAGGTAGGTCAAAAACTTCCAGTCTTTAACAATGTTCACAATACGCGTTAAATGTTCAAAGCCGAATACAACTACACTTTTTTGGCACCGACCGGAAAAGTTATCATATCACATTCCGGCACCGACTTGCCGCACTTTTGTTCCATGAGAATCTGACCGAGAACTAACTGAGAACTGCACCAGCTCGGACCTTATATAGACGAGTGCTTGAATATTTGACTATTTCTGGTAATATATTATAGTTTATAATTTCCCATGGTTAAAGTGATCCTTTCTAATTGGTTGTGAAGTTAACTATTGAGTTTTATTACTTAAATAATATGAGTGAGCTGTGTCAATTTAAATACGCAGAGCTAACTTATGCATCCGCAGTGGGAATTCCTGACTTATAACCATGGCAGCCCTCTTGAACAATAATTTTTACTTATTAAAATTTACTTAATTCTTACCGAGCGAGGTGGCGCAGCGGTTAGCACACTGGACTCGCATTCGGGAGGACGACGGTTCAAGCCCATCTCCGGCCATCCTGATTTAAGTTTTCCGTGATTTCCCTAAATCGTTTCAGGCGAATGCCGAGATGGTTCCTTTGAAAGGGCACGGCCGATTTCCTTCCCAATCCTTCCCTAACCCAAGCTTGCGCTCCGTCTCTAATGACCTCGTTGTCGACGGGACGTTAAACACTAACCACCACCACCACCACCACTTAATTCTTAATTAATGCACTTACAAAGTTGAGACTGAAGTCATTTTACGTAGAAAAATATAGGTAGCAAAAGTATCAAAACAGATATCGGAATTATTCAGTAGTTTCGTCAGAATTCGCACTGATAGTCATACAGGCTACAGATTTTAAGTCTTAATATCTACTTAACTAATGGACCTTAGGTTAATTTAAACACTTTGCTGGAATCAGTAAAATTTAGGCTTTCTTTTGGATGCAGTCTTATAGCTGAATTCGATCTATTAGCTCACTCGAATTTTACTGAATATGTGTTGCACAATATACGTCATTGTTCATAACTTTTAATAGTATGCATTTCCAATAAAACTAATTAGCTCATTAATTTCTGAATAGACATTAGAATGTACTGAAATAATAGATTTTACTAGGGGAATTTTATTTAAACTATTTCTGAATCCTGTGCTATAAGGCTGAAGGCCACAGAATCTGTAGTCGGAATCTGAGTAGTGAAAATGGAAAAAAAATAAAAGTTCATTGCTTAACTAAGTGACTGAAGGAGTGTAAAACCAAAACAGGATAGCAGTGGGCAACCCTGCTTCGTTACAATGGTAGGGTGCATTTCCACGCTGATCTCTGAACTCTTCCTCTACCATAAGCAGTACATAATGCTGTAAAGTGTGTTTATAGCTTTATGTGTTTAGCGTTTTCAAAAGTATAACATTTGGAAGAGATCCTAACCACCTCCTCTGTACTTCACTGTCTGGTAACATCTTCCAGGCATTCGCCAAACCCAAATCTCTCCATCGGATTGCCGCAGGGTGTAGCGTGGCTTTTTATACCACCTCAATTGTCGCTCACCGCTGATTACAGTAATGTGTGGGTTATGGGGAGGCGCTCGACCATAGTACCCCATTTTCTGTAACACCCTATACACGTTGTTCAAGGTGGACTGCTTGTAGTGCTTTTGAACTCACAAGTTGTTCTTCCTACTGACTTCATGCGATTATTCAACAACCACTCTCTGCAATGCTCGACGGACTGTGTCAATCATTACATGAGGTCTGTCTGGTTTTGGTTTAGTTGTGGTTGTTCCTTCACACTTCCGCTTCACAGACTCGTAATCAACAGTCAACAATGAATAGCCCACATTCATTCCATGTAAGCTTTCACGGCCGGCGTCTTTATCAGTAAACACTTCCGGGCTAAGTTGCCGTGGTCGATCTGTAGAAATTCTTCTCCCTGACGTTTCGTTCTCAACTACGGAGAACATCTTCCGAGGTGAGTCGACGACTGGCTGCTAGGAGCCGGGGCTGCCGCTTATATGGAGATCGTAGAGGGCGCCACCACACGTCACGTGGCGTCGATGTGTGGCTATCTCTGGCTATCGTCTGTTCTCTCGATTGCAGGCAATCGATTGTCACGTGATTGATGCAACGTCGACCGCCATATATTGTTCAATTTTAATCCTTCTACTTTACGATTAAAATTGTATTGATGCTTGTGGATTTCAATTGGCTCTCTATACATACGTGTATAATAGTGCGACGTCCTCGCTAGCACGCTTGTCTCACCAAATTTTATTTCGTGATCTCCATCCTTAGAAACATGTTCCGCTACTGCCGATTTGTCGATATGTCCCAAGCGACAGTTTCTTTTGTGCTCCGTCAACCGTGTATTGATGCTTATTTTTTTAGTTCCTATGTAAACCCTGCCACAACTACACGGAATTTTATATACCCCTGGGGTGGCTAGGGGGTGACGAGCATCTTTTGTTGATCTTTGGCATTCACTAATTTTCTTAGTAGGTCTGAAAATAGTCTCCACCTGAAACTTGGCTAGTACTTTTCCAATGCGATCAGTGATGTTATGGATGAACGGAAGAAATACTTTTCCAGCTGATGGTAGTTGCTGTCTCCTATTTTTAGGCATTTTTCTACTTGGGTGAAGTGCTCGGTTAATCTCGGTTTTCGTATAACCATTTTTCGCAAAAGCCAATCGTAAATTATTTAGTTCTTCTTGTAAGTAGCCTGGTTCACAAATATTATTGGCCCTATCCACCAGTGTTTTTATGAGCCCCCCTCTTTTGCCTCTTTTGCCTAGGGTGGTGGTTTGAGTTCTTATGGAGGTAGCGATCAGTATGTGTACCTTTCCTATAGACCTTATGGCCAAAGGTCCCATCCGCCCGTTTGATTACTGATACATCCAAAAAGTTAAGTTGTCCGTTCTTCTCTTTTTGCATAGTAAATTTGATCTTTGGGTTGATGCTATTTAAGTGCACCAGGAAATCATTCAAGTCTTCTTCCTCATGATTCCATATTACAAAGGTATGTTGATGATAAGATGGAGATCACGAAATAAAATTTGGTGAGACAAGCGTGCTAGCGAGGACGTTGCACTATTATACACGTATGTATAGAGAGGCAATTGAAATCCACAAACATCAATACAATTTTAATCGTAAAGAAGAAGGATTAAAATTGAACAATATATGGCGGTCAACGTTGCATCAATCACGTGACAATCGATTGCCTGCAATCGAAAGAACAGACGATAGCCAGAGATAGCCACACATCGACGCCACGTGACGCTACGATCACCATATAAGCGGCAGCCCCAGCTCCTAGCAGCCAGTCGTCGACTCACCTCGGAAGATGTTCTCCGTAGTTGAGAACGAAACGTCAGGCAGAAGAGTTTCTACAGATCGACCACGGCAACTTAGCCCGGAAGTGTTTACTGATAAAGCCCACATTCAAATTCACTGAGGTATCCGGACCAACCATTTCGCTGTTACTGCTGCTCTACTGTCCACAAGATACTATCCACCTGCTTTTGTACAGGTGTGTCTGACCGAAATGACATCTAGTGGTCAAGTGCGTATTGTCTAGAGGTATTAGGACGCAGATAATATACTTCTGTAGCTTTCTGCATCTAACTCTATACGGTGCAAGCTAGCTTGCGGTGTGTGGCGGAGGGTACTTCTGGTATGATTAACATTTTCACTTTCTCTGTTCTATTCGTTAATGGTACTTGGGATGAACGGTTGCCTACAAATTTCTGTATGGCCTCTAATTTCCCCTATTTTTTTCGTCGAGGTCATTTCGAGAGACATGAGTGAGCCGTGCTGCAGCTCGCGTTGGTGCCGTGTGTAGGTTTCTGCCAGACCGTATCGTTTTGTTGGCATGGTTGCGTTTTCTGTCTTCTTCTCATGTTCACTGGCGTCACTTGGTTCCGTAAGCGTTGCCTGTCCGATAGTGGCAGGAGCGGCGCTTATCGATATGTAGTGCTGCTGCCCTATCTTTGGGGCCACCTCGTTCTTCTTCCGTGTGGTGTGAGTGTGGAGTTCGGTTGGGGACGCAGGAGCAGCGAATTCCGCTCAGAGCGTCAACACGCCGGGACCGCTGGCGGCGTGTATGGACTGCCGGATCGAAGAGATGTGCTCACGAGGGTGCACGACCTCGTCGAAACCGGATCCTGCATATTTAAGTTGACTGCATTGCAATTCGCGTAGAGAAATATCCACCACTGTGAAATCTCGCGATTTTCCAGTGACTTGCGTTCGTGTTGCTGCTCGTAGTGTCGCCGAGGCGAAAAGCAGCGAGTGGAGTACCTGGAGAAGGCAGATCTGATTATCCTTCCTGAGCTTCTAAGTACTATTTACTGTTTTCAGCTTCTTACATTGTTAAGTTCAACCAGCGGTATTTTTCTGTCTTGTGGCCGCTAACGCGCCAGTTACCTGCCCTGGGGGCTGGCGTATGTAACGGCAGTGTACATTTCCTCGCCTTGCCGCCACTGTCGGGTGAGGCGTGTAAGTTTGACAGCTTCGTGATCGTATGTTGGGTGGCGTTCTTGTACCTCAGTGGCAGTCATTCCTTCTCGTTCCGGGCGCTCTAAGCACAGTACTCTGCGGGCGGAGCACAGACCGCCTGTTCCGGCTTTGGCGTAATTTTACATCTTACATTTGTTTTGTTGTATGTTAGGTAGCCTCACCAAGATTATCATGAGTCGCTCGTCAGACTGCCACTAGTCCGAGTTACCATCGTGTGATCTGAATGCAACTCTTGGCTGCCTTTCTCTTCGCTCGCAGCCGGCCGGAGTGGCCGAGCAGTTCTAGGCTCTACAGTCTGGAGCCGCGTGACCGCTACGGTCGCAGGTTCGAATCCTGCCTCGGGCATGGATGTGTGTGATGTCCTTAGGTTAGTTAGGTTTAAGCAGTTCTAAGTTCTAGGGGACTGATGACCTCAGAAGTTAAGTCCCATAGTGCTCAGAGCCATTTGAACCATTTCTTCGCTCGCAAAAGTGTTTTTGGTGTGACCTACTCAGACGTCGATTCTTCGAGCACCGTCTGTCACTGGCCCTTGTGTTTCATTTTATTATTGTATTATGAAGTTACCATCATTTGTCTAACCTGTTTGGTGATCTGTTGTTTGTTTTTTAAATTAAATTTTGCTATGCCATTCCCCGTGTGACAGTATATTTGTTAAATTTTTTATAATTGCCGTTTTGGAGTTAAAGGCCTTCATCCGGGATAGTGCTTACTTGCCTCAAATTTCGGATAGCGACCACATTGGGTTATGTTCAAAAATTATTTGCTATCTGTATTTTATGTATGTTTGTTAAATTTTTTAATAATTGCCATTTTGGGCGTTAAAGGCCTTCAGTCGTGATTGTGGTTACGTGCCTTAAAAGTCTGATTGCGACCTCAGTGGCTAGTTTCCAAAAATTATTTATTAAAATAAATGAGTTAAATTGCAAAGAAAACCAACAGCAATTGATTCCTGCCCCGTCCACAATCGTAACCCACTCCTGCCTACCTTAACTGCCACGTTTGAATGTGTGGCAGGAAGTGATAAGTTGGCCAACTCTTCTTCGGACTGTTGTTCTCAGAATATCAAACACTGGCCCTCTCCGTGAAGCCCAATGCCTCATTCATAGCGTCTGCCACTGGAGTTTGTGACGCATCTCCATAATACTCTCCCACTGACGAAACAATCTCATGATGAACCTTGCTCCTGTTCGATGACTCTTCTGTACCTGGCAAGCTATTTCGTATGCCTTTTTCATTCTATATTAAGTCAATGAAGGAACGAGAGGAATGTAATGGTGCTTATTAGGCCTGCATAGGCAATGTTTATTAAAGAACGTGATTCGTTGGGACTGGACATACTGCACTCTTTATTGCGTCGTTTCTTTTCATGTCAACTTCGTGTTAGAAGGTCCTGTTTTCTGAATGACTTTCGTAAATGTGAGAAGGCACAGAGCCTCGCATTTAGGACAGGACAGACATGTTGCTACGAAAAAAGAGCGGAGAGTGAGGCCTCGTGTGCCTGTGTTCGCAGACGTTGGGTCATCAGGGTGCAGTGAACGGACCCAGCGGCTATTGTGCATCGGCATTTTAGAACATGGACCTATCTAATGGCAGAACTGTGGCCGAGTCGTCATACAAACATTGGGAGAGCGCCGCTTTCCTACGTTCTGAAAAAAAGCTTTTGTAGATAACCATTGCTTGCTTTCCCGAAGAAACACGGAGTACTGAAATAATGGGCCTAGCCTCGTGTACGGTTCTCTAATTTCAGAGGTCCTCTGATACGAGGCTCGTCCTGCGCACTGGTGCTGGGTACGGAAACATGCCATTGGTAAATTAATCAGTGACTCACAGGGACGAAGCTGAAGTGATTGTTTTATAGAAGTCGGAAGATGATTTGCGAAATTGATTGGTATCACGATACGTTGTATTGGCGGAAAACTGTGTGCTGCACGGAATCCATATTACTGGGTCGTCATGTGTGCACTTTTTGCTGTTGGTGGACATGTAAGGCTCGGCGGGAGTATATTGCTGGCTGTAGGATGACGCTAGGAAGTAAAAGTCGTAGTTAGTTCGCAATCAGGAGCCACCCGGACGTCAGCAGGGTTCAGCGTCTCCGAGAATAATTACGGTGAGCATAAATTGCAGCACCGGCATGGTAGGGCATTCGCGGTGTGCACTTGCAGATTTCTGTACCATAAACTGTCTCAAATTCCAGTAGCTCTACTGAGAGCGTGAACCTCCTGATTAACCATCAGGTATCCAGACACTGCACTCGTTCGTAGTTAACGAATTTTCCGACCAAATTACTGTTTGATATTTTGCGTCAGAAGGACTTAGTTATCTTACTGGCGACAGTAACTCAGTAAACCAATAAAAATTTATTAGTTACAATTATACACATTGAGTTTACAAATTAGTCAGCAATCTTGAATAGTCTATTAATTTTTACTATGTTTTAATGAGTAAATTATTGTGTTTACTGTAGACTGTTTCTGTCAAACTTATTTCATTCTTACTCAAATGCAGTTTTGTGTAAATCTTCGCTTTAAGAGCTATAGCTAGGGCTCTAGAGATAGCTTCACCCATTAAAACTGTGGACATTGTAAATTAGTAACTTAGATCTTAAACGCGTGGTCAGCTCACGGGCAGGGGGTTTCGTACTCTTCTTTTAAGTCTGCTTGGTAAAGGAACAAGCCCGGTGAACAACAGGTTGCTCAAGAAACAGTCGTACAAGTGTCTCGCAAGCCACTTCGTAGATGAATTACTTTAGCTTAAGATTATTTCCTGTCAGTCTTAGTCTGATTTCTTCTTTTCCTGCATTAGTTTTATGTACCCATTCCACTTTAATTCGCACCGGATGGTTAATCTCGTGCATTTTATGGTTGTTACTGTTTCCAGTAAATTAGATAAAGGACTAAGGAAAAGGCTTGGCAAATGTATTGTCTGGAGTGTGGCACTATATGGGGCAGAAACAAGGGTGCTGAGACGAGAGGATGAAAAAAAAAATTAGAAGCATTTGAGATGTGGATGTGGAGCAGAATGGAGAGAATAAGCTGGATGGAAAGAGTGAGTAATGAAAGAGTATTGGAAGGGGTTGGTGAGAGAAGACGTCTGCTGAATGTTGTAAGAGAAGGGAAAAAGAACTGGTTGGGAGGGACATTCATTGAGAAGGGAGTGCTTGCTAGCAGATGCTTTGGAAGGATTCGTTTGTGGGAGAAGGCTGAGAGGAAGAAGGAGATACAAGATGATAGACGACATAAAGGGAAGAGGAAATTATGCAGACTTGAAGAGCTTGGCAGAAGACCGGACAGCCTGGAGAACTACCATGTGAAAACCTGCCTTTTGGCAGAACACTGATGATGATGATGATGACTGTTTCGAGTGAGTTTTCACCATAAGCTAGATTAGAACAGTAATTTCTTCGCCTACTTACGCGCAGTTTGTTGGATTTCATTATATTCAGGTTCTACTGCCAGTCCCTGCGCCAGTCATCGATATTCTGTGTATCTTCCCGCTTTTCGTCACACTCTACTGACGCTGCAACTTGCCTACAGGCAACTGCATTGTCTGCAATAAGTCTCACTGATCTTCCGACGCTGTCCACTAGATCATTACGTGCAGGGTGGTTCCGCTATGATGTTATAAACTTTCAGGGACGATGCAGAAATGTAAGTGTATCGGGTTGTGGTAAGGGACACTGATCTAGAGAAAGACGGAGTCAAATGTTGCATTCGAAAGTCGTTCTGATATCTCTGACAGTGGATGTCTTCTACTGCAGACTCTTTGCTTTACATAGAAGGAGAAAAGTGTCTAGTAAACATGGGCTCTGAAGTGCTTACTTTAAGACCTATGAGCACTTGTTCATCTTTGCTACTGTGAAACACATCTCTTCTATTGAACAAGTGCTCATAGCTCTAATCTATGCATTTGAGGGTCAATCTTAAGTAGAAAATTTTTTCTTGTTACGGTGCATGCTACCTCCTCCGAAAATATGGAAATAGCTTTCGATGAGCTCCACTGTCGCATGCAACTTTCCATTCCCTGGTTTCCGGACTAGGGTCCCTTGTCTGATATGGCTACATTTACCTTACCGCATCGTCCCTGAAACTTTGCAACGTAGTCACGGAATCGCACTCTACATGGTAAAGAGTAACCTCCATGTAAAATTCTCTTGTGGTGCTCCAGGCATTATCTTTACAGTTGTTGATTTCGTCCCGTTAGGAATAACGCATTGCGTTGTGTCTTCCAGACAGTCCGCAGTTCAGTCACATATCTAGTCCCATACCCTGTATGGGTATGGGACTTACAAGTTTATCGAAGGAATTAATATTTTTTTTCTAAGTTTGCAATTAACCTGCTCAACCCTGAGTTTACATTTTGTAAACGAAAAGTTTATATTGGTGATCAATACACTGTTCCGGGATAAAATACGACGAATATATATATATATTTTTTAAATTGGTGTGATTAACCAAAATTATACGACGTGTTCAAAGTGAATAGTATTTACATTAGGAAATACCTAAAATATAAGCTACACTTATAAAACTCAGCATTAAACACTTAAAAGCTATGAAAACAATGCCGCTGGAACATGAAAGTGTGGGTTGTTGCTACAAGAAAAAATATATAGCTGTATTATTTATTGTTATAATGAAAAGAAAAGTGACTTATTCGATATTACAAAGTTGTTAATGTTGAAACTTCTTTAAATGTGTGAATCTGTACTTAAATTGCAGAACGACAGAGAAGATGAAACTTCTACGTTATTTGATTCTGAAACAGCTGAGTAAAACTGAACCTACTGAGCCTACTTTCTCTTTACTTTTTCTTATCATGTCAACATTGACCCATAATATTCTAGCTCAACGCAGTCTGACTGCTCAAAAAAATTACAACCTGACTTCAAATAATTAATGTTGTGTCTAGACAAGACAGCCTAGACACAATGAGAGGAAGCCGAAAGGCACGCGCTAAGTTAAAGCAGGATGGCGTGAGGTCTGAAACAGGATACGTAATGAATGCTATAAAGAAAAGTACGTAGCTTCTGGAATACTTAACTTTAATCCATCCTTTTGGTACATCTGGAGATTGTGGCGATACAAGTGAGACTCTTTAGATACATGCAATGTTACTAATGGCGCCTTGCTAGGTCTACATCTACATCTATACTCCGCGAGCCACCTTACGGTGTGTGGCGGAGGGTACTTATTGTACCACTATCTGATCCCCCCTTCCCTGTTCCATTCACGAATTGTGCGTGGGAAGAACGACTGCTTGTAAGTCTCCGTATTTGCTCTAATTTCTCGGATCTTTTCGTTGTGATCATTACGCGAGATATATGTGGGCGGTAGTAATATGTTGCCCATCTCTTCCCGGAATGTGCTCTCCCGTAATTTCGATAATAAACCTCTCCGTATTGCGTAACGCCTTTCTTGAAGTGTCCGCCACTGGAGCTTGTTCAGCATCTCCGTAACGCTCTCGCGCTGACTAAATGTCCCCATGACGAATCGCGCTGCTTTTCGCTGGATCATGTCTATCTCTTCTATTAATCCAACCCGGTAAGGGTCCCATACTGATGAGCAATACTCAAGAATCGGACGAACAAGCGTTTTGTAAGCTACTTCTTTCGTCGATGAGTCACATTTTCTTAGAATTCTTCCTATGAATCTCAACCTGGCGCCTGCTTTTCCCACTATTTGTTTTATGTGATCATTCCACTTCAGATCGCTCCGGATAGTAACTCCTAAGTATTTTACGGTCGTTACCGCTTCCAATGATTTACCACCTATGGCATAATCGTACTGGAATGGATTTCTGCCCCTATGTATGCGCATTATATTACATGTATCTACGTTTAGGGAAAGCTGCCAGCTGTCGCACCATGCATTAATCCTCTGCAGGTCCTCCTGGAGTACGTACGAGTCTTCTGATGTTGCTACTTTCTTGTGGACAACCGTGTCGTCTGCAAATAGCCTCACGGAGCTACCGATGTTGTCAACTAAGTCATTTATGTATATTGTAAACAATAAAGGTCCTATCACGCTTCCCTGCGGTACTCCCGAAATTACCTCTACATCTGCAGATTTTGAACCGTTAAGAATGACATGTTGTGTTCTTTCTTCTAGGAAATCCTGAATCCAATCACAAACCTGGTCCGATATTCCGTAAGCTCGTATTTTTTTCACTAAACGTAAGTGCGGAACCGTATCAAATGCCTTCCTGAAGTCCAGGAATACGGCATCAATCTGCTCGCCAGTGTCTACGGCACTGTGAATTTCTTGGGCAAATAGGGCGAGCTGAGTTTCACATGATCTCTGTTTGCGGAATCCATGTTGGTTATGATGAAGGAGATTTGTATTATCTAAGAACGTCATAATACGAGAACACAAAACATGTTCCATTATTCTACAACAGATTGACGTAAGCGAAATAGGCCTATAATTATTCGCATCTGATTTATGACCCTTCTTGAAAATGGGAACGACCTGCGCTTTCTTCCAGTCGCTAGGTACTTTACGTTCTTCCAGCGATCTACGATAAATTGCTGATAGAAAGGGGGCAAGTTCTTTAGCATAATCACTGTAGAATCTTAAGGGTATCTCGTCTGGTCCGGATGCTTTTCCGCTACTAAGTGATAGCAGTTGTTTTTCAATTCCGATATCGTTTATTTCAATATTTTCCATTTTGGCGTCCGTGCGACGGCTGAAGTCAGGGACCGTGTTACGATTTTCCGCAGTGAAACAGTTTCGGAACACTGAATTCAGTATTTCTGCCTTTCTTCGGTCGTCCTCTGTTTCGGTGCCATCGTGGTCAACGAGTGACTGAATAGGGGATTTAGATCCGCTTACCGATTTTACATATGACCAAAACTTTTTAGGGTTCTTGTTTAGATTGTTTGCCAATGTTTTATGTTCGAATTCGTTGAATGCTTCTCTCATTGCTCTCTTTACGCTCTTTTTCGCTTCGTTCAGCTTTTCCTTATCAGCTATGATTCGACTACTCTTAAACCTATGATGAAGCTTTCTTTGTTTCCGTAGTACCTTTCGTACATGATTGTTATACCACGGTGGATCTTTCCCCTCGCTTTGGACCTTAGTCGGTACGAACTTATCTAAGGCGTACTGGACGATGTTTCTGAATTTTTTCCATTTTTGTTCCACATCCTCTTCCTCAGAAATGAACGTTTGATGGTGGTCACTCAGATATTCTGCGATTTGTGCCCTATCACTCTTGTTAAGCAAATATATTTTCCTTCCTTTCTTGGCATTTCTTATTACACTTGTAGTCATTGATGCAACCACTGACTTATGATCACTGATACCCTCTTCTACATTCACGGAGTCGAAAAGTTCCGGTCTATTTGTTGCTATGAGGTCTAAAACGTTAGCTTCACGAGTTGGTTCTCTAACTATCTGCTCGAAGTAATTCTCGGACAAGGCAGTCAGGATAATGTCACAAGAGTCTCTGTCCCTGGCTCCAGTTCTGATTGTGTGACTATCCCATTCTATACCTGGTAGATTGAAGTCTATTACAATAGTATGATCACGAAACTTCTTGACGACGTTCTGCAGGTTCTAAATGGCTCTGAGCACTATGGGACTCAACTGCTGAGGTCATTAGTCCCCTAGAACTTAGAACTAGTTAAACCTAACTAACCTAAGGACATCACAAACATCCATGCCCGAGGCAGGATTCGAACCTGCGACCGTAGCGGTCTTGCGGTTCCAGACTGCAGCGCCTTTAACCGCACGGCCACTTCGGCCGGCTATTCTGCAGGTTCTCTCTGAGGCGCTCAACTACTACGGTTGCTGATGCAGGTGGTCTATAGAAGCATCCGACTATCATATCTGACCCACCTTTGATACTTAACTTAACCCAGATTATTTCACATTCGCATTCGCTAATAACTTCACTGGATATTATTGAATTCTTTACTGCTATAAATACTCCTCCACCATTGGCGTTTATCCTATCCTTGCGGTATATATTCCATTCTGTGTCTAGGATTTCGTTACTGTTCACTTCCGGTTTTAACCAACTTTCCGTTCCTAATACTATATGCGCACTATTTCCTTCAATAAGAGATACTAATTCAGGAACCTTGCCCTGGATACTCCTGCAGTTTACCAATATTACGTTAACTTTTCCTGTTTTTGGTCTCTAAGTACGGACGTTCTTATCAACGATGATAATGTCCTCTCTGGTAAGCCGTCAGGTATTTTATCGTTTCGCCCAAGGGGGGGTCCCTCTAACCTAAAAAACCCCCGTGTGCACGCCACACGTACTCTGCTACCCTAGTAGCTGCTTCCGGTGTGTAGTGCACGCCTGACCTGTCTAGGGGGGCCCTACAGTTCTCCACCCAATAACGGAGGTCGATGAATTTGCAACCATTATAGTCGCAGAGTCGTCTGAGCCTCTGGTTTAGACCCTCCACACGGCTCCAAACCAGAGGACCGCGATCGACTCTGGGCACTATGCTGCAGATATTAAGCTCAGCTTGCACTCCGCGTGCGATGCTGGTTGTCTTCACCAAATCAGCCAGCCGCCGGAAGGAACCAAGGATGGCCTCAGAACCCAAGCGGCAGGCGTCATTCGTTCCGACATGTGCTACTATCTGCAGCCGGTCACACCCAGTGCGTTCAATAGCTGCCGGAAGGGCCTCCTCCACATTACGGACGAGACCCCCCGGCAAGCACACCGAGTGCACCCTGACATTCTTCCCCGACCTACCCGCTATTTTCCTGAGGGGCTCCATAACCCGCCTAACGTTGGAGCTCCCTATAACTAATAGGCCCGCCCTCTGTGACTGTCGGGACCTTGCCGGAGAATCGGCCACTGGCCCAACAGGCGAGGCATCCTGTGGTGGCTCGGAAACGATGTCATCACCACTAGGAAGCACCCCGTACCTGTTGGAAAGGGGTAAGGCAGCTGCCACGCGGCCAGATCCCACCTTCGCCTTTCGGCCAGGCACGCGCGAGCCCACCACTGTCCGCCATTCACCCTGGAGTGATGGCTGACCGGTAAGATGCTCACTGCCGGAAGACGCAGCGACATCAGGGGTTCCAGGTGATTCCAAGGCCACCGAAGTAGGCATAGGTCTCACCACAGTTGCCCCAACGCCACTACGAGCCGACGCCTGCGCCTCGACCTCGATGAGCCTAACAGACAAAGCCTCCACCTGCCCCCGAAGAGTGGCCAATTCTCCTTGCGTCGTAGCCATTGACTTAGCTGAAGGCTATTCTAACTATTGGCTCGGCTAATGAGCAATGCTTCGTCCATGTAGTCGCTAGCAAAGTCGTCCGTACAACTGGGGCGAGTGCTATTCCGTATCTCGAGACCTGCCTTGTGGTGGCGCTCGGTCTGCGATCACACAGTGGCGACACGCGGGTCCGACATGTACTAATGGACCGCGGCCGATTTAAAACTACCACCTAGCAAGTGTGGTGTCTGGCGGTGACACCACAATTAATACAAAAGAATGGCCCTGAATAAGAAGCAATCTTGACAATAACCTATACCTTTCATTAAGCACGTGCATAAGAAAAATCTTCATTACGCGAACTTCTGCAATAAAGCGAGCTTCAATGCCGCCAGCTAAATAAAAGATTCTAACTACTAAAGCCACTAACTACCAATAGGCATGTGGTTGGCAAAGGAAATATTTTGTTGCAAACCAAATAATGTATTTTTTGTACCTTAATAATGTGACATCCAGTTCAAACACGAATATAAATCGACATTGACATCCAGTACAAAGATATATCATCATGAATAATTTTCAGCCTCCAAGTCGGATACTTCCAGATCGTTAGCCTACGCTAACACTTCAGACCTCTACCCTCCATCAATGCTAACTTCTCACATTTAACAACCATCACTGTTGGCTGTTCACCTCCGATTGCCCAACAGTACTTCCCTCACTGAAAGAAAGCGCAGTCAGAGATGCAATGCAAAGCGCTACACAGCACTGTCAACACAGAAGCAGCCCACTTACATAAGAAGCAGCCCACTTACAAGGCTTTAGTGACCACTTGTTGACAAACTGCCTGTTGGCTTCTGTCTCGGGTTCTTCGGCCGACGTTTGTCTGATGAATTTTCTGACGTATCGCCAGGACAAGTGGCTGGCATCTTCAAAGCTTCACCCTCTGTGATTGATGGTGAACTGGAGTCGAGCACGGAGCCGCAGATTACATCTACCTGGCCACCGTCGGAGGGCTTCTCCGCGGTCATTTCCGACGCAGTTCTACTCTTGCTACCTGCAACGGTCGTTCACTGCGGTACGGAAATCCAGGATCGTTTACGTCGAGGCTTTCTTCTTTCTTCTTGAAGCTATGCTCGTGTTTGTGTATTTCTATAACTCCTCTGAGCAAGTGAGTCTGATAGCCGGCCAGTGTGGCCACGCGGTTAAAGGCGCTTCAGTCTGGAACCGCGCGACCGCTACGGTCGCAGGTTCGAATCCTGCCTCGGGCATGGATGTGTGTGATGTCCTTAGGTTAGTTAGGTTTAAGTAGTTCTAAGTTCTAGGGGACTGATGACCTCAGATGTTAAGTCCCATAGTGCTCAGAGCCATTTGAACCATTTTTTTTGAGTCTGATATCTTCTTGTAGCGAGAACTTCCGTGTTTGTGAATTTTACTATGAGGCCGTCCACAAAGTAAAATTAAGTGCATAATATTGTGTGTTTGTATATCACAGTAAAGGCAACACAACAACGCAGCATCTCACACACTCAAAACATCACAAATACACTACTGGCTACTGCAACACCACGCTACAGAACGCCGTGCTGGATCCCAACGGCCTCGTATCACTAGCAGTCGAGATGATAGGCATCTTATCCACGTGGCTGTAACGGATCGTGCAGCCGCGTTTCGATCCATGAGTCAACAGATGGGGACGTTTGCAAGACAACAACCATCTGCACGGACAATTCGACGACGTTTGCAGCAGCATGGACTATCAGCTCGGAGACCATGGCTGCGGTTACCCTTGACGCTGCATCACAGACAAGAGCGCCTGCGATGGTGTACTCAACGACGAACCTGGGTGCACGAATAGCAAAACGTCATTTTTTTCGGATGAATCCAGGTTCTGTTTACAGCAGCAAGATGGTCGCATCCGTGTTTGGTGACACCGCGGTGAACGCACATTGGAAGCGTGTATTCGTCATCGCCATACTGGCATATCACCCTGAGTGATGGTCCGGGGTGCCATTGGTTACACGTCTCGGTCACCGCTTGTTGGCATTGACGGCACTTTGAACAGTGGACGTTACATTTCAGATACGTTGCGACCCGTGGCTCTACTCTTCATTCTATCCCTGCGAAACCCTACATTTCAGCAGGATAACGCACTACCGGATGTTGCAGGTCCTGTACGGGCCTTTCTGGATACGGAAAATGTTCGACTGCTGCCCTGGCCAGCACATTCTCCAGATCTCTCACCAACGGAAAACGTCTGGTGAATGGTGGCCGAGCAACTGGCTCGTCACAATATGCCCGTCACTACTCTTGATGAACTGTGGTATCGTGTTGAAGCGGTATGGGCAGCTGTACCTGTACACGCCATCCAAGCTGTGTTTGACTCAATGCCCAGGCGTATCAAGGCCGTTATTACGGCCAGAGGTGGTTGTTGTGGGTACTGATTTCTCAGGATCTATGCACCCAAACTGCGTGAAAATGTAATCACATGTCAGTTCTAGTACAATATATTTGTCCAATGAATACACGTTTATCATCTGCATTTCTTCTTGGTGTAGCAATTTTAATGACCAGTAGTGTAAATGCGATAATACACACGAAATGCCGCGCGTAGTGGCCGCGTGGTTAGAGGGGCCATGTCAGTGATTGTGCGGCCCCTCCCGCCGGAGGTTCGAGTCCTCCCTCGGGCTGGGTGTGTGTGTGTTGTTTCTTAGCATAAGTTAGTTTAAGTAGTGCGTAAGTATAGGGACTGATGTCCTCAGCAGTTTGGTCCCTTAGGAATTCACACACATTTCAACAGACGAAACACGCACTTGAAAATGGGAGTCATTTCTCGAAACGCGCCAAGCAAAAGACAAATAAAAAGAAAATTGTGTGTGGCAGCAAATTATTTTATAAACAAACCGGTTGATGTTTTAGATATTAGTTACTATTGCCTGCATTACATATTGATCGTGATCCGATTCGAGGGGCATCGTTCGTTCGTGTAAAGCTTGCCACTTGTAACTGAAATGGGATTAAAACATGCTTCGTAGTTAAACCTCACTTCGCGGCAATAACTGTATCAGACGGGCTAATGAGCGGCCGTTGCCTGTTGTCGACTGCCAAGTGCGGCGGTTTCTGGTTCTGGTTCGGAGTTTGCAGAAGCGGCGCGATCCCGTGTATCAATTACCGGAGCTGCGGCCGGCTGTATTTACCGTAGCACAGGTAAGCCCCGCCGCCAATTAGAGCCGGCGCCACGGATTACGGGCCGGGGCAGACAGTGGTGCAGCGCGTACTTCACTGCGGCCCGGACGCGGGCACGCCGTCTGCAATGCGAGTACTTAGGCACCGTTCGCATTACGTCCCGTTTCCTGATTAATCTGCGCGGCTGCTGTACGAAGCAGCGGCTTCACTGTGGTTTTGTATCCCGTCTCACGGCTGTAACAGTTCCTGGCTTGATTCCAGTTGTGATTTTAAAGTTGATTATTTCATTATGGAGTGGTTAAGTGGTTACACAAGTACGCCCTGCTTCAAAAATGGAACAGAAATCTGTAGATGTGACGCACATGTGCCGACAAACAAATGATTACAATTTCAGTTTAATTGTATGATCTATTAAAAAAAATGTTCAAATGTGTGTGAAATCTTATGGGACTTAACTGCTAAGGTCATCAGTCCCTAAGCTTACACACTACTTAATCTAAATTATCCTAAGGACAAACACACACACCCATGCCCGAGGGAGGACTCGAACCTCCGCCAGGACCAGCCGTCTATTCAAAAGAAAGAGCTTTACAAGCTGAGTAAGTCGGTAACGTGATGGACCCCCCTCTGGTCCTTATGCAAGCATTTATTCGGCTTGGAATTGACTGAAAGAGTTGTTGGATGTTCTCCCGAGAGATATAGCGCCAAATTCTGTCCAATCGGCGCCGTAGGTCCTCAAAATCCCAAGCTGGAGATAGGACCCTGCCCATAATGCTCAAAACGTCCCAAACTGCTTAGAGATTTGGCGCCTCGCGGGCCGAAGCAGGGTTTGGCAAGCATGAGGACAAGCAGTAGAAACCCTCGTCTTGTGTGGTCGGGCGTTATCTTGCTGAAATGTAGGCCCCGGATGGCTTGCAGTGAAGGGCAACAAAACGGGGCGTAGAATATCGTCGACTTACCGCTGTGCTGTGAGGGCGCCGCGGATGACGATGAACGAGGTCCTACTACGAAATAAAATGACACCCGAGACCATTATTCCTGGCTTCGCACTGTACGGCGAAAGACCCACAGATTGGTACCCTACCGCTGTCCGGGGCGTCTCCAGACAAGTGTTCGGCCTGGAATTTCATTAATTAGCGTGGAATTGTCTTCAGTGACGAGTCCCGCTTCGAATTGATCCCCGAGGACCAATCATTGTTGCTATTAGATGGCACTCCCGTCGAAACTGATGGCGCTTCTCTCGTGCCGCCACGACTACTCACCGCCACCGTGCAAGGGATGCAGACCCGAATCTTCCCGAAACCAGGTACGTAATCAGGTAAGAGGACCGAATCCTCCCAAACTAACACAATGCGATAGGGCATTGTGTGCGCTAATGACCACAGCTGCCTGCGGCCACTTCGCAGTTCGCGGCAGATCGTTGTAGAATGAACATGTCCTCAGACGAGCTTACAGTTTCAGTAAGTAGGAAGGGAAGGAAAATGTTGGTTTTTAGAGGTAACACCTTCAATTTTCAAAAACTGCTGAAAGGTGGTGTAGTGTCATGGACGTGCAACATTAATGGCGGCAGAAGTTTTGTTAAAACCATTTCTATTGAGGAGTTGGATGTCGTGGAGTGTCATGAAGAGCACAATCATGAAGAAATATATTAGACCCGCAACAATATAAGTGTCAAAACAGCATCCAACTAAGTGCATTACTTTCTGAATAATGCTAGTACAAACAGGCACGGAGAGGAAATTATAGAAATATTTTTTGTAGCCTATTGCGCTTCTATAGACCACTATAATTAAGTTTTCGTAACCATCTCCTATATTCAGACATCGGATAGTTATCAGTTTGTTGTAGGTATAGATTTGCTGGAAATGTAACCATAATTCATAAAATGAATACTGAGATAGAAAATGTGTTGTGAAATTATGATTTGCTATTTTAATAAATTAATTATGAAGAAATCAAGGTTATAAATGAGTCCCGTTCCTAAAAATAAATATCTAAATAAGATAAAGATAAAACTTTTAAACATACAAAACACGCGAAAATTGTTTAAATCTTCTACTGCAACTACACATGCTTTCCTTTGGCTGTTTGGAGTATTCATAACGTTTGGAACTGCTACCTGCTTCAAACGGGAGGATCCGGCCCCATCCTTTTTCAGACCCTTGCGGCCTGTGCAACTGCTCCGCTCGCGCTTAATAGCATGAACAGGCGCGACTGCTCAGGCTCAAAATCAGCGAGGCGTTAAACTCTGCTAAAAGGTAACAAACTGCATCACAGACATATATTTTTTTAGCCGTAGTCGCAGTATCTCAGTCTTTTTGTCAATACTGCAACTGTCGGACGTAAGAACAGCTGCACGTAAAGCGGTGGTACCGAGAAAGTAACGACGGCAACAGTCTCCTTCGATGTTGCGTTGTAAATATTCCAAGAACACCTTTAGTCTGCCAGCTTTGAGGTGCTCTTACAACTGACGTGGGGTGCCACTCCATGCAGTAACTTTATTGAGCACGTGTAGTGCAAATAGACGAAAATTGTGTTATTGACACTGTCCTTTAACTTTTAAGTACAAAGCAGACTAATTATAGTTGCAGATACCCGCAGATTAAGGTGAACTCGGTGTGGAACGGAATACTTAATGTTTAACAATTTTTTTAAAATAAAAGAATACAAGAAAACACTTCCGGAAAGTATGAAAAATCACCTTGTAGTATAATCTAACGTACCTCACGAGAAAATAATATAAAACTGTATATTATGCATTCTTTTACAACTTTTCAAAGATATGTTGGCGTGTTTCCCGTTCTGCTGCAGCCATGGGGCAGAATGGCGTAAGGCAATTTTTGTGAAATAATTGGATAAACGCTGAAAGTTTTACTAATATCATCTTAAAACCAAGACATAGAGCTGTTTAGTGAAAAATTTAGACAAAGGAGTATGGAATCTTCAAAAAATCGTGAAGAATAAGAAAGTTTTTAATGTCAGTTTGAAAAATGTACAGTTATTTTTAATGCTTAATACCAAGTTGCTGTTACTTTGTTGAATCCAGTATCTCGTACACCAGGTCAGTCTTCTGGCTAGCGAATAGACAATATATGTTGCCTGCAACCCAGTCCTGACCTGCTAGACAAGTTTCTTTGTCAAACCTGTGTGCTAAGCCGTTTCTTTTTTCGAGCTGATAGGGTAATGATCTGACAGTCGGTGTTTTCGTCGTTGGACAAAAAAGTCTAGTCTTCATTGACTTCAGGTCTCTTTCTGTTCTGCAGTGATCACATTTTTAAATTTCCCATATGATTTGTCAACTCTGTAGTTGGGATTATTCTTATCTTTACAAACGTATTTTTGCAACGTTGGTTTGGGTATGTTAAACTCCTTAGATGCGTTTAATACTACCATTTCAGAAGATAAAACGGCTGAAACTGACATTTCCATTGATTTAATATCCAATTTCTGTATGTCAGTCTTTCTAATGTAAGTTCACGCCATTTGGAGAACCAAGGGAAAAAATAAATTTGTAATTCGAAATCTACTTTCACCAAACACTGAATGGGAAGAACGGGTCCCATCCTCTACTGTCTTGTCTCCTTTAGCTGCAAGAGCACATTTCAGATTAACAACTTCCATGGAGCCTAGACAAGTTTAAACGTATTACGTAACTAGCTTATGACGAACGTGATGCACGTTAAGACTACATGTCATTTAAGGACATACAATTAATAGTTAAGGGTTTATATTAGATTTACATTCAAAAAATCTTCTAAAAACAGAACTGAAAATGTGAGGGACAACCGTTCACATAAACTTCGCTCTACAAGCCAAGTCAAAATGGCTGTCTTGCCTAGCTACCTTTCTACGCATATTTGGATAATTTTATAGTTTTATTGGTAAGTTTAATAAAAGTGAAGCATTGTTGAAACATACTACTTAGATGAACTACACTCCTGGAAATCGAAAAAAGAACACATTGACACCGGTGTGTCAGACCCACCATACTTGCTCCGGACACTGCGAGAGGGCTGTACAAGCAATGATCACACGCACGGCACAGCGGACACACCAGGAACCGCGGTGTTGGCCGTCGAATGGCGCTAGCTGCGCAGCATTTGTGCACCGCCGCCGTCAGTGTCAGCCAGTTTGCCGTGGCATACGGAGCTCCATCGCAGTCTTTAATACTGGTAGCATGCCGCGATAGCGTGGACGTGAACCGTATGTGCAGTTGACGGACTTTGAGCGAGGGCGTATAGTGGGCATGTGGGAGGCCTGGTGGACGTACCGCCGAATTGCTCAACACGTGGGGCGTGAGGTCTCCACAGTACATCGATGTTGTCGCCAGTGGTCGGCGGAAGGTGCACGTGCCCGTCGACCTGGGACCGGACCGCAGCGACGCACGGATGCACGCCAAGACCGTAGGATCCTACGCAGTGCCGTAGGGGACCGCACCGCTACTTCCCAGCAAATTAGGGACACTGTTGCTCCTGGGGTATCGGCGAGGACCATTCGCAACCGTATCCATGAAGCTGGGCTACGGTCCCGCACACCGTTAGGCCGTCTTCCGCTCACGCCCCAACATCGTGCAGCCCGCCTCCAGTGGTGTCGCGACAGGCGTGAATGGAGGGACGAATGGAGACGTGTCGTCTTCAGCGATGAGAGTCGCTTCTGCCTTGGTGCCAATGATGGTCGTATGCGTGTTTGGCGCCGTGCAGGTGAGCGCCACAATCAGGACTGCATACGACCGAGGCACACAGGGCCAACACCCGGCATCATGGTGTGGGGAGCGATCTCCTACACTGGCCGTACACCACTGGTGATCGTCGAGGGGACACTGAATAGTGCACGGTACATCCAAACCGTCATCGAACCCATCGTTCTACCATTCCTAGACCGGCAAGGGAACTTGCTGTTCCAACAGGACAATGCACGTCCGCATGTATCCCGTGCCACCAAACGTGCTCTAGAAGGTGTAAGTCAACTACCCTGGCCAGCAAGATCTCCGGATCTGTCCCCCATTGAGCATGTTTGGGACTGGATGAAGCGTCGTCTCACGCGGTCTGCACGTCCAGCACGAACGCTGGTCCAACTGAGGCGCCAGGTGGAAATGGCATGGCAAGCCGTTCCACAGGACTACATCCAGCATCTCTACGATCGTCTCCATGGGAGAATAGCAGTCTGCATTGCTGCGAAAGGTGGATATACACTGTACTAGTGCCGACATTGTGCATGCTCTGTTGCCTGTGTCTATGTGCCTGTGGTTCTGTCAGTGTGATCATGTGATGTATCTGACCCCAGGAATGTGTCAATAAAGTTTCCCCTTCCTGGGACAATGAATTCACGGTGTTCGTATTTCAATTTCCAGGAGTGTATTTTGATGAAAGATATTTCACACAGCAAATTACATGTACCACTGTAGTAAACTGAAAAGTTTATAGACTTTCCTATTAAACTGAAAGTAAATCAAACATATATCTTACTGTTTATGCCAGCCATTGTACGTAGGTTTCCGTATGAAGTACACTGCCTGAGGAAGCGAAGGACCCAGAAGATATGGTCAGATGTCAATACAACGTCATACATTTGCACACCATCAGTTTGTATGTAAACGAAGAGTTGAAATTTTCTGTGACATGTACAGTGACCATTAGAGTTCTCTAGCGTTGTTCGTGTTTAGTGTAGTTACAGGCTATGGTGAGGTATACAACGGGAGTGATCAGCATCAGACTTTGAATAATCAGTATGAAGGGCACAGAAATGCTACGTATTCGTGTGAGGCAACGTTGTCAGTTCTTGACAGTGCTTCAAAGGAGCCTCATTGTGGTTCTCCTATTGGCCAGATGGTCGAATCGTGCAATATCCAGATCTGTGGGGCATTTAGCTGTGACAGTGGCCCGATGTTGACTGCATGGGAACGTGTCAGCAGGCATACTCAACATTAAGGTTGCGGTCGCGCGCGTCTGACCACCACAAGGCAGGATAGCTGTAATGTGCACCAAACACATCACCATCCCTGCACTCCTGCGCCTATCATCAACAAGTGATGGATTTCATATTCTGTGCCATTCTGCATCATTTTTCAGAGACTAGCAGCAACCGGACTAGGAAATCTGAAGCGTAGTCTGGTATTAACACCACAACACAAATGATTGTGTTTGGAGTGTTTCTGTGACTTGGACTGCTGATAAATGGCATCGCGGTTTCTATGACAATGATAGAAGCTGAAGAAATGAATTATAATTTTTGGCACAGCCAGGACTTGAATCCAGATGTCCTTCCTTATTAAACAGGCAGTATTGCCATTACACCACTGCAGCAGTATAGCCACCACCGGTGACAGACTCTTCTAGTCCAGTGTCCTCCCTAAAAGAAACTTCAATTCTCGTCTTCAGCTTATTTTCTCCTTCTTAGATCGTCGCTATTGCCAAGGATCTCCGGTATTGGAATAGCACTCCAACAGTGGATGTAATGGGGAAATGCTTGCTGTACCTCAGACCACGGTGATCTAAGATGGAGATAATAAGCTGAAGATATGAACTGAAGTTTCTGATAGGGAGGGCATTGGCTAGGAAAGTCTTGCAGGTGTGTTAGCTACACTGCTGTGGTGGTGTAACGGCTAGCATACCTGCCTAATCAGCAAGGAGGCCCAGGGTCAAATCCTGGCTATGGCACCAATTTTCAATTCATTTCTTCAGTTTCTATCGTTATCGTAGATAAAGATATGACTCAAAAGTCTCAAGGAAAATTTAATTATTAAATCTGTGCATCGCATTGTTTTAAGTGATGAATCATGATTCTGCGCTACGCTGCATGAATCGTCGACGACTATTGCGGCGATATGGAGAAACAACCTTTTCTTTTTGGAGAGGAACAGCGGTGTTAGTCCTGGCCCGAGCGGTCTAAGGAGCTGCAGTCATGGACTGTGCAGCTGATCCCGGCGGAGGTTCGAGTGCTCCCTCGGGCATGGGTGTGTGTGTTTGTCCTTAGGATAATTTAGGTTAAGTAGTGTGTAAGCTTAGGCACTGATGGCTTTAGCAGTTAAGTCCCATAAGATTTCACACACATTTGAACATTTGTTTTTGTTAGTCCTGGAGCTGCGGTGCGACGAGCCGCTGGTCGTGACTACAGTTCACGGCTGGTAGTGACTGAGGGAATGTTGCTGGCACAACGGTACGTAACGGATATCCTGCGTCCTCATGTGTCACCTCTCTTGCTACAGTATCGTGGTGCAACTTTTCAACAGGATATTGCTTGTCCACACATGGTACTTGTCTGTCTGCGTGATGTTGAGGTACTCCCGTGGCCAGCAAGATCCCCAGACAAATCTCCAGCTCAGCATACGTGGGAACTGTTCGACGTCAAACCCATCTCAGTGCCAGTGTCCAGGACATCAAGGACCAGTTACAACAGCTGCGGGACGGCTTGCAGCAGAAGAGCATACAACGGCTTTATGACGCTCTTCCCAACCGACTTAGTGCACACACACAAGTTAAAGGGGGAAGGAAGTCATACTGATACGTGGGCTCGCGGGAATGTCAGTAGCCAATCGCTGCAGAATATCCAACCAACGAAAAAATTTGTGACAATAGCAACAGTCTCCTATCTCCTAAGGAATCTGTTGTGATTAACCAGTAATACACATTCCTCGCTTAGAGTGAGTCAGAAAGCAGAAATTCTCTCCCGCTATGAGATTTGTTTCACGTCTAGACCAATGACAGTGGCTGCACGTATGCACTCGTTTCATCCGTGCCACAAAAGTAATTTTGGCGAACCAATCCGGAACTGCGTCACAAAACTGAAACGTCAGCTATTGCTGACCTCCTTTGAGTCTAAAAGATTCTTCTTGCTCTGAATTCGTCGTGTTTCCCCATCCCCTGCTAGATTACTGTCTTCTTCGACAGTATTCTTTGCACTGTTTATCACAATGGAAGTTTACAGTCTGCCAAATTCATCTCCAGCCCTCTACGAGGCTCCTATCGGAACGTTGCGCACCTTCTCTGAAAGCTCCAATCCGTTCCTTGGTTTGACTACGAAGTCTTTCGCGACGGAATCTATTGTGTCGGTAGCTGGGCCGACACCGTGAAGTTGAGATGGCTGAAAAGGCACTCTAGACTAACGCATACGGGCGTGAAGTACTGGAACAGGATAAGTAATTAATGTTAGGAAGAAAAGTACGGAGCAGGTTTAATACTTAACTTTACTCATTCCTTGTTGTACATCGATCTTGACGATACACAGGAGACTTTAAGTACAATCACTGTATGGCTAATGGCGCCTTGCTAGTTCGTAGCCATTAACTTAGCTGATGGCTATTCTGTCTCTCGGCTAATGAGAGAGAAAGGCTTCGTACAACTGGGCGGTAGCTAGGTTCTCGTACAACTGGGCGGTAGCTAGGTTCTCGTACAACTGGGCGGTAGCTAGGTTCTCGTACAACTGGGGCGAGTGCTCTGTCGTATCACGAGACCTGCCTTGGTGGTGGCGCTAGGTCTGCGATTACGTGTCTGGCGGTGACACCACATTCCTCCCCCGCAAATCGGCGAACGGTCGTGTGATAAGGCTTCCGCCCGCCGTGGGGAGGACCACATGTTGACGTATGCGATGAGGTGGGGAGCCTAACAACAGGCGAGGCCGTGCCACCCGCACCCGGCCATTCGGTCCGAGGGGAGCTAGGAAACGCCTGAAAAACTAGTCCAGGGTGCACGTCAACATGCGGTGTATGCGCCCGTAAAGAGACAGGAGGGACCGAAGGATCAACCTCCATTGCGTCGGGGTAGCCGACGCGCGATGACGTCATGTGGTCCGGAGCGGGCGGGAGTTCCATGGCGGAGGACAGCTGGTCACGGGAAGCGATCGGCGGCGCGTGACCCTGGGAGGCGCTTGGCGGCTGCAACGAAGCGTCGAATGCGGGCGGCGCCGGCGGGAGAACAAGCGGCGGCGGCGGCGGCTGCTGCTGCTGCTGCGGCGGCGGCGGCGGCTGTTGCTGCTGCGGCGGCGGCGGCGCGTCGCCATGGGGCAAAATGGAAGGCATCGTCGGGAACACCTGGGGATGAGGCGAGCCAGTAGATGGGTCCCCAGGGCGCTGACCGGACGGCACCGTCGCTGAAAGCAGACGGGGAGCGGCAGAACCCGAGCGACGACAGAGGCGCAGCTGATTGAGATGCCGACGCACCTCACCAGAGGCCCCCAAAACCAAATACATCGCGCGGCCGAGGCAGCGAAGAATGCGCCCTGCGAGCCAACGCCGGGAACCTCGATAGTTGCGATAAAATACAACGTCGCCTGGAGCAAAAGCAGGAGTCTGCCGCTGCACAGTAAACTGATGCGGCGGATGCAGCAAAGACATCAAGGTGCGATGAGGACGACCGTGGAGCAACTCAGCCGGCGAGCGACCATCTCGGGGCTGAGAGCGATACGAAGACAAAAAGAGCAACAATGCGTCCTCCCGAGAATGCGACTCTTTCAATTTCAACATCTGTGACTTGAAAGTCCGGACCAATCGTTCAGCGGCACCGTTGGACTGAGGCGAAAACGGCGCGGATGTCAGATGTTGAATACCATTGGCCTGGCAGAATGACTGAAATTCTGCGGACATGAATTGTGGGCCATTGTCGGAAACAATAGTCTGCGGAAGACCTTCAATGCAAAAGATAGCAGACAACGCTTGGATGGCGGCGGAGGACGTCGTGGAAGACATCCGGACAACAAAAGGAAAATTACTGAAGGCGTCGACCAGAACCAACCATCGAGCATTCCAGAATGGACCAGCAAAATCAATGTGCAAGCGTTGCCAAGGGGAAGTGGCTTTTGGCCATGCAAAGACTTTCCGCGGCGGTGCGGATTGTTGTTCGGCACACGCCGGGCACGAAGAACACATATTCGTAATCGCAGCATCGATTCCGAACCAAGTACAGTGCTGACGAGCAAGTTGTTTCGTTCGCACTATACCCCAATGTCCTTGGTGAAGAAGCCGTAAAACAGAGGACTGTAACGAACGTGGGACCACGACTCTGGACTGATCAGTATCAGAACGCAACAACAAAACACCACGTCGAACAAAAAGTCTCTCCTTGTGAGCAAAAAATCGGCGAACCAACGGATCCTCGATCCGAGACTGTGACAAAGGCCATTGCGTAGCAACAAAACGCAAAACAGTAACAAGGACAGGGTCAGCAGCTGTGGCTGTAGCGACACGACGAAAATCAATCGGAAACGATTCGACCACTTCATCGGTTTCCGAATCAATGAACATGCAAGCAAGTTCGGAAGAATCGAATGCTTTATCCTCAGCAACAGGCAAACGGGACAACGCATCGGCGTTTCCGTGCTTAGCAGTGGACCGATACAAGATATCGTAGCGGTACTGCGAGAGGAAAATAGACCAGCGAATGAATTTCTGCGCTGTACGTGGAGGTACAGGCTTGGTCGGATGAAAAAGCGATGTCAAAGGTTTGTGGTCTGTGATGATGGTAAAGTGACGACCATACAAGAAATCATGGAACTTAGTAACACCAAACACGAGAGCCAAAGCTTCTTTCTCTATCTGTGAATAATTTCTTTGCGCAGACGAGAGCAATTTGGACGCAAAGGCAATAGGGCGATCATGCGAGCCAACTTTGTGCGCAAGCACAGCACCGATCCCGAAATCCGATGCATCTACCATCAACAAAAGGGGTTTCTGGGGATCGAATGGCGTAAGGCAAGTATGAGAAAGCAACGCCGATTTCAACTGGCGAAAGGCGCGTTCGCATTCCGTCGTCCAGACGAACGGAACACCTTTACGGCGTAAGCGATGAAGCGGAGCTGAAATGGAAGAGGCATTGCGCACATATTTATGGTAATAATTAATTTTACCCAACACACTCTGTAGCTGTTTCACATTTTGAGGGGAAGGCAATTCTCGTATGGCACGGAGGTGCTCTGGACTCGGATGTATGCCTTGGGCATTAATGACATGTCCCAGGTATGGTAAGTCACGAGCAAAAAAACACACATTTGTCCTTCCTCAAGCGAAGACCATTTTGCCGCAAGACCTGAAATAATGTTCGTAAATTCGCAAGATGATCTTCTTCTGTCTGTCCGGAGATCACTATATCGTCCAGATAGTTTGCTGCAGTAGGGACCGACACACAAATAGTTTGTAAATATTGCTGAAACAAGGCAGGGGCGGATGCACACCCGAATGGCAGTCTTTTGAAGCGGTACAATCCAAGATGCGTGTTAACCACCAATACGCGCTGGGATTCGTCGTCCACCGGTATTTGCAAGTACGCATCGGCTAGGTCCAACGTTGAAAAATATTTTCCCGGGCACAGTTTAGCAAAAAGATCTTCCGGGCGGGGCAAAGGAAAAGTAGCAGTCACTAGCTGTGGATTCACTGTGGCCTTGAAGTCCACGCAAAGTCTCAATTTTCCGGAAGGTTTTGGCAAAATTACTAAGAGTGAGGCCCAGAGAGAAGCTTGCACACGTTCAATTACACCCTGTGATTCGAGATCGTGTAACGTTCTTGCGACCTCATCACGCAATGCGTGGGGAACATTGCGCGCCCTGAAAAATTTCGGTTGCGCGTTTACCTTCAGTGCTAAATGTGCTTCATAGTTTTTAGCGCAACCTAAGCCCGGTGCAAAAATGTCTGCAAATTCGGCACACAGCCGAGAAACACTGTCTGTAGGCACAGTCTGATTCACTGATAGGACCTGATTTACAATAGACATGTTAAACAACTGAAATAAATCTAGACCAAACAAGTTCACTGGCGTAGAAGAACGAAGAACGTAAAATGACACAAGTTTTGTTTGTCCCTTGTATGTTGCAAGCAGGCTGCACTGTCCTAACACAGGAATGTTCTGTCCGGAATATGTAGTTAGCTTAACATTTGCGGAACGCAACGGAGGTTTGCCCAGTTGTTTGTACGTGTCATGATTGAGCAATGAAACTGCAGCTCCGGTATCGAGCTGGAATGGTATCACTTTGCCTTCAAAGTCTAAGTCCACAAAAAGTTTATTGTTCTGCTGACGACAAGAGCGACTGTTGTGTGCAATTGGAACAGACACTGGTACAGAATCACTGGCTAATTGACGTGATTTCCGGCGACGTCGACGCACAGTTTTTGTGGGACGATCACTGTTACTGTTAGAGAAAGTGTCACTGGACGAAGCGGAATTAACGACATGAATGTCCATAGGCGAAGGTCCACGAGCCTGAGTGTCCTTGGTTCGATTCCGGCGCGAAGCAAAGGGCCTGGAATGATCGTGATTGTCTGATCTGAGCTTTTTCTGGCAAACACTTTGAACATGTCCTTTCTTATTGCAGAAAAAGCAAATAGCTTGGCGTGACGGGCAATGTTCACGCGAATGTCTAGTAGCACACCGCGGGCATGATTTCACTGCATTTGTGGGCTGGCGCGTCACACCTGGCTTAGCGCGCGGCGGCAGCTGTGCGGACGTATGCGAGGGCAGTTGACCGGGCCGCGCAGCTCGAGAGCGCCCAGCGGGCCGGTTAATGTTACACACAGCTGGCAAAGTTTCAAAAGATTCCTGAGCACAGTCAAGTGTGTCCTGTCTATCCAATATGTCTATCACTTGTTGAAGGGAGGGATTAACTAGTTTCAAAATTTGCTCCCGTATGCGAACATCAGAAACGTTCTGTGCAATTGCATCACGCACCATTGTATCTGAATAAGAAAGACCACAGTCACATTCAAAGGCACAGTCCCTAGTAAGTCCTTGCAATGTTGCTACCCACTCCCTATTAGTTTGACCGGCCGTACGTTTTGTACGAAAAAACGTATACCGTTTTGCAACCACATTAACTGTTTCTTTGAAATAGGCATCTAATGCAGACAAAATTTCCTCGTAGGACAGAGTTGCTACGTCGCGTCGGGGAAACAATTTCACTATCACATGGTATGTGGACACACCGACACAAGAAAGCAAAAACGGCTGCCGCTCATTACCTTGAATTCTGTAGGCAGCAAGGTGGAAGTTGAACTGGCGAGACCACTCTTGCCAGGTCTCATCGGCTGCCACGTATGGTCGAAAGGGAGGTGCAACAGCGTTTAGTGGCAGCGGTAGCGAAGAAGCGGCGGCGGCCGCATCGGTGTGCAGCGCACGTTGACCCTGGACGAGCTGTCCAAGGGCATCCAGTAACGCCTGCGTCTGCTGATTCTGCAAGCGATAAAATTCGGACAGTACATCTGGAGAATGTGGCGAAGCCATGACACAATTAAATGTAAGCAATCAGAAAACACTTTAAATCGTCGCCAATGTTGCAAACGAATTAATACAAACTCTTTTGCTCGTCGCCAATATTGTGTCGGTAGCTGGGCCGACACCGTGAAGTTGAGATGGCTGAAAAGGCACTCTAGACTAACGCATACGGGCGTGAAGTACTGGAACAGGATAAGTAATTAATGTTAGGAAGAAAAGTACGGAGCAGGTTTAATACTTAACTTTACTCATTCCTTGTTGTACATCGATCTTGACGATACACAGGAGACTTTAAGTACAATCACTGTATGGCTAATGGCGCCTTGCTAGTTCGTAGCCATTAACTTAGCTGATGGCTATTCTGTCTCTCGGCTAATGAGAGAGAAAGGCTTCGTACAACTGGGCGGTAGCTAGGTTCTCGTACAACTGGGCGGTAGCTAGGTTCTCGTACAACTGGGGCAAGTGCTCTGTCGTATCACGAGACCTGCCTTGGTGGTGGCGCTAGGTCTGCGATTACACAGTGGCGACACGCGGGTCCGACATGTACTAAATGGACCGCGGCCGATTTAAGCTACCACCTAGCAAGTGTGGTGTCTGGCGGTGACACCACAGAATCCTTGCATAAAAAGTTCTCAGTTTACTTGCCGCGTCAAATTTGGATAAAATCTCGAGCTTTCGATGACTACCTCCGTCATGTTCGTCAGGGGTAAAACTGACAGTCAGTCCTTGGTTATCTGCCTCGGAACTTTCTTGCAGTGAGGAACAGTTTTACGATTCACTTGCAGTCGAATCCCTGCCGTCCTCATTTTCCCATGGGTAGCCAACGGATCCAGCTTACAGAAAAGCAATGAAATGAAATGAAATTGAGAATTGCTTATTAAATTCGCAGTCATTTGTGTTTGTTTCAGTTACACCCACAACTTTATGCGTCGCTAGTAATGTGAATAGTGGATAATTAATTAAATTACAAAGCAGTTTTGTATAAACACTGTCCAAAGGAATATGCTGAAGCGGAACAGAAATTCTAACATCGGTCGCAATCGAGCATTGAAATTAATTGAGTGGGGACAAGTGAAAATGTATAGTAGTCCGGGACTCGAAGCCAGATCCCCCCCCCCTCCTTGCTTGTGCTGTCGCCTTAACTCCTTTGCCTCTCTGTGCATGCTTCCCATCCAACTCAAATCCCTAACTTGTCGCATAGTACTTACGTGGCGTCCCCTATTCAACGTTCTCATCGGTCGCAACATCACGCTAATTCCCTCAAGAGTTGGGAGTGCGAGCGTCTGCTCAAAAGAATAGATACTATATATATATATATATATATATATATATATGGTGTGGTGGTTCATTGATCGTGACCGGGCCAAATATCTCACAAAATAGGCGTCAAAAGAAAAAACTACAAAAATGAAACTTGTGTAGCTTGAAGGGGGAAACCAGATGGCGCTACGGTTGGCCCGCTAGATGGCGCTGCCGTATGTCAAACGGATATCAACTGCGTTTTTTAAAAATAGTAACCCTCATTTTTTATTACATATTCGTGTAGTACGTAAAGAAATATTAATGATTTAGTTGGACCACTTCAGGCTTCAAATTTGGTCGTATGTCTATTCAGTGTAGGCCATGCTGCATTGATGCATGTGGCAAATGCCCTTGAAATCAAAACCGGCGATGAAATGCGCCGACTCTGTGAAGTTAGAGACGCCAGCGGCGATGCGCTCAGCGACGAAAAGGGCTACGAGGACGAAATTGAAGTAGCAGAGAGCAGCCATCAGATAGCCGAAGCGATAGTTATTATGGATCATGCATCGATGGTATCCCGTAAATTTCAAGCTTTGTCCCTTTTTTATATGATAAATACATGTCAAACTTCAAATACGGTTTTCTCAAAACCTTGTCTTTTGGCATAGTTGTCGTCGCCCATGCTACAATTTTCACCCGATTTTGATGATTTTTGGTCTGCCTTGAAGCAAACTTCTCTTCAGTTGATCGTAGCCGATTTTTTTTATGTTGATATTTCATATTTTTTCCGCCAAAAAAAAGGGGCCCAAAAATGGCAATTTTTTCAGATATCTATAATTATGCCGAAAGATTTTTTTTTTTTGCAAATTCTTATGATGAACTAGAATTACATCTGTAAGGATCAGCGCGATATGTTAATTTCATATTTCAGATAACCACAACCGGAGTTACAGCGACAACCGACGATCTACCACCTTGCAGAACTGCCCCGGGAAAATCCCAATTACACAGTGAAGATATTAATATTTTTTATTATAAATCACCAGTAACAACTTGAATGTATGCTTTATTCATTGCAGCAAACCCCGTTTGTCTACTACAGTCCAGTATGAAGAAAAATATCCTGAATTTGAGCAATATTTTCGTTCGTTGATGTTGATTTGGGGGAGGAGACCAGACAGCGAAGTCATTAGTCTCATCAGATGAGGAAAGGAAGTCGGCCGTGCTCGTGCAAAGGAACCATCCCGGCATTTGCCTGAAGCAGTTTAGGGAAATCACGTAAAAACTAAATCAGGATGGCCAGACGCGGGATTGAACCGTCGTCCTCCCGAATGAGAGTCCAGTGTGCTAATCACTTCCCACCTCGCTCGGTATTTCGTTCGTCGCCCTGTCGTTCCCCTTTACGATCATTTTCCGTGCAGATGAATTCTCTCACCCAAACTCTTGCGAGTGTGGCGGACAGAGGTCCCTACGTAAGTAGTGTGCGATAAGCTGGGACTTTGGGATGGACGGGAAGAGTGCTCGGATAGCCGAAGCAATTAAGGCGACAGCTCGCGTTAAGACGAAAATCCGGTCTCGAGTCCCGGTCCGTCTCAAATTTTCACTTGTCGCCGTTGAATTCGTTCAAATTGCGTACGATGTCAGATTTTCTATTTCATTCCACCGCGTGTAAGTTACGAGTGGCATTTGAAAAGTCCGTGCAAAGAGTGAGAGATGGCACCACCGGGGCGTATCGAGGTCATGTTTAGTTAGTAGCATCTTTGGAAAGAATGCACACCAAGTTTCACCCATATTGGTCTATTTCTTTGTGTTTGGCATTCGTGTGAATCAAGGAAGTCGAGTGATTGTCAAAAAATGGACGAAAAAGAATTTCGTGTAATGATTAAAAGGTGACTGAAAGGCAAAACGCCTCAGGAGACTAAAGAGAAGCTTGATAAACATTAAGGTGACTCTGCACCTTCGATCAGAACAGTTTATAAGTAGTTTCAAAATTTTCGGAGTGGCCATATGGGCACAAGTGATGCTGAACGTTCAGGACGCCCTGTGGAGGTTACGACTCTAGAAAACATTGGTAAAATCCATGATATGGTGATGGATGACAGAAGTGATAAGGTGCATGAGATTGCTAGTGTTATGGGAATCTCCAATGAACGGGTACATAATATTTTGCATAAACATTTGGGCATGAGAAAGCTATCCGCAAGATGGGTCTAACATTCTGCGTGGTGTCTGTTTGTTCTAAGTCGTGTCTCCCTACCATTTTCGCGAAACGACGCTCTGAGCATGTTTTTTTAGGGAATTGACTTGTTTGAACCTGGGACCTGTTGCTGGTAAGGAGACGCCAGACCACACATGACATGTAGAGTTCAGAAGAGTTCAGTGAGACTAGCTATGATATAAACAAATACTTAATGATATCAGCGACAGCTCCACTGCACTCCCTGTAAAATAATCATAATACTACCTAAATTTAGTGGAAGCGATTCAAGGTTTTCCTATTTTTAGTTAGCTGGTAAAATAACGTCGAAAAAGCAGCTAAGTTTACCATTGGAATTTTTATTCTTTTCACAAAGCATTGTTTATAAATTGCACTATTGATAAAAGGAAATATTTTAATACAGGATGATAAAAACCAACTGCGTTCAACAAAAAATGTGATCGAATATTCCCTGAATGTGTTTCCAAGTTCTACAATGGATCGAAGGGTGACCTATGCCATATCACATCTATAATCTATATTTAAATTAAGTTTCATAAAAGAGAAAACTATCAAAATGGTCTACAGTGACCCTCAATTATCTTTAATTACTTATTTAACTTGTCGTAAATTACAGTGGCCGATGTGGCTTCTCAATAATTATATAACAGAAAAATCATCGCGTTTCAGATTTTAGCTTCAAGTGGCAAATGTGAACACCATGAGCTTTAATTGACGATCGACACTAGTATTACGTAAAAAATGGATTAACAGATGAGACTTCTGCAGTTCTGAGTGAAGCCTTATGCGCTCTTATGCGGCATCGCGTGCGTTCATTACCTTGTCGGTGGTTAGGCAGCGTCATAGGTGGCGGGCGGTGCACCTCCACACACCTCGCCATCTTGGTAGCAACTCTCTCGAACTTCTCCTTGCTGCAATTTACCGAAGCTGGTTTAAGAAAAGGTATCTGGCTATGTTTTCAACTGACCAATCAGGGTCTCAATGTTAACCTTAAGCTCCGCCTATAAATATCCTGTCTATCCAATGAGAAACGTTATACTTTTCGTGGTGGGGCAATGTTTTTAATGTCTGCTACGTAACAGAGACGCATCTAGTCTCACGCTAAAACTTGCAGCTGGTGTGGCTCTTTTTGTGTTATCGTATATAATGTTCTTCTGGAGGGCTCTATCTTTTAACATGGGCTGGGGAGTGGACCTCCCAGTGATCGGCCGGCAATGTGGGTGGGAGTCCCTTATCGTGGGACCTTCTAGCCTACACTGCTCTGCTCTCGGCTTCTGTTCTCGTTTCTCCCCTCGGAACTGAGTGTTTCACTGTGGGAAGGTATGACATGTATTTACGCGTTCTTGTGTTAGTCTGTGGTATTCCGGTTGCTCACTCGTTGATCGTATTACTTTGGTTAATTTAATGTCAGGATTTATTCGGAGGTATGTGACATATTGCCGGATTTGCTATCGTGTCAGAGTTTTCACGGAAGGTGTTGGATTTGCCTGACACCTTACATGGGTTCCGCGATTACTCACCCTTGACCAAAGACGGAATCGTGTGAAGTGTTGTAAGGATGGTTTGCAGCTGTTCAGGAAGAACACGGACTTTGAAACGCCCGTCGCATTCTGTTGCTGCGAAGGCGTTTGCTGATGGCTCGAATCCTCCTTGCGGTATTTGGAAGCAGTTCTCCCCCCGACGATACGTCGCGCAAAGTGTAAGAAAAGCAGAGCGGCCGTGGAGCGGACGCAGAGTTAAGTAATTGTAGTTATCGTCCGCGCGGCCTCATTAAATAACGCGGCGCGGCCCGGCTCTGTGCGGCCCGGCAGTGTGGCGTGTGGCGTGACGCACGCGGCCGCCGCCACCGCCAGCGGCGACTCTTGTAATTGCGGCCAAGTCACGGCCGCGGTGCGGCGCGGCACGGCGGGACGCGCTCATCAAAAATTGACGGCCAGCTCCCTCTGAATAATTCAACGCACAGCGCCTAATCGCCGCAGCACCCGGCGCGTAACTCGTGCCGATTAAAACGGGAGGACACGCCGCACCAAGCCGCCGCTGCCGCCAAGCACACAGGCAGGAAAAACGCCGCCGGTTCGTGACGAGTGCTGAAATCACGAACTGCCAGCGAAGCTACTTTGTTTCGCACACCACTCTTTGTAATCAGGGCAGGGCAGACTGCAGGAATAAAAGCGGGAAGGCAGCATTTGAACAAACTGTCAGGCAGCTCCGCGCAGTTGAGATGTAGTCATAAAGTTTTAACTCGAAAACAAATCGAATGACACCATGAAATTTGCTAATGGGGCCAGTACACTGATGACAAACGTCAGGGGATACCTCCTAATGTCATATCGGATCTTCTTCTGCCCGGCATAGCGCGTGGCATGGACTCAACAACTTGTTGGAAGTCCCCTGCAGGAATAAAGAGCCCTGCGCTATCTATAGCAGTGCATAATGGGATTTTCACTCTGCAGCGGAGTGTGCGCTAATATGAAACTTCTTGGCAGATTAAAACCGTGTGCCGGACCAAGACTCGAAGTCGGGTCCTTTGTCTTTCGAGAGCAAGTGCTCTACCATCCTTCTTTTTTTTTTCGTTGTGTTTGGTCGTTGCGGACGTCGCAAGACATCCTGTTCAAGTTCAATGGTTGATCCTTCCGCTCAGCTTTTTTATTACAGAGGCCAACCGGCTCTGTGACCGAACACTCTGAGCTACCGTGCCGGCGTCCATCTGAGCTACCCACGCAAGACTCACGGCCCGTCCACACATATTTACTTCTGGCACTACCTCGTCTCCTACTTTCTTAGCCACAGCCTGGGGGATGTTTCCAGAATGAGATTTTCACTCTGTCGCGAAGTGTGAGCTGATATGAAACTTCCTGGCAGATTAAAACTGCGTGCCGGACCGAGACTCGAACTCCGCGGGCAAATGCTCTACCATATTTTTTTACATACACAACGCAACAGTTCTTCAAGGTACCATTTAAACATATACAAATGATTGTTAGTTAAACAAAAAATATTAGAAAAACATTAAATACAAAATATAACCTTTTTTTGAGTCGATGCATGAGAACGTGGATAAGGGTGCTGCATCATGTGACGGGTAGGCATGGCACACCCCAAGTTTGTGGGGGGGGGGGGGGGAGGGTCAAGGAAGACGCTGCGGAGATAACTGGCAAAAGTTTGTCGGTAAGATGGTTTTCGGGTGAGGGTGCTGGTGGGGTGCTATGCGCGGTCACAACTTTGTACCAGAAGTCAAGGACTGTATGCGCACCACTCTGAAAGAGATATTCTAAAGCCTGTCCTCCAAACCAGATGAGTTTATGGCGCTTAGCAAGAGGGTAGTGAAATGTCTGAGGTAACAACAAGAAATCTGGAGTTACAGTCGTTGGCGGGGCACGGAGGTAAAAGCCCACGATTCGTTAGATGAGGAGCCATACGTTTTGTTTCTGGGGCACGTAAGACGGTGCTCGTCGGTGTCTTCCAGCTGACAGTCAGGGCAGAGTGAGGAGGTGGCCAGTCCTATGCGATAAAGTCGACTATTAGTCGGGAATTTGCCATAGACTAAAACATACCAGAGTGCAGACACAGACGACGGTAAAAAGGGTGCATGCACACATCCCCAAACCGTTCGCCAGTTAATGTCAGGGTGCTGTAGCACCATGGGGTCCTAAAGGTTGGACAGCATAAACAAACGATAATAATCTTTTTTACGGGGAGGACGGGTGACTGAAAGATCGGCCCGAACGTAGCTGAGTGCTATGAAACAATTGGCGACGTGGTACAATACTGGAGAAATAGGTGCCGCATCGAGCGGTGGATCGAGAGAAGCTGGTCGGAGGATATCTAAGAGACTGCGTGTTAAGGACGGGACCGGCTCCGGCGGGTGCCGCAACATAGTATGGACAAAGAGTGCAGAAGAGCGTGCCCAATCATCTGAGCTACCCTAGCTCGACTCACGCCCCGTCCTCACAGATTTACTTCTGCCAGTATCTCGTCTCCTACCTTCCAAGCTTCACCGAAGCTCTCCTGCGAACCTTGCGGAACTAGGACTCTTGCAAGAAAGGATACTGTGGAGACATGGCTTAGCCACAGCCTGGGGGATGTTTCCAGAATGAGATTTTCACTCTGTAGCGGAGTGTGCGCTGATAGCCGACGATAATTGCGAAAGTGTTGCCGGTGCAGGATTTTCTGCACGAACTCCTGTCTCGATTGTGGCAAATGGCACTCACGTCGGGCGACCTGGGTGGCCAAATCATTCGCTCGAACTGTCCAGAATGTTCTTCAAACCAATTCTGGCCCAGTGACATAGCGCATCCGCATCCATGAAAGTCCGACCGTTGTTTGGGAATGTGAAGTACATGAACGGCTGGAAATGGTTTCCAAGCAGTTGAACATAATCATTTCCACTCAATGACCGGTTCAGTTGGACCATAGGACCTAGTCATTTCTAAGTAAACACAGCCCACAACATTATGGAGCCACCACTAGCTTGCACAGTACCCTTTTAACAACTTGGGTTCGTGACTTTGTCGGGTCTGAGCCACACTCGAACCCTACCATCAACTCTTACCAATTGAAATGGGACTCATTCGACCAGACCACCGTTTCCCAGTCGTCTAGGTTCCAACTTATATGGTCACGAGCTCAGGAGAGGCGGTGCAGGGGATCCGTTGCTGTAAGCATAGACACTCGCCTCGGTCATCCGCTGCTGTATCCCATTAACGCCAAATTTCGTCACACTCTTGTAACGGATACGTTCGTCGTACGTCGCTCATTGATTTCTGTCTTTATTTGTTGCAGTGTTGCTTGTCTGTTAACATTGACAACTCTACACAAACGCCGCTGCTCTCGGCCGTTAACTGAAGTCCGTCGGCCACGGAGTTTTCTGTAAACAGAGGTAATACCTGAAATTTGGTGTTCTCGTTACACTCTTGACACTATGGATTTCAGAATATTGAATTCCCTAACGATTTCCGAAATGGAATGCCCCATGCGTCTAGCTCTAGTTACCATTCCGCGTTCAGTGTCTTAGTTTCTACCGAGCGAGGTGGCGCAGTGGTTAGCACACTGGACTCGCATTCGGGAGGACGACGGTTCAATCCCGTCTCCAGCCATCCTGATTTAGGTTTTCCGTGATTTCCCTAAATCGTTTCAGGCAAATGCCGGGATGGTTCCTTTGAAAGGGCACGGCCGATTTCCTTCCCAATCCTTCCCTAACCCGAGCTTGCGCTCCGTCTCTAATGACCTCGTTGTCAAAATGGCTCTGAGCACTATGGGACTTAACTACTGTGGTCATCAGTCCCCTAGAACTTAGAACTACTTAAACCTAACTAACCTAAGGACATCACACACATCCATGCCCGAGGCAGGATTCGAACCTGTGACCGCAGCAGTCGCGCGGTTCCGGACTGCGCGCCTAGAACCTCGTTGTCGACGGGACGTTAAACACTAACCACCACCACCATCTTAGTTTCTGTAGTGCGGCCTTAATTAAATGTGAAACACCAATCACATGAGTACAAATGGCAGCTCCTCCAATTAACCTTGTGTACGCGATACTAGTGCCACATCTCTATCCCATGACTTTTGTCGCATCAGTGTACTTATCTATGTATTCAATCAATATGTGGTAATACAAATGGTTCTAAGCACTATGGGACTTAACATCTGAGGTCATCAGTCCCGTAGACTTAAAACTACTTAAACCATCACACACATCCATGCCCGAGCCAGGATTTGGACCTGCGACCGTAGCAGCAGCGCGGTTTCGGACTAAAGCGCCTAGAACCTCTCGGCCACAATGGCCGGCATTGTGATAATGCAACCCCTACTATGAAATTTGGTAAAGTCGCTAGTACTTCTCTGTGTGTTCAAAGGGGAGATTTTCTGATGACATTGTAATTCTCAATGACATTGAGGACGAACTGTAGGAAGTGTCTGATGGCCACAAACCAAAGGAAGACGAAAGTAATGACGTGCGTGGTCAGAGGTTGTATATACACGGTGTTTGGGGCATAAATGCAGATTTTTTATTGGTGTCTGAGGGCAGTGTATTGAACAGCATTATAACAGTTTTTAATTAAAAAATGACTCTGAGCACTATGGGACTTAACATCTGAGGTCATCAGTCCCCTAGAAATTAGAACTAATTATATCTAACTAATCTAAGGACATCACACACATCCATGCCCGAGGCAGGATTCGAACCTGCGACCGTAGCGGTCGCGCGGTTCCAGACTGAAGCGCCTAGATCTGGAGATTAATAATTATAGCTTTTAGGAGTAATATGTTTTTAGGTTAGTTAGTACCTCGAAGTACATGCGGCAAGAGCAAGCCACTAATGCTTGTTTTCCGCTAGGCAGCAGGTCGGGTGTTGAGGTGTGGATGCATCGATGCGAAACGGTTAGTCTATAATGACAGAAATAGTCCACTTACAAGGGACACCTTTGACCTCGAACGCTCGCAGCCGTACGAAACCTTGCTTCGATTAACACTCGATCAAGAAAACAACACTGGTCTGTGTCATTTCCATGAAAAACTCTGTACTAGTCTGCTAGCGCCATCAGACGGGGGCCCGTTGTAGCTGTACTGCAAGTGCTCGGGTTACAAGAATGGTATAGCTGCAGTGCGGATGTGTTTCTGGGATTGTTGGCTTAGGGGCTGCTGTGTAAACTGTGTGCAGTGATATGTTGAAGAGAACTAATCCTATGAATGGAGTCCAAATATAAGGGAAAATGCTGCGACGTACTGAATACGGAAATGAAATCGGGTTCGAGAATAGAGTGTTCGCGAATATAGTAAATAACATAATAATTCAGAAATGTAACGGGGATGACACTGGGTAGATATACCGATTTTGAAGGGCTGGAAGAACGTGGCCGTTCAAGCAGTGCGCAACGTTCATCTCCAGAACGACAGGATCAGCCTAGTCAAAGTGAGTACGAACTATCTCAATCCAAACAGACGAAGTCTAGTGTGCTGGGAGCTATTAAAGATAGCGTACTAGGAGCCATAAGTCCATTAAAAGTAAATCAAATTGCAGATTAATTCTAAACTGTGTGTCTAGCAAAAAGGCAAGCAGGAGCTCGTTTCAAAGGAAATAGACTGTCGCAATTACAAACTATAAAGGAGTATGTAATACCGAATTTTGATAGAGTAAGGTCATATGAATCTACAGTTCACTTTTGGCATCTGTAATAGTGGATACTAGAAGCTTGTGAAATGGTTTGCTTCGGCAATTTCAAACCTTTCATTTCTTTTATGACAATCTTAATGCTGAATATGGCATTTAATATAGGCACATTATTACATTTGTGATACGTAAGGACATAGAAGACGATCAATGTGTACGCCAGAAGGCACAACAGTTTGTGGGGGAGGTGTACATATTGACAGAACAGGCTGTGGATAAAGGAAGTGTTTGTAACAGTGACTAGAGTTAACCCCAGAATGAAATGTCTTCATCATCAATACTGTCTCACAGAGGAGAGGAAACGACAGCTAGCGTATTGCAGTCTGTCCATAGTTCTACCCACAGCTACACAACTGATGTGGCTTTCCCAATGGCAGGCCGACTCGCAGACAAGTTGCACATCTGTAAATGTCGAATGTCGACATTTATATTGAACAGTCGAGGTCTCTGTATGAAGGTGAACTTACATAGAGTTGTAATCTGTTATGAAAAGGTGGACTCTTTGGTCAGCCCAAACATTCTAAAGAAATTTGAAACAACTTGTCCAGGAAGGCAGGCAAAATTGGACAAATGAATAAAGAACATTTGAAACGTTTACTAGCTTCAGTCGTTGGCAAACATGCAACAAGTGAAAAGAGCCTATTGCTGTGTTATTTGTGGTAACGTTCCACAGATCATATCCTTCTAGATGCAAGTTTTCCAAACAAAGATATTGCCACAGAAAACACCAAAATACTGGAAACGCCTTGATGTTTACTTCTTTCGGCAACGTAAGCTCTGTATGAGAGGGATTGCTAATTTGTAAGACTACAGTGTACCAAACTACAAGTGAAGATACATGATTGTCATTTTATCATCAGACTTCACTCTGTGATTTACAATAAAAATTCTGCACCGAAGTATACGTCATGTTCAAATATGCTCGGTGAAAGTCAGGTTATGACACTGAGATACCCACCTAATCATCTGACAATGTAATTAATTGGGCTTTTGGTATTGGACTTCTTGAACGCGAAAGTGATTCTGAATATAAAAGTGTGGCTTTAGTGAAATGTGCATATGTTTCTCTTCCACTTTGTTTTAATCACTTCATTGAAATCCCAAATCTGCACTATGAGGACGAATATAAGCATTATCAGGTTTGTAGGATATGTACATAATTACTGTAGATTGAAAATATAAAGATACACTGGCGTCAGTGAATTACATATAGTTCTCCTCCTGTCGTACTGACATCTTGTTACTCTGTTTCTCTCTATTAAAATGTCACTCGTTGTAGAGTGCAATGTTTCGCATGGAAATGACACAGACCACGGTTTTTTGTGATCGAGTGTTTGTTATTTTAAGTATTGTTTCGTGTGGTTCTGAGCTTTTGAGTGGTGCAGTTACGATTGTGCAGAAAATATCATATAGTAAATTATGTGACTTTTTTGGAGGAAGACTGTCAGATGTATGGAAACAACAACTAACACACTGAACTTGCTGCATATTAAGATACCAATGGTCACATATGTGCACTCATACCCTGACACCCTTTACATATACTGAGTGTTTTAATTTGGAAAACTAGTTATCTCAAAAAATACGCATCGCACGGAAAATACGTACTCAAAGGCGACATCAGAGCTAAAATTTGCCATTCCTTTACCCCCCCCCCCCCCTTCCCCCTTCCCCACCCCCAATGAGGAGATCAAATTTTTACCTTTGATTGGGAATCACTACATCCCATTTTTATTGACGATTCGGATTCTACACCAAAAAATGGCAAGGGTTTATCAAATTTTTTTTCTTCTGTGGTGGATATTGCTGTAAGCTACAAAATTCAGTTTTTCCAATTTTTACACCTAAGAAGCAACTTATTTGATTCTACTTCACACTTTATGTTATTGTTAAAAATTTAACTTAGTTTTGCATATTTGACTGCACAGTAAAACTTTTACGTTTAGCCATATAAAAGTTTGGCGAATAAGCTACATTTAATGTAAGTAGTTTTCTGTTTCCTTCAGGGTTGATTTCGGACATTCCCCACACCATCAGGATCGTTGGTTTCGGTGCTTCCCCTCGAATCTCATTATGAAGGCGACTGACTTTGGTGTGTTCTTCCGTCCAACTCGGTAACTCTCGCGCCAAATTACAGCGCCGCCTAACACGAATGGAAAAAATTGTTTCAGATAAACCTAGGCATTTTTTGGCACACTTCACAATCTATTATAAAAAAGGGTTTCCATTCGAAAATCAAATTAGTAGGATGGTTAGCTGTATCACAGACAGATGTCCATTTTCAAAATAATAATTTTTCATCTGAAACATTTGTTTCATGCGATGCATATTTTTCGACGTATTCACTTGTTAAAAGTTGCAACAAACACCATGTATATACAAGGTGTCCATAATTAAAGTTCCAGTTTCAAACGCTGTAGAAAGAGAACCACTGCTCAGAATGACTTCAAATTTAACAGCGTATTATTGTGATAGGGGGGAAGTTAATGAAAAGAAAAAGATGCCGCTATAAGTATCTTAACATAAATGCGGACGGTTATAAATGACGGATGAATCGCAATACGATGGCTATGGTTTGAATTGCATATTGCACCGTCCATACTGTTCAATGTTCATCACTGAACAAGTTCGGCAGTCCTCTATTGCCGCACTGTCAGCCAGGTAAGCCCATCCACATAGGATGGGAAAATCAGTTTTTAGCTGTCATGAGGCAAAAAAACCGCACAAACAGCTTAGACATCGATTTTAATTGTTCTGGGTCCAAAAACCGCATAAAAACCAAATTAATCAATTTTTAATTGTCCTGGGGCCAAAATCAGCATAAAAAGCAACATGACATCGGTTTCTACACTCCTGGAAATTGAAATAAGAACACCGTGAATTCATTGTCCCAGGAAGGGGAAACTTTATTGACACGTTCCTGGGGTCAGATACATCACATGATCACACTGACAGAACCACAGGCACATAGACACAGGCAACAGAGCATGCACAATGTCGGCACTAGTACAGTGTATATCCACCTTTCGCAGCAATGCAGGCTGCTATTCTCCCATGGAGACGATCGTAGAGATGCTGGATGTAGTCCTGTGGAACGGCTTGCCATGCCATTTCCACCTGGCGCCTCAGTTGGACCAGCGTTCGTGCTGGACGTGCAGAACACCTGAGACGACGCTTCATCCAGTCCCAAACATGCTCAATGGGGGGGCAGATCCGGAGATCTTGCTGGCCAGGGTAGTTGACTTACACCTTCTACAGCACGTTGGGTGGCACGGGATACATGCGGACGTGCATTGTCCTGTTGGAACAGCAAGTTCCCTTGCCGGTCTAGGAATGGTAGAACGATGGGTTCGATGACGGTTTGGATGTACCGTGCACTATTCAGTGTCCCCTCGACGATCACCAGTGGTGTACGGCCAGTGTAGGAGATCGCTCCCCACACCATGATGCCGGGTGTTGGCCCTGTGTGCCTCGGTCGTATGCAGTCCTGATTGTGGCGCTCACCTGCACGGCGCCAAACACGCATACGACCATCATTGGCACCAAGGCAGAAGCGACTCTCATCGCTGAAGACGACACGTCTCCATTCGTCCCTCCATTCACGCCTGTCGCGACACCACTGGAGGCGGGCTGCACGATGTTGGGGCGTGAGCGGAAGACGGCCTAACGGTGTGCTGGACCGTAGCCCAGCTTCATGGAGACGGTTGCGAATGCTCCTCGCCGATACCCCAGGAGCAACAGTGTCCCTAATTTGCTGGGAAGTGGCGGTGTGGTCCCCTACGGCACTGCGTAGGATCCTACGGTCTTGGCGTGCATCCGTGCGTCGCTGAGGTCCGGTCCCAGGTCGACGGGCACGTGCACCTTGCGCCGACCACTGGCGACAACATCGATGTACTGTGGAGACCTCACGCCCCACGTGTTGAGCAATTCGGCGGTACGTCCACCCGGCCTCCCGCATGCCCACTATACGCCCTCGCTCAAAATCCGTCAACTGCACATACGGTTCACGTCCACGCTGTCGCGGCATGCTACCAGTGTTAAAGACTGCGATGGAGCTCCGTATGCCACGGCAAACTGGCTGACACTGACGGCGGTGGTGCACAAATGCTGCGCAGATAGCGCCATTCGACGGCCAACACCGCAGTTCCTGGTGTGTCCGCTGTGCCGTGCGTGTGATCATTGCTTGTACAGCCCTCTCGCAGTGTCCGGAGCAAGTATGGTGGGTCTGACACACCGGTGTCAATGTGTTCTTTTTTCCATTTCCAGGAGTGTAGTTATCGTTAAACTGGCGCAAGACATGCTCAATACCCTGTCGACCGTTTTCCGTCCAGTTGAAATCCAGAAACAGCATGTTCTACACATATCGGAATATCTCGGGGGTCACGTTGAGAGCCCGCATCTCGTGGTCGTGCGGTAGCGTTCTCGCTTCCCACGCCCGGGTTCCCGGGTTCGATTCCCGGAGGGGTCAGGGATTTTCTCTGCCTCGTGATGGCTGGGTGTTGTGTGCTGTCCTTAGGTTAGTTAGGTTTAAGTAGTTCTAAGTTCTAGGGGACTGATGACCATAGATGTTAAGTCCCATAGTGCTCAGAGCCATTTGAACCATTTGGTCACGTTGAGAATGTGTTGCGAAATGCATGCTTTCAGTTCAGTTCCTTCCGTAATTGGAGCGCTGCACACAACTTCTTCACAACCATAAGTCACAGGCATTAAGATCAGATAATCTGGACGGCCAGGCTGTAGGGAATAATTTTAGCGTATTCAGAATGCCTCTGCAGCAGCCGCTTCAGTGGCTAAGCAGAGTGCGGATCAGCACCATCCCGCATAAAAATCCTACCCGCACATCCACGCTGTTGAAAGACTCTCACAACGTCTGCCAATGACGGTACAGGTAACAGGATCCGCAGCACTCATCTCCTCGAAAAAATACGTCCCTGCAATGAACGATACGGTCAACCAGCATCACTCACTCATCTTTGCAGAATGAAACGTCTCCGAATGACTGCTGCAACCTACATCCATCTGAATCTGCTTACTGCATTCGTCTCTACGATTTTTACCCGACACACTTTCCTCCAGTACTTTGGTCAAGCTGTGTCACAAATTTCTTTTCTCCCCAATTCTGTTCATTGCTTCGTTGTTAGTTACGTGATCTACCCCTCTAATCTTCAGCATTCTTTTGTAGCACCACATTTCAAAAGCTACCATTCTCTTCTTGTCTAAACTGTTTATCATTCATTTTTCAATTCCTTCACAAAAGTCTTGCTAACACTACGGTATAAACTTGATGTTAACAGATTTATCTTCTTCAGTAACGATTTTGTTGTCATTGCCAGTCTACATTTTATCTTCTCTCTACTTCGGCCATTGTCAGTTACTTTTCTGCCAAATAGCAAATCTCGTCTACCACTTTAAGTGTCTCGTTTCCTAATCTATTTTCCTCACCCTCATCTGAAAAAATGGTTAAAATGGCTCTAAGCACTGTGGGACTTAACATCTGAGGTCCTCAGTCCCCTAGGCTTAGAACTACTTAAACGTAACTAAACCAAGGACATCACACACGTCCATGCCCGAGGCAGGATTCGAACCTGCGACCGTAGCAGTCGCGGGTTCCGGACTGAAGCAGCTAGAACCGCGAGACCACAAGAGCCGGCTCTCTCACCTGATTTAATTCGACTACACTCCAGTATCCTCGTGTTGCTTTTGTTGATGTTTGTCTTATATCCTTCTTTGAAGACACTGTTCATTCCGTTCAACTGCTTTTCCAAGACCATGGATGTTCTTGACAGAATTACAGTATCACCGGCAAACCTCAAAATTTTTATTTCTTCTCCTTGAACTTTAATTCCTACTCTAAATTTTTCTTTGGTTTCCTTTCTTCTTGCTCAATGTACACATTGAAGAACATCGGGGATAGATACATACATCTCTGTCTCACTCCCTTCTCAACCACTGCTTCCCATTCATGCCCCTCAACTCATATGACTGACGTGTGGTTACTGTACAAGTTGTAAATAGCCTTTAGCTCCCTGTATTTTGCTCCTGTTACCTTCAGAATTTCAAAGAGAGTATTCGAAACAATATTATCAAAATCTTTCTCTAAGTTTACAACTGCTATTAACTTTGCGTTTCCTTATCTTATCTTCTGAGATAAGTGATAGCGACAGTATTACCTCACGTGTTCCCACATTTCTCCGAAATCCGAACTGATCTTCCCCGAGGTCGGCTTCTACCAGGTTTTCCATTCTTCTATAAAGAACCGGTGTTAGCATTTTGCAACCCTGACTTATTAAACTGATGGTTCGGTTTATTTTCGCACCCGTTAGCAACGGCTGTCTTTGGAATTGGAATTATTACGTTGTTCTTGAATTCTAAGGGTATTTCGACAGTCTTACACATCTTGCACTCCAGATGGAAGAGTTTTGTCATGACTGGCTCACCTAAGGCTATCAGTATTTCTAGCGGAGTGTCGTCTACTATCGGTGCCTTGTTTCGACTTAGGTCTTTCAGTGCTCTGTCAAATTATTCTCGCGGTATCATATCTCCCATCTCATCTTCATCTACATCCACTTCCATTTCTATAATATTTCCTTCAAGTTCATCTCCCTTGTATAAACCCTCTATATACTCCTTCCACTTCTCAGCTTTCCTCCTGGTTTTCCATTTGAGCTCTTGATATTCATACAGGTAGTTCTCTTTTCTCCAAAGGTGTCTTTAACTTTCCTGTAGGCAGTATCTACCTTTCCCCTAATGAAATATTCCTCCAAATCCTTACATCGGTCCTCTAGCCAATCCTGTTTAGCCATTTTGCACTTCCTGTCACTCTCATTTTTGGACGTTTGTGTTCATCTTCACCTGCTTCCTTTGCTGCACCTTTATATTGTCTCCTTTCATAAATTAAATTCAATATCTTCTTTTTTACCGAAGGATTTTTACTAGGCCTTGTGTTTTTACCTATTTGATCGTCTTTTGCCTTCACTATTTCATCTCTTAAAGTTACCTATTTGTCTTCTACTGTATTTCTTTCCTCTGTTCTTGTCAACCGTTGTCTAATACCCCTTTGAAACTCTCAACAAACTCTGGTCCTTTCAACTTATCCGGGTCCCATCTCCTTAAAGTTCTACCTTTTTGCAGTTCCTTCAGTTTTAATATACGATTCATAACCAATAAACTGTGATCAGAGTCCACTTCTGCCCCTGGAAACGTCTTACAATTTAATATCTGTCCGAAATCTCTGCTTTACCATTACATAATCAATCTAAAAACTTTCGGTGTCACCAGATCTCTAGCATGTCTACAAACTGCTTTCATGATTCTTAAACCAGGTGTTAGCGATGATTGAATTGTGCTCTGTATAAAATTCTTCCAGACAGCTTACTCTTTCATTTCTTTCCCCGAGTCCATATTCACCTACTATTCTTCCTTCTCTTTCTTTTCCTACTGTCGAATTTCAGTCCCCCCATGGCTATTAAATTTTCGTCACCCTTGACTAACTGAATAATTTATTTTATCTCATCATACATTTCTTAAATCTCTTCATTCGCGGAGTTAGGTGACACATAAACTTATACTACTCGCATTCCTATTTTCCTATTCACTATCAAACCTGCTCCTGCATCACCTCTATTTGATTTTTTTATTTATAAACCTGTACACACCTGACCGTAAGTCCTGTTCCTCCTGCCACCGAAGTTCACTAATTTCCACTGTATCTAACTTCAACCTATCCGTTTCCCTTTTTAAATTTTCTAACCCATGCGCCCGTTTAAGGTATTTAAATTCCACGCCCCTATCCACAGAATGTCAGTTTTGTACCTCCTGATGACGACATCCTCGTGAGTAGTCCCCACCCGGAGATCCGAATGAGGAGCTATTTTACCTCCGGAATATTTTACCCAAGGGGACGCTATCATTAATTAACCAAACAGTAGAGCTACATGCCCTTGCTATCAGCCATTCGCAGGAACAGCACAGCAAGGCGGTTTTGGTTGATGTCGCAACATCAACCAAAAAGGTCTTGCCACAGTCAATCAGCGGGGCTGTTGCTCCTGCAACTGCTGAAAAAGCAGCTGCCTAGTCTCTCTGCAGATACCACTCCGTTGTGACTGCACCTATGGTACGGCGCTACCTCTACCGCTAGTTCATGGTCCATGGCTGATATACATACATAAATGTGTGTATTTGTGTGTGTGTGTGTGTGTGTGTGTGTGTGTGTGTGTGTCTGAGGCTACTGTTGATGCGTTAATAAAACGAGGCGAAACGTGCCTGCAAAAAGAAAGAGTACTTGTTTCTGTTGCATGCAGATGGTCCTAATTTTTAAATCGTTTATATGACATTAAGAGCAGTCGGAGATTGAGAAGTCACAACTTTGATTCCATAAGGAACCGTTGTACGCAGCAACCGTATATTGTATTAAAGAAGGATGGGAATATAGCAAACATTCGCAGTCCCGCTGTATTTAAAATTCACGCGTATTCAGATTTCAGCTATAAAAAGCTATCTTCATGCTAAAATAAAAGACCTAAGAGGGAACTAAAATGGAAATTTTGATATGACAACGTTAGGCATGATAGTATGTAAGAACATAACTTATTACTGCCAATGGATCATTTTGTCTTCCATTTTATTGGTACAAGGGCTACATATAAGGCAATTTGTTATATCGTTCTATGCAAGCAGCGTACCGCAATTGGAACTGCACCATACGTAATGCAAGAAATTTACGTCAGTAGAGGACGTTTGTATGTTTTATTAAATGTACCTGGTTAAATTGGTCTTGATTTTTACGAAAACCATTCGTATGAACTTTTTTGTATTCGTTCATGTTAATTATTTATTGTTTCATTTAACCATTATGATACGAGCGAATACACTAGATTTTAGCTTCTGATGAATATCAAATTCGTATGCAACTATATAAAACTATCTGCAAAAAATTTTAATTTTTGGTTTACAAAGTGATGTAACAATTCTGTATAGGACAACTGTAGTAATATATTATTGATCCTTTGCATAAGATTTGGTATATAGCTTCACCACTAATATATGAACAAAGACATTGTAAACCGTTATTTCTTGATGCATTTTAAAGGTGATTTACAAAAATACTTGCTGATTTTCCATGAAAAAAATGCGTTTTGAACAGTTATATTGCAACGAAAGTGGGTTAGTTATCTGAGTAATGTAGAGAGCGTTCCATATACTACATGTCGTTAACTGAGGCTGCTGTGCTTGTTGTAAACATCAACTTCACTTTCTTTCTGCCTATACACCAGTAATTATGTACTGCTGCGAGTTTGTTGGATGGTACCTCATTCAAACGATATGTTGCACTGAATGGGTAATTGCTATTGAATAACGTGTTATCCAATCGTAATTATCCTTTTTTATGTAAATCAATTCTGATTCTGTGATTTCCTTGTATTTTAGCACTGACGATAGCTGTTTATAGCTGAAATCTGGAAATTCAAGAAGATTGCTGTGTTCCTGTCCTTCCTGAAAATGAGCAATCACAAGCATTAAAGAGAAGTTGTAGTAAGTGAGCTATTGTTCAAATTTCTGAAATAGAATTTTAGTAGGCGTTACCTTCACATCACGCAATTACAAAAGGAACGTGAGAACTACTTATTACTGAAAAAAAACCATAGTTAGTGTAGTGGGACCTGTGTGGTCTTCAACTGGCCCTGGCCAAAGAAAGTGTCATGTCGCCCATCACGCACCAGAGAAGCGCTTTAAGCAAAGGTGTGACTGCCGCTGTTGCCACAGAAACGCCCTTCCGCATTCACAGCACGGTGTGCACCCTACTTCGGTTCACCCTGTAGTGATCCACAGTCTAAATGTGTAACGCCACCAGCGAGCGACCTGTGCCCAAATTAATTAAACCTGTTTTCAAAGACTCTTTGATGCACTCATTTATTTTGGATCGCGAATCGAAAAGTGTTTTCACTGTAAAATGTACTCTTAATGAGTTGCAAGCCACAAACGTATGCGTGGAATTTAAATAATATTTGTTATTTCAGTTGCACTCGAGCGTATAAATTGGATTCCTGTTTCATAAAATTAAATAAATGTTTTGCACCAATTATCCGAAGCTTATATTACATCAGTGATTTTTTGTTTCTTGTTTTTATGCGTTTTGTGCTGCGTTATGTACTGCTGCGAGTTTGTTCGATGGTACCTCATTCAAACGATATGTTGCCCTGAATGGGTAATTGCTATTGAATAACGTGTTATCCAATAGGCCCTTCTGTAAATGTACTTCGAAATTAGTCCAGCTCACGCGTGTTTTCATCCACATTTTCATTACGACAGTAGAGACAAGTAACAAATCTGACAAATATGGAACACAGCAAATTTAAACTAAAGGTTGATTGTTCCCTCCAATTCAATCCGTTCATTTGTTTTTCGGTGTTTTTCTGGAGTTCTAACGACAGCCTCGAAACGTGTCGAAAATTGGGAAATATACACTGTATCTTGCTTAGATACTTCTTGTGGCTATTAGAAACTTTAATCTAGAAGTGAAAATGACGGCGCGGTCACGGAGGTTAAAGAACTAAGCGTCACGGACATTTCGCTGACAAGAAAACTATCTGCAACGCTCAAGGTGAGATATTTCATGATATGTACTATTTTAATAGCGAATGAGATATATAGCAAATAAATTAATAAGAGATGGTACTGATTCCGCATGGTACACAAAACAGGTTAGAGTACTCTTGGAGAAGCAGCGAGAAAACAAGCCAAATTTAAGAGAACGCAAATTTTCTAAGATTGGCAAAGTCTTATAGAATCTCGAAATTTACCATGAAATTCAGCGCGATATGTTGATGACAGTGCCGCTAAAGGAGAGTTCCTAAACTCATAGTTTTCCGAAATTTCTTCACCAAATAAAAAGAAGTAAATATTCCGGAATTCAAATCACGAACGACTGTCAATATGAGTAACTTGGAAGTAGATATCCTCGATGTAGCGAATCAGTATAAATCACTTATTAATGGCAAGGATTCCGGTCGAGACTGTACACCTGTCAGGGTCCTTTCAGAGTATGCTGATACAATAGTTCCATACTTAGCAATCATATAAACCGTTCGCTTTGATCTGTACCGAAAGACTGGGAAGTTGCAAAAATCACAGCAATATCCAAGTAAGAAAATAGTAGTAATTCGCTGAATTACAGACCCATATCGTTTACGTCGATTTGTAGTAGGATATTGGAACAAATACTGTGCTCAAATATTACAAATTACATCGAAGAAAACGATTTATTGACAAATAGCCAAGCCGGCCCATGTTGTCGAGCGGTTCTAGACGCTTCAGTCTGGAACCGCGCGACCGCTACGGTCGCAGGTTCGAATCCTGCCTCGGACATGGACGTGTGTGATGTCCTTAGGTTAGTTAGGTTTAAGTAGTTCTATGTTCTAGGGGACTGATGACCACAGATGTTTAGTCCACAGCGCTCAGCGGCATTTGAACCATTTTTGAACAAAAAGCCAAAACGAATTCTGAAAATATAGTTCTTGTGAAACACATCTGTCTCTTTATTCCCACGAAATTATTAGTCCTATCGACAGTGGACATCAAATTAATTCCATATTTCTAGATTTCCAGAAGGTTTTTGTCACCGTTCCTCACAAGCGACTTCTAATTGCGTACCTAAAGAATATCGTTTCAGTTGTGTGACTGGATTCGTGATTTCCTTTCAGAAAGGCCACAGTTCGTAGCAACTGATGGAAAGTGATCGAGTATTTCAGAAGTAATACCTGACGCTTCCCAAGGAAGTGTTATAGGCCCTCTGCTGTTCCTGATGTGCATAAACGATTTAGGAGAACATCTGAAGAGCATTCTTAGATTGTTTGCAGGTGATGCTGTAGTTTGCCGTTTTGTAAAATTATCAGGTGATTAAAACGAGTTGTGTAATGATTTAGACAAAATATCTGTATGGTGTAAAAAGTGGCAATTGACTCTAAATAATGTAAAGTGTGAAGTCATCCACACGACTACTAAAAGGAGTCCGCCAAATTTCAGTTACACGATAAATCACACAAATACAAAGGTTTTAAACTCAGTTAAATACTTAAGGATTTATTGTTGTTGTTGTGGTCTTCAGTCCTGAGGCTAGTTTGATGCAGCTCTCCATGCTACTCTATCCTGTGCAAGCTTCTTCATCTCCCAGTACCTACTGCAGCCTACATCCTTCTGAATCTGCTTAGTGTATTCATCTCTTGGTCTCCCTCTACGATTTTTACCCTCCACGCTGCCCTCCAGTACTAAACTGGTGATCCCTTGATGCCTCAGGACATGTCCTACCAACCGATCCCTTCTTCTAGTCAAGTTGTGCCACAAACTCCTCTTCTCCCCAATTCTATTCAATACCTCCTCATTAGTTATGTGATCTACCCATCTAATCTTCAGCATTCTTTTGTAGCACCACATTTCGAAAGCTTCTATTTTCTTCTTGTCCAAACTACAATTACGAATAACTTAAATTGAACTTATCACATGGATAATGTTGTAGCTGAAATGAAAGGAAAGGCTGCAATTTATTGGCAGAACACTATGAAAAAGTCTACTAAAGAAACTGCTTACACCATGCTTGTCCGCCCTCTTCTGAAATACTGCTGTGAATTGTAGGCTCCGCATCATATGGGACTGATGGAGAATATTGAAAAAATTCATACAAGGGCAAGTCGTTCTGTATTATCGCGAAACAAGGGAGACAGTGGCAGGGATATGATACACTAATTGGGTTGAAAGTCATTGAAAAACAGTGAGTTTCGTTGTATCATGACATTCTCATGACATTTAAATCATCAACTTTCTCCTCAGAGGGTGGAAATAAGGAGAAATGATAATCATAATAAAATAAGAGAAATCAGATTTAACACAGAAACAACTAAGTGTTCGTTTTCTCGTGCGCAGTTCTAGAGTGGAATGGTAAAAAAGTGGCTTGAAGGTGGTTCGATGAACTTAATTTTTCAGGCACTTAATTGTGAATTGCAGAGTAATGATGTAGATATAAATGTAGATGAATGCTAAGTCATTCAATTCACTTTTCCATTACAGCGCACACGTGGCTCCTACCGATCGTCTTGTAAAGCCGAAATGGTCCGTGGTTTGCCACCGACGACTCTATAACCGTCATTCCGTAGGTTGAGCTTTCATTGCTAATGATCGTCTCACGCCCTTCTGGAAAATGTATTGTTGAAAACACATCCGCTGTACTAGTACAGTGCTGCGCGCAGCTTCAGTGTACAGGGTGAGCATGAAGTCTTCGCTGAATAATGCAATTTATATCTAAGGAACTATACTGGAGTAAGCAAAGGGTAGTTAATGTGAGAAAGCTTTTTCTGGATAGCGTTCCAGATATGCTCCTTTGTTTCCCGTAGAATATTCTAGGTGAAACAATTTATTTCCTTATGTCTGACGACATATTTTACATCATAGCTATACAGCATCTATTATTCGTGCCGTAAGTTTGCATATAAGGAACTGGTAAACTGTACATTTTATGCTTAAGTTCTCATTCAAGTGAGCAGAAAATAGGAAAATTTTGGAATTTTTTCTGAGACAATGACAAGGCACACAAAGTATCTGTTTTCGGATTATGATTGAACATACCTTGAATTTTATTTGAGATTTTGAATAAAAAAATTGCGTCCTAGCTATGATTTGATCTAGGGCCTGCGAGTTTGAAGTACGCAGACTGCGTGCAGTGTAGCCCCTCAGGAGTTATCTGAAATCGAAAATGGATAATACCAGTCGATACTACATTAAATTTATGGGCACTCATACCTAACTACAATGAAATAACCTTAAATTTGACGATATGGTGCCAACTCGAAATTTGAATTCGATTTTGTTTTTTTCCTTCTCTACAGCTGTATACATAATAATCAAAATTAACAAATGACACATATTATAGGCGTAGCGCCCAGAAAAGGGGTTTACTTTTCAGGGGTCAAAGGTAGAAGTTAATTGCTTGAATCTTTTTTATTTTATGCTGCGAGTTCTGAAAAATCGATTCTCGAGAAAAACCTGTTTAAAGTTTAGAGAAAATTTTTATATGTATTATTAGCTCAATTGGCACAAACTACTTTTTTATAACGCTTTCAGTCACAACTTTTTCGTGTTTTATTAACTACACGATGCATTTCGGACCCTGTGCGTCCATCGTCAGGTGTACTTTGTTTTAATACATGTTTTATTTCTTATTTCTTCTCCTGAGTGAGGTGAAATGCATATTCCTGTCACGAGAATGATTAATGTTAGGTTATGAATTTCGTAAGTCGAACGCGGAAAATATGTGCAAAATAGTGGAAAATGAACAGTGTAAGCTTACCATATAATCCAAGGAAAGCATTTTCAACGTTTTAGTTCCGCCAAACATTCTTTTCTACGTCGTTTTGTAACATGTCACTTCATTCAGGATGTACATTTGCACACACACATCCTGAAGGAAGTTACATGTGATAAAACGACGGAGAAAAGAATGTTTGGCGGAACTAAAACGTTGAAAATGCTTTCCTTGGATTATGTGGTAAGCTTACACTGTTCATTTTCCACTATTTTGCACATATTTTCCGCGTTCGACTTACGAAATTCATAACCTAACATTAATCATTTTCGTGAGAGGAATATGCATTTCACCTCATTCAGGAGAAGAAATAAGAAATAAAACATGTATTAAAACAAAGTACATCTGACGATGGACCCACAAGGTCCGAAATGCATCGCGTAGTTAATAAAACAAGAAAAAGTTATGACTGAAGGAGTTGTTTAATTCATACCTCCAATGTTTTGAATACAGTCACGTTGTAAGCTGCAAAATATGGATAAAATTACTTTTTATATATATTTTTGATGCTTCTAACACAAATCTGAAGTTAGATTTTCAGAACTGTAAATGGCTAATCCAATAGGGCTGACCAAAAATTATGTTTTGATCATTTTTGACCAAAAAAAGTGTTTTCGTTACTTTCGTTTATTCTTCAATTGCAGGACCGTTTTTCAACCCTTCCTCTAACTCAAATTGTTTCTGGAGAGCAGTTCCCTCGCTCTCCTTGGCGAGAGAAGCCGGCCTGGCTGAGCTGGATATGCTGAGTTCGGCAGCCTGCGCACGTTGTTCGTCAGCTCTTTCGACGAATATATTTGCATGCATACTGCAGTATAAATCATTTTGTGAACGTGCGTCACGGCACGACAAGTTTTCTACCTGAGCCGGGCGTCTCCGGCTGAGAGCGGCCCACAGCGGCCGTGACACTGCTTCGAACAATGCGCTGTAGAAACTTTTGTAACGCACGGATTAAAAAACCTTTTCGTCCCAACATTCTAGTACGTATTTCTTTCAAAAAATGCAATAGAAAAATAAAAAAAATCGACCCTTTTGACTGAGAATCTGGCCTTAAGCTAATTTCACAAAAAAGTGATTGTGGAAGCCATGACGTTACGCCCTCTCTACCGATCCATGTGTCCGGCAAGGTTTCATCCAACAAATGGCGAACAAACCAGCCCCAGTGAGGTTGTCCACCACCTTGTTGAGACGCCCTTGGCTGAAATTCGTGTAAATCAGGTGCAACGTAATGTTCCAAGGTAAACTATTGCCGTAACGGTAGGCTCAGTGAAAAAAGGAAACAGTCTAATAATTCTGTTTTGCATTAAGCCACATCACATATTCACTTACGTACTGTCATTTATCCCCAAATCCGGTCGTTATGTTTGTTTACTTTCCCGGAGATGTGAAAAATCGCTTCATCGGATAGATCAACTAATCATTGTCTGCGTCGATTCCTTCCAGTACATTCGTAGCAAACTCAGCACGTCTGAGCCTATCTTCTGGCTGCAAAGTTCGCAGGAGTTTCACTTTGTATGCATATTACTGCAGCTGTTCGTCGATCTTCGCGAAAGTGGTCTAAGACGTGAGCGTATCTCTGAAAACACGACGTGTCGATTTCCACAAATTGCATTGAAATACTGTACGCGTGGTATCAACTAGTCTTCACTTACTCTAGGTCCACTGCTTCTTGCCTTGTCACCAGCTCTGCTTGTTTCTTTAATCATTTACTTGGCGATGTTGCTCCGCGGCAACGTAGAAATCAAGTGTGTAGTTTAGAGAAACGAATAACTTTGTGACCATTTCCTTGACACTGATGCTTACGTGCAAAACTTGCCGTCTGTTATCCAGAAGGAATTGTAAAAATTGTCAGCGACCAACTTCCGTCTTTGCGTGGCACACGTGTGCTCATTAAATCTCACTTGATCCTCGTGTGTTTTAATAACACTTTATTTAGCTAAAAAGTGGGGCTCTATTAATAGCACTTTATTTAGCTCACAAGTAGACGTTTTTCAAATCTTTTTATTTGCTTCAAGGCTTTAATACAACCTTTTATTACTTTTTGGAGGAGGGCAGCCGATGTGGCTGAAACGGGTTGCTGTTGTTTCATAAAAAGGTGATTGTGTAAACAAACAAAAATTATAGAGTCAGTCACCGTCTCCTTAAACGAAATGTTTTTTTTCCGAGAAAGAGAATTTTATGCCAAGTAAAATTCTACATATTTTAAAACCTAGTTATATAACACGCGGGCAGTTAGTTCGTCGGGCTTTCGCCAGCATGTATCTTGAAACAGACGATGGTGTTTTACCATGAAACATGTGACACAAATTAACTGAGAGTCGTTAATGTCTTAACAGCTGTACCTGTCTTGAAAATCGAAATATGTGTTACTTTCAAATAGCTTCAGTTTCGAAATATATTTAACATGTGTTTTCTTTTTGTTAATGCTTCTGCTGAATTTGATTTCACTTATTGATTACTGGTGTGCGTAAAAGGAATAATGTATCGTATAAACAACTAAATTCAGTACTCAAAACATTTTCTTTGTTGCAACGCTTTCAAATTTTGATAGAACTTTGTTCTCAGATACATGGCCATGTTGTACCTTGGAACATGTTTTCACATGGGTGGAAACCTTAACTTTTCAGAGTAATATTTTTAATCTTAAAAAAAGACTGCAGCATACCGAAAGCGGACACCACTATTTTAAAATGAAATAATAAAGTATAATCAACTTAGGTTACGGGGCAGGCTAGAGGCGAAAGTGTAAAAAGTGTTGCATGGTACAACGCTCTACTGTTTCGGACTAACAGGCTAATGTGTTCTCACTTGTCTACTGCATTTTGTAGTCCGTTCTTAACAGCAATGAGCTTGCAGTAGAACAGGACTGTTTCACAGTGACGAAGATGAGTAAGTGTTCGTAGCTATGCATTTTAGAGCTCTCGTTTACTAGACATTTATTTCTTGTTATGGCCCATACTACCACCTCTCAAAATATGAAACGCTTTATGTTTAATAATCTATATTTAAAGAATGGCATCACGGAACCACCAAAAATTGCTGTAATATATACATATTAAGAGACAACAAGTTTCGCTCAAGCCATTGTCTTCAATGCACGAATTAACACTACATCAAATTATAGGAAGGTTCCTTGCCGTCAAATAGATAATTGTTCCTAGTTACAGCAGCTGCCTCGTATACCTGCCTTTGGTAAACAAGGGCAAATATCGACAGTTCATTGCAATGTTCAGCACATTGTTCGTCCAAAGTCTTAGGTGAAGCAGACTGCCGAGCTTTGGACTTGGTGAATGATGCAAAATTTCTAAAATAATAGATGCATCCAATTGAAAACGATAATACTTATTCGACAAAAAGGTATCATTAATATAGCTTTACTTGTTAACTAAATAAAGTGTTATTAGAATACATGCCAGCTAGAAGACAGGATTAGATTTACATATGCAAAAAGAGGGACATGGCATTGATGGACAGTTAAAAATTTTACAAGAAGCTAAAAGTAATAGACGATCAGAAATTTTATAAGAACCAAAGCTATACATTACGAAACGGAAGGAAACGCACAAGCACCTCAATTATCAGAATGAGTTTGCAACAGGTGCGTGTCGTAATTCTTGTGACGATCTATTCAAATGAGGTAGTCGCTCTGTCCTACATACATGCTCCAGCTATTGATTTGGGGGGGGGGGGGGGGTGGAGCGGGTGGACACCTGTGATGCAGTGTGCCGTCCAAACCACGTCTTCGCTTCCTAGCATCTGGTTCAAATGGCTCTGAGGACTATGGAACTTAATATCTGAGGTCATCAGTCCCCTAGACTTAGAACTTTTTAAACCTAACTAACCTAAGGATATGACACACATCCATGCCCGAGGCAGGATTAGAGCCTGCTACCGTAGCAGCAGCGCGGTTCCGGACTGAAGCGCCTAGAACCGCTCGGCCACAGCGGCCGACTCCTAGCACCTGCTCGACGAATATGAGACCCTCGCAGCCGGAAGAGGAGAGTCAGCGAGTTGCAGCAGAAAGCAGCCCTGGTCCGTGTTGTCGCTTCTTAGCTTATGAGAAGACATGTAAAACTCTAGCAGCCAGACGTGCAGTATCATCAGCCGTCGAAAATTTGCACCTTTAGGATTGCTTGTTCGTTTCATTTATTACACAGGGGCCACTCTGTTAAATATGGTTTTACTGATTAAACGACCTGTAATTTATTTTTATATTTTACATATGACTGAATGACGCATTTTTGTAATAACTGTCAAACTTTATGGTTTTCGAAAGTGGATATTGTCTTACCGATGACGCACGCATCTAGTATAAACAGTAATAAAAGAAAGATACACTTTGTTGTATTTGTTGTATCTGTATACTGACTTTTTCCCTGCTACGTTCAGTTTGACAAGACATCAACATTTGTTCACCAAATGCTGCTCTTAGATACGATGCACATGTATTTTAATAATTCTTCATTTAGCTCTCAAACAGACCTATTTTAATAGCACTTTACTTAGCTCACAAGTAGACCTATATTAAATCTTTTTACTTGGCTCATGGCCTTAATATAAGCTTTTTATTACTTTGTGCTCCATTTGAAGATGCCGAGTGAAACTGAAACCGGTACTGATTGTTTCATAAAAAAGTGATTACGTCAACAAATAAAAAATTATAAAATTCTGTAACATTCCAAATTGCTACACTCAAATGTGTAGAACGCGGAATGCTGAACGAAACACAATACAATGTCTCGCAACAGTGAAAAAGTGTAGAAAATAACGAAAACTGCTTATTGTTGCTGTCACATGTGTAAAGAGCGCACACAGTCATGACGTTCAGATTCTATGGAACCAGATACGAACATTGGAACCTTGTCGTGATTTGAACGTCGAAACTGGTTGTCTAATAAAACAATATCAAAACAAAAAAACTTACGGTGCTCTCCAATGTGTATTCCTTCATGTGCTTCTAAACTCAGTCACTAGACTGAATTACCATCCGAAAAACATCATGTTCCTAAGTGCTCTGTCCTCTAGATACCACAATCCTTCTACCAAAGAGTGTTAAATATGGTGCGAACGTAAACGTCGAGCTATGCTACAGATCAATCTGTAACCACAGTCTCTATTTCGCGTTCGAATTCGTTAGTTTTGTCAGTTCACAATAAGATATGAATGTGTAGTTATTTGTTAACAGCACACTGTAGGTCTGTAATAGCAAAGGCCCTGCAGTAGAAGAGATGTTCTTCACAGTATGGAAGATGAACAACTGCCCATAGCTCTTAATGTACAAATTGTAGAGCCTGTGTTTACTGGAAATGTTTGTCTTCTTTTGTCCATATTAACACCTACAGAATATATGGTATACATTTTTTTATCACTCTGTATATTTATTGTACTGTGGATATTTGATAGCGTCCAACATAATTTCTAATTTAAAAACACTCCTGTAGGACCCTGATGGATCCAGTCTGTCAACAGAAAATCGATCTATTAGCTCTTTAGTTGATGATCGCACACATACTGGAAGGCCGGACGGTGTGGCCGTGCGGTTCTAGGCGCTCCAGTCTGGACGTGACCGCTACGGTCGCAGGTACGAATCCTGCCTCATGCATGGATGTGTGTGATGTCCTTAGGTTAGTTAGGTTTAAGTAGTTCTACGTTCTAGGGGACTGATGACCACAGATGCTAAGTCCCATAGTGCTCAGAGCCATTTGAACTATTTGAACATACCGGAAACCAGCTTTTTCCCCATGGCATTACTCGTATATGCATTCGACACATACACCGATCACACCTTCACCTCCCCCTGTCCACCTCTTCCCTTCTCTGTCCATCTCATCCTCCCACCTCTGTCTTCTGTCTTCTTCTAACCTCTCTCTCTGTCTCCTCCTCCCTATCTCTTTGTCCATTTCCTCTACTCCATCTCTCTGACCATATGTTCCTCTCCATCCCTTCGACTATATCTTCTTCCCTCTCTCTGTTTTCACCTCTGACTCCCCCTCTTCCAGCCCACTACCCCTCGACACCTTCCACCTGCCTCATGTCTCTCCCTCTTCTGCCTCCCTCCCCCCCCTCTGTCCATTTCCTCCTCCAGATCGCTATGCGCACCCCTCCTCTATTAATCTCAACCTGTTCCCAGCCATACACATTGGCACATGTAGCCCCTGCAATGTAGTTCAACAAAGCACACTAATACTACTCCCACAACACACCTCTTACACAGGGCAGGGGCTTGAAAATCATTTATTTGCCCATGACATACAGGCTGAAACTACTCCAACATGACATTCTGTTGAGCAGAGCAGCCTACAGGGAGGAGCCCTGAAATCCTTTTGTTGTCCCTAGCACGTAGACTATCGAACAAAGCAGGTTGATTTAGCAGGCTGATACTGTTCGCACACAATATATCTGCTGTGCAGGGCAGGCTATATTCCAGAGGCTGGAAAAAAACCAATTTTTTTGCTGTTTCTCCACTCCTACTGGAGCTAGATGGTTATAAACTCCACAGTGCTGTTTCTGTGCCAAATTTAGTTGAAATCGATTTAGGAGTTTGGGAGCAGATCCCAGATATACACACATGCACACACAGACTCTGCTTTATGAATATCGTCATCGTCTCTGAGTAGTTCATCTGGACCGATCCTGTAGGAATGCAAAGGAGAGTTGATTTTGGCACAAGATTTTCACACTGTAAGATGGACGCATTGGTTCTATTAACTTCTATAAAGCCAGTCCTCCTATGAGACTTCGGCGAGAAGAAAAAAATACCTAGCGGATATTAGGTTGTTACCACCTGTCAGTTGGTTGGGACTTTAAAAATAACCTCTTTTAATTATAAAAACATACGAAAACTCACGTTAAACTGCAAGTCCCCTTTCCTTGGCAGGATTACTGAGGTAGCTTAGGGCCATGCAGGACTTTAAAGGTGCATCCAATTAAAAGATCTGCACGAGTTCCTCTTGAGGGTCTCCCAGCATGTCATGTGGTACTATGTGTTTTGCATAATGTGGACTAACGTATATCTCCCTTTTTCTATGATTGGCTTCCATTGCTGACAGGAGAACTCGAGGTAGGATGAGGCAGACCAGCAGGGCCGAGTGAACAAGTCTTGCACCGCCGAGATGATGGACGTGGCCAAAGAGCGCAGCACGCCCCAGATGGCGGCCCACCAACACCAGCAGCAGCAGCAACAGCAAGTCGGCGCAAAGCCCAATCAGGTATGTCACTGCACAGCAGCAACCTCATCGGATTTTATCCCACCAACTATTAATAATGTGTTTTGGCTACTACACATTCTCAAATGACCTTCTTTACAATGAGACTTGTTGCATGGATTCTAGTATCTAGTTCGTATAAATTATCCACTAGGGTTACATAAACCGTGTACTCATGTTACCACGTAAAAAAATATTTTCTAGGAAAATAGATATTTTTAAAGAAGTAACATAGATTATTTACGATCTTTTGTGATGGCAATAGAAATCTTATTTAGACCTCACTTGCTTCGTTTTTATTTTCAAGTATCTTCAGTGATCATTGGAACAATGTGGTTTTTCTTAGAAATTTGCTTGCAAAGATCGTAAACAGTTTTCATATTTTAAATAACTACCAGTGACAGGAATTAAATTTCTGCTATTACTCACAGGTTTTTTTATCTGTCTTTCTCGATTCCTAACGTTCTTCTATACATAGGTGTCCGACTTTTACGTACTGCACTTCAGTGACGCAGAATAGATGTTCGTTCTCAAGTTATGTGGATCCACTTACTCCTCTGAAATTTCTGTTGATTCTGGATGATGCAATCTTCTTTTGTTTTGTTTTTGTGATTGTGGAAGCGTCTGCTACTCTCTCTATGTGTGTTTGTGTGCGTGCATGTGTGTACACTTGTAGCCTTGCTTGGATGTGCATTCAACACATTCGCTGGAAACACCTTCTCCTGCCCCTCTCTGTGTCGACCTCTTCCTCCTTCTGTCTTTACAACTCATCTTCCAACCTTCATCTATCTCCTCCCCCCTCTATCACTCTCTCTCTCTCTCTCTCTCTCTCTCTCTCTCTGTCTCTCTCGCTCTCTTCATCTCCTACTCCCATCTTTTTATAAAGTTCCTCTACCCCTCTCTCTGACTTTATCTTCCTCTCCCTCCCTCTGGCCATATTCTCCTCTTGTCTCTTTCCATCTCTGTCCTCTCTTCTTTTCCCATCTGCCTATAACCTCTCTACACCTTCCACTGGTCTCATACTACTCCCCCTTCTGCCCCCTCTCTCTGTCAATTTCCTCCCCCCTTGCTCTTTCCACTCCACCCCACCCCCAACCCTCCTCAATGCATCTAAGCATCTTCCCAGCCATGCTCATCAGTAGGTGTAATCCCTGCAATACAGTTCACTAAAGCAAGATGATACTATTCCCACAACATGCCTTTTAGGGAGGGCACACTACACGTCTGATGCCTGACAATCATTTATTTGTCACTGACATACTGGCTGCCATGAAAAACTGGTCGATAAAGCAGGCTGGTAATATTCCAAAACGACACATCTGTCACATAGGGCAGCCTACATTTTGGGGCTCAGAAAACTGTTTCTTACCCCTGAAATGTAGACTGTCCAGCAAAGCAGGTTGATTTGCAGGCCAGTGCAGTTCCCAACATGCCTGTCATGCAGGAAATCCTATGTACCAGGGGATGGAAAACAATATATTTGCTTGTATCTCTTCTTCTATTGGAGGTTGGAGATTATAAATCCAACAGCGCTGATATGAGCCCTGCTATTTCTGTCCCGAATTAGGCTTAAATTGATCCAGGGGTTTGGGAGGAGATCCCTTACATACACACTTACGCTCTTCTTTATATAAGTTATGTGGCTATAAAATAACGAGACTGATGGTGTCACAGAGTAAATATGCATGTGCCAAAGCAGAACAAGCAACACTTGTGAAGCGTGAAGCCTACTCAGTCAAATGTGTCTGTAGGCAAATCAGTGTCGCTATGGCCTGCATCTGCATAAGAGCTGTTATTACGTTTTTCTGGAAAAATAGTAAGTGTAATAACAGAGCAACGAACTGTACTGAAGTTTTACATGAAACTTATAAAAACTCCTACTGAAACATACCTTTAACTAAAAAGAAGTGTATGTCAGAGAGTGTTTTTCATACATGCGATTTTTTAGTTGTTCAAGCGTTTTCAAGATGAGCAGGGTGACGTTGAAGATGATTCACGTCTGGATCACCCTTCAACATCAGAGTTGGATGAAAAGTTTGTAATCTGATTCGATATGATCATTGTTTGAATGTTCAAGCCATAACTGAAACTGCAGGAATTGGTAAAGAATACATAACGAAGATTTAAAATGCACAATTTAATGTTAGAATAGAGTGTGTGTAACTGGTGCTGAAAATTCTCACTAACGAACAAAAAAGAGTTCGTGAAAGTATTTGAACTGACACTTTGAATACCACTGAAAATTATCCTAGTTTCTTGAAAAGAACTATAACATGGGATGAATCTTTTTTTTTTTCATTTGATCCAGACAAGAATGCTCACAAATGATAGTTTCTCGGAGGGGGGAGGGGACAAGCTGAAGGGGGGGGGGAGGAAGGAATATGAAGTATTTTTAATATTTTTGGAAGACGAATGGCGGCTTCCTACGCTGTCATAAATCTGCGTAATTCCGACTTTTAAATCATTTTATTGAAAGGAAAACAGCTGATTACAATATAGTCTTCCTGTTTCTCGAGAACTAGAGAGGATAGGGGTGCACAGTCCCACTTTGCGCCAGGGTATGGGCGCACCTGGGACCTGACACTAAACGCCAATCCTTGCAATGGAAGGGCTCAATTTCACCGTAAGTGAAAACAGCTCGAATGAGCGAATCGAGTTTCAAACAGATGATGATTTATTTATGTTCATGGAATTGTGAATCTTCACTGGATTCCATACAGTCAGACTAATAATCAAAACTAGTATTTTGAGGCTCTTCCTCAACTCCTTGAGAAAATGATAAAAAAGACCCAAATTGTGGAAAAACAACTCATGGGTTCTTCATCAAGACAATTAACTGGCTCATACCATTTTGTCTGTTAAAAGGTTTCTATGGAAGTGCAGCATCCCAGTGTTAGACCACCCGCCTTGTTTGCCTGACCTAGCACCATGTGACTTTCGTCTGTTCCTCAAGGTGAAATTTGCATTAAAAGGTACAAAATTTCGGTCAGTTGAAACAGTGAACGAAATAGCGGCATGTGTCATTAACGAGCCTGTAGAGGAAGACTTCCAGCACTGTTTCCATCAATAGAAAATTCGTATGGAGCATTGTACGGACAGAAGAGGAAAGTATAATAAGGACGACAATAACTAAATATGTATGATTTTGAAATAAAATATCTCACAGCAACAGTCCTGTTATTTTATAGCCACATCTTTTATATAAACTTGTCTGTTACAAATATGTTTTACATATATTGAAGCCAACGACCTTGCCGCAGTGGTAACACCGGTTCCCGTCAAATCACTGAAGTTAAGCGCTTATCTGGATATGGTGTCTGTTCTTTCTGACATGTCCGAAAGGACAGACACCATTGATGACCTGCAGCCATCTAGATCGAAGTTAGAATTAATTTAATATCTTCAGCTGGTTTGGTATGGTTTGGTTTGTTTTGGGGAAGGAGACCAGACAGCGAGGTCATCGGTCTCATCGGATTAGGGAAGGACGGCGAAGGAAGTCGGCCGTGCCCTTTGAAAGGAACCATCCCGGCATTTGCCTGGAGCGATTTAGGGAAATCACGGAAAACCTAAATCAGGATGGCCGGACGCGGGATTGAACCGTCGTCCTCCCGAATGCGATATCTTCAGCTGCTGACGGGCGTTGATACATATCAACGGGGACAGGTGAAAATGTACGCCCCGACCGGGACTCGAACCCGGAATCTTCTGCTTACATGGCAGACGCCCTATCCATCTGAGCCACCCAGGGCACAGACTATAGTGCGACTGCAGGAACTATCTCGCGCACGCCTCCCGCGAGACCCACATTCTCACCTTGTATGTCCACACACTACATTTGTAGTGTCCCATACCAACACACTCATTACTCGTGGAAGACATTCTTACCAAGTCCCGTAAGAGTTCGGGGAATATGTGTGCATCCGCACAGAAGAAGGTCATGACCGGTATTGCCAGAACTATATAGTTCGTCACTATATAGTTCTGGCAATACCTGAATATGATCAATATCTACACCACTATATACGCACATACGAGGCGTGTTTTAAGTAAGTACCGTTATGAAATTAAAAAAAAAAAGACGTGCTAAGCTATCTCAATAATTTTATTTTTACATGAAAGCCTATACCTTAATCTACTTTTCTACATAATTTCCATCAATGTTGAGGCACTTGTCATAACGTTGTACCAGTTTTTGAATACCCTCCTCATAGACGTCTGCCGCCTGACTTGTTAACCACTGCATCACCACTGTTTTGACTTCGTCATCGTCTCGAAGACGCTGACCGCACAGGTGATTCTTCAAGTGCAGGAACAGATGGTAGTCACTGGGCGCAAGATCGGGACTGTACGGAGGATGATCAAGAGTGTCTCATCGAAAACATGTGATGAAATCTTTGGTCTGATTCGCCACATGCGGACGAGCTTTGTCTTGCAGCAAAGCGATGCCCTTGCTCAACTTCCATGGACTGTTGCTTTGATTCTGGTGTGACGAAGGCCACCCATGATTCATCGCCGGTAACAATTTGGCTTACAAAATCGTCACCGTCATTGTGGTACCGCTCAAGGAAAGTCAATGGCCGCGCTGGATTAGCCGAGCGGTCTGAGGCGCTGGAGTCATGGATTGTGCAGCTGGTCCCGGCGGAGGTTCGAGTCCTCCCTCGGGCATGGGTGTGTGTGTGTTTGTCCTTAGGATAATTTAGGTTAAGTAGTGTGTAAGCTTAGGGACTGGTGACCTTAGCATTTAAGTCCCATAACATTTCACACACTTTTGAACTTTTTTTTTGAAAGTCAATGCACTGTGTAAACGTTTGGTTTTGTGCACATCCGTCAACATTTTCGGTACCCAACGCGCGCACAATTTTCGGTAATTCAAGTGCTCGATTAGAATGCCATACAATACACTACGAGAAACATTAGGAAAGCCGGCCGGAGTGGCCGAGCGGTTCTAAGCGCTACAGTCTGGAGCCGCGCGACCGCTACGGTCGCAGGTTCGAATCCTGCCTCGGGCATGGATGTGTGTGATGTCCTTAGGTTAGTTAGGTTTAAGTAGTTCTAAGTTCCAGGGGACTAATGACCTCAGCAATTAAGTCCCATTGTGCTCAGAGCCATTTGAATTTTTTTGAAACATTAGGAAAGTCATCCCGCAAGAAGGAAATCATAAAGCGTCTGTTTTCTCTCGCCTTATTGTGTCCTTCCTGCACCAAACTTTCATTAACGATCGAAGGACGTCCACTCCGTACATTTGTGCGGCCATCTTTAAATGCTCTCACCCACTTTCTTACCATTCCATCACTCGTAATGTTTTTTCCGTAAACTGCACAGATCTCACGATGAATATCGATCGCTTTTAGGCCTTTAGCACTAAGAAATCTTATAACAGCCCGTACTTCACAGTCGGCGGGGCTGACGATTATCGGAGGCATCTTAAACACTCAGTACACAGCGTCAACAAGGAAGAATCAGACTGTAATGGCCCCAGTGCGTAGATTAAGGTACAGGCTTTCACGTAAAAATAAAATTGTTGAGATATCTTAGAACGTTTTTTTTAATTAAATTTCGAAACGGTACTTACTTAAAAAAACACGACTCGTATTTGTAAATTACAAGCCTACTGACTCACCATCACTCATCGCAATAAAATGAGAGCGCAGCCGCGGATAACAGCTAATGTACGAGGGGGGACCCAAAAGAAACCGGACTGCGAGGGCGCTGCCACTCGTAGACGTAGTGCAGGGTTCTCACGCTAGATGGTGTTAGTAGAGACCTTCATGAAACAGCTGTGCAGACGGCGTCAGTGTAGAGCTGAACCTGCAAGTGTGGTATTGTGTTTTTCTGACTGTTGGCGGGTTACCTCTGCGAAGTGGTTATGGCAACTTTAAAAGAACAAAGAGTGTGTGTGAAATGTTGTTAGCTGCTTAAAAAAAACTGCAACGGAGACACACCAAATGCTTCAGGAAACTTTCCAGGAGGACGCTATGAGCCGCACACAGGTTTTCGAGTGGTTTGAGCGGTTTAAACGTGGTGAGATGTGTGTTGAAGACCAAGCTCATTCTGGACGTCCTTCAATATCGCGAAATGAGGAACACATTGAAAAGGTCCAGCAAAAGATCATCGACCAAATTTCAGCAGAGACAGGAATCAGTTGGAGCTCGTGCCAGCGGATTTTGAGTGAGAATTTGCACATGAGACGTGTTGCTGCTAAATTTGTTCCGCGCCTTCTCACACAGGAGCAAGAAACCATCGGCATGAATGTGTGTCAGGACTTGAAAACAGAGATTGCGCGTGATCCAAAATTCTTGAACAAAGTCATATCAGGGGATGAGAGTTGGTGTTACAGGTATGACCCAGAAGCCAAGGAAGCGTCAAGTCAGTGGAGGACTCCCAACTCTCCCAGACCAAAAAAAAACAAGGCAAGTGAGGTGTGGAATTGTGCATCGGGAATCCGTACCCCCTGGTCAGACTGTTAACCAGCACTTTTACTTGGATGTTTTAAGGCGTCTGCGAGAGGATGTGAGGAGGACACGCCCGGAACTTTGCCGATCAGGTGACTGGTTTCTGCATCACGACAACGCTCCAGCACACACGGCCTTACGAGTGACCCACTATTTGGCATCTCAGAGGTGGTCTGTCGTTCCCCACGCTCCGTATTCGCCGGACCTAGCCCCGTGCAACTTTTTCCTATTTCCACGAATGAGAAAAACGCTAAATGGGAGCGTTATGACGATGTGGAGGCGGTAAAAACAGTTTCGCAAAGGGCACTGGACAATATCAAACTTGAAGAGTTCCAAACATGCTTCCAACAGTGGGAAAAGAGACTTGACAAGTGCATCGCATGTAATGGAGAGTATTTTGAAGGTGGCTGAAGTAATTTTGTAAAAAGGTTCATCGATAAATTTTTTATGACAACAATCCGGTTTCTTTTGGGTCCCCCCTCGTAAATACGTCGACTAATGACAAGAGCTCGGCGTGTTAGTGAACGTCAGAACTCGGCTCGGTATGTCAGGATGCAGGCTGTAGCGGCGTGTCCTCTACTTGTGGCGGCAGCACGCCAGAGCTGGGGAGCGCCGGCGGCAGCGGCCTGGCGCCAGCTGTGTGTCAGGAGAGGACGGCAGAGGAGAGGACCGGGGCCGGCCTGGTCCCGCGGGAGCCGAGCCGGCACAATCACCGCCCGGGATTACTGTTATTGCCGCAACAAGGATCCGCCGCTAATCCGCGCCGCGCCGCCGACGCCGCCGCTTGGGGGACCGCCAGCTCGCCGGGTGCCCCTCCAGCACCCCCTGCTGCTACTGCCGCTGCCGCTGCTGCTGCTGCTGCTGCGCCGTCTCTGCACCACCGACAGGTGCCGAAAACCCCCGCCTCGCCTCGACATTCCACACCCATGCTCTACGAATGCCGGACATTTGCCACGCCGGACATTTGCCACACTTGCCCCTTCGCCAGGTACAGGGTGTCCGGAAAAGGACTCCCTGATTTCAAAATTAAATATCTTCGATACAGGAATGCAGTAAACGGTATGTTTATTGTGAAAGCAGTAAGAAGTTTATACAGCAGTTTGAAATGATAGTTACAAAAGCTGCTAACAGCTGGCGCTGTACGCTGTACAGCTCATATCAGCATACATAAGTGAAATAATCGTATGAAAACAATCTTTGCAAACAATCACATCACAATGTTTTCAAAATGTTCACCGTTGGCACTACAGAGGTGGCGCAAACGAAGAATGAAATTCGCCATCACATTTCGTAGTGTCTCAACCGAAATGGATTCAAATGCCACAGAGATCGCCGATTCAAGCTCGTCCAGCGTGGCGGGATGCTTCGGGTAGACCATGTCTTTCACTGTGTCCCACAAAGAAAAATCACGGGGAGTCAAATCCGGCGAATATGGAGGCCAATCCATGCCTGCACCAGTATATTTGGGTTATTCCAATGCAATGACTCGATTCCCGAAGTATTCCTCAAGAAAGCGAAACTCTTGTTCGGTCCGATGTGGTCGGGCTCCATCTTGCATAAACCATTCAGTACCTGGTCGATCCTCTAACGCTTGCTGTGTGGCGACAAATTGTTCCAAAATTGCAACGTAACGTGCACCAGTGACCGTTTCTCGAATGAAAAAAGGGCCAATAATGCCTCTGCTGCATACTGTAGCCCACACAGTAACTTTAGGAGAGTACAGGGGTTTCGGTTCACACCAATATGGCTTTTCGGAACCCCAAAATCGCCAGTTCTGCTTATTCATGTATCCATTCAGGTGGAAGCGTGCTTCATCTGTAAACCACATGCAGCCAACATCAAATCCTTCACTATCAATCATTGTGAGCATCTGATTAGCAAAGGCAACCCTTTGTTGCAGAGCTCGTACGGGTATGGACTAGTGCGTTTGAATTTTGAATGGAAACATGTGTAGGTTCTTTCTCAGTATTTTCTGCGTGCTTGAACGCTTCAAACCAGTCTCAGATGCAATTCTACGGGCGGATGACATTGGATTTCGCTGAATAATTCCAGAAACTGTGGCGATATTTTCAGGCGTAACTGCGGTTTGCTTGCGGTCAACATGCCCCACTAGATCATCAGTTACGCTGCCTGTTCGTTGAAATTTTGCGAAGAGCGTATGAATGGTTTTCGCATCGGGTCCTTTTGGAACATTAAATCGTGCTTGAAAACTTCGCCTTGTTGCCGTAGGACTCTCTTCTAACCTGTGGTACTCTAGCACCAGAAAAACGCGTTGTTCAGTGGAGTACATGGTTTTAATCTCTTCCTTCGGTACGCTAACCTCCTTTCACGTTTCAATAGTGGAACTGATCGCTCTGGGCTTCGGATCACTATTTATACTAGGCATTACGTATGGTGATTACAGCGCCATCTGTTAGCAGCTTTTGTAACTATTATTTCATACTGCTGTATAAACTTCTTACAGCTTTCACAATAAACATACCTTTTACTGCATTCCTCTATCGATCTTTGTTTTCGAGATATTTAATTTTGCAATCAGGGAGTCCTTTTCTGGACACCCTGTAGCTTGGGTATAGTCTGTCTGTAAACTCAAGAGCGAGCAGCGCTTTTGGTCGGGGAGTGGCCTCTTCCGGAAGAACCCTGCCACCGGCCTACAGGGGCACCCAAAATCAGTTGCCCGTTACCCATCCAGCTGAGTAGTTCGGCGTACAGTGATATACGTCGTTTCTGTTCTTGAGATCTTAGATCCCAGTGTCAGTCAGTTAACGCTGTATGTTCACTGATATACTTCGGTGTCCGGAAGAGATGGATAATCGCCCTACATTGCAAGAAAATGTGCAGAATACGATGAACAAGAGGTATTTGTGAAGCAACGAGCGTTCGATATTCTCTAATGTTATTACATAGTGTGTTAAGGAGGCAACACAAAAAGAAATGTTAGCTAATATTACCAGTTCCAACAAAGGACTGCAATTTATACAATCGTCCGCCTCACCACAATAGGATGTATAAGGAAGGAACACGAAAGTAAGGCGCTTGGTTAACTGGAATCAAATGGTTCAAATGGCTCTGAGCACTATGGGACTCAACTGCTGAGGTCATTAGTCCCCTAGAACTTAGAACTAGTTAAACCTAACTAACCTAAGGACATCACAAACATCCATGCCCGAGGCAGGATTCTAACCTGCGACCGTAGCGGTCTTGCGGCTCCAGACTGCAGCGCCTTTAACCGCACGGCCACTTCGGCCGGCTAACTGGAATCGCCACGAAGGAAAACTAATAATTTTGGGAGGAAACCCATCGTTATAGACAGTTTCACAATTATGTAAAACCTTTGATGCTTATCGAACAGCAGCATTTGAATGTATTCTCTCGCTAAATCTCTATCTCGGTTACTACTCACCTGATTCTAAGACATGTTGCTTAAAGCACATACGCAATAGCTCTTTAAACACTGCTGAAAGTTCCTTCCAAACATGTACACCGATTCTGGACTACTAAGTAAAAAGCTTCACACACGAGGTTCGTTCACATATTAATTTTTATTTTTTTGTAAGAACTTTATTTGTTAATCTACAGCAATGTTAGCCTCTTCAAAATATTCCCTATTTCATACTATACGCTTACGCCAGTGCTTTTTCTAATTCCCGAAACACTTTAGGAACTGTTTCCTCGGGATCTCATCCATGCTTGTGAAACTGCTGTGCTTTAAGGCCTGCTTTGAAATGTTTATGCTACTTGTATGCCCTTTGTTTACCGGTAACAGACTAACCAAAAGCAATATTTAACATTTCTAAAGATTTCATACACTTTATTCCATTCTTGTAACGAAATTTAATACAGGTTCTCTAATCTATTTTTATACAAAACAAATAATCGTTAATGCTACCAAAGCACATGTAACCTTTTTGACAGCTGTCAACAGAGTAAATACCCAATATGCATAAGATCGTACACATACTTTTCATACATATTTACGAAGACAGTAACAAAAAAGTAATGCAAATAGGACTAATACAACAAGCAAAATTATAAATTTTGGGTTACTTTTTAAACTCTTTTAAAAGAAAACTTCTAGCATTTAGTAGAAACACAAAGTAAGAACAGGCCTTAAATTCCACAGATTGATTACGTTAGATGGGGTTCGTTTTACAAATAGCAATAGAGGAAAATACGTTCACATGAACAGGCATTCGGTTCTATATTTGTACGCGTAGTAGAATCCTGACATCTATTCTTATCTCAAAATTATTTACTCTATAATGTTGTGTTTTGGAAGAAGCTATCGTCTTTTGTGTTCCTTATCGTCTTAACGCACTTGTCTAAAAAATAAACTCAGCCAGGACGTATCTGTACACGGCGTCGCCATATCTGTACACAGCGCCGCCATAGATTTAAAGCGCGCGCCGCGACGGGTAGATACTACGTTGTAAAACAGCTTGTAGAAGCACCTAGCGACACAGATTGGCAGGCAGAGTGGGGACTCGCTCGGTTGCTCTTCAATTTACCGACAGACTATAGCGATCCCTCAGGTAAGGGACGTCCTTCCTCGTACTTCTTCTGTCCGCTTTCAAACCGCCGTCTCCACATCTTATTCGATACAACCAGTATGTAAGGGACCTTCTTCTTCGACATCTTGGCGAAATATTTTTTGGGAAACGAAAGCAATACCGACCATTATGTCAGTATGTAATTAGTTAGCATAAATATAGATCCCTCTGTCTGTAGTGTAGCTTCCTTTCAGGCTTACTGATTGCGATAGAAACAGTCCATCGGCATGGGAGCAACAAGAAAGGAACGATGTAAAGAGAATGCGAATGTACGCTAATCATTTCTTTTTTATCACTGCATTTGTGTCTATTTTAATTACTACAACTGCATGCCCAAAAGACAATAAGGAAAGAAGAAATGGGAATGTGAATGTTTGAAAAGAAGAACGACATGTTGTTGTTGTTGTGGTCTTCAGTCCTGAGACTGGTTTGATGCAGCTCTCCATGCTACTCTATCCTGTGCAAGCTTTTTCATCTCCCAGTACCTACTGCAACCTACATCCTTCTGAATCCGCTTAGTGTATTCATCTCTTGGTCTCCCCCTACGATTTTTACCCTCCACGCTGCCCTCCAATACTAAATTGGTGATCCCTTGATGCCTCAGAACATGTCCTACCAACCGATCCCTTCTTCTGGTCAAGTTGTGCCACAAACTTCTCTTCTCCCCAATCCTATTCAATACTTCCTCATTAGTTATGTGATCTACCCATCTAATCTTCAGCATTCTTCTGTAGCACCACATTTCGAAAGCTTCTATTCTCTTCTTGTCCAAACTATTTATCGTCCATGTTTCACTTCCATACATGGCTACACTCCATACGAATACCTTCAGAAATGACTTCCTGACACTTAAATCAATACTGGATGTTAACAAATTTCTCTTCTTCAGAAACGCTTTCCTTGCCATTGCCAGCCTACATTTTATATCCTCTCTACTTCGACCATCATCAGTTATTTTGCTCCCCAAATAGCAAAACTCCTTTACTACTTTAAGTGCCTCATTTCCTAATCTAATTCCCTCAGCATCACCCGACTTAATTAGACTACATTCCATTATCCTTGTTTTGCTTTTGTTGATGTTCATCTTATATCCTCCTTTCAAGACACTGTCCATTCCATTCAACTGCTCTTCCAAGTCCTTTGCCGTCTCTGACAGAATTACAATGTCATCGGCGAACCTCAAAGTTTTTATTTCTTCTCCATGAATTTTAATACCTACTCCGAATTTTTCTTTTGTTTCCTTTACTGCTTGCTCAATATACAGATTGAACAACATCGGGGAGAGGCTACAACCCTGTCTTACTCCCTTCCCAACCACTGCTTCCCTTTCATGTCCCTCGACTCTTATAACTGCCATCTGGTTTCTGTACAAATTGTAAATAGCCTTTCGCTCCCTGTATTTTACCCCTGCCATCTTTAGAATTTGAAAGAGAGTATTCCAGTCAACATTGTCAAAAGCTTTCTCTAAGTCTACAAATGCTAGAAACGTAGGTTTGCCTTTCCTTAATCTTTCTTCTAAGATAAGTCGTAAGGTCAGTATTGCCTCACGTGTTCCAGTGTTTCTACGGAATCCAAACTGATCTTCCCCGAGGTTGGCTTCTACTAGTTTTTCCATTCGTCTGTAAAGAATTCGTGTTAGTATTTTGCAGCTGTGACTTATTAAGCTGATAGTTCGGTAATTTTCACATCTGTCAACACCTGCTTTCTTTGGGATTGGAATTATTATATTCTTCTTGAAGTCTGAGGCTATTTCGCCTGTTTCATACATCTTGCTCACCAGACGGTAGAGTTTTGTCAGGACTGGCTCTCCCACCGCCGTCAGTAGTTCCAATGGAATATTGTCTACTCCAGGGGCCTTGTTTCGACTTAGGTCTTTCAGTGCTCTGTCAAACTCTTCACGCAGTATCGTATCTCCCATTTCATCTTCATCTACATCCTCTTCCGTTTCCATAATATTGTCCTCAAGTATATCGCCCTTGTATAGACCCTCTATATACTCCTTCCACCTTTCTGCTTTCCCTTCTTTGCTTAGAACTGGGTTTCCATCTGAGCTCTTGATATTCATACAAGTCGTTCTCTTATCTCCAAAGGTCTCTTTAATTTTCCTGTAGGCGGTATCTATCTTACCCCTAGTGAGATAGGCCTCTACATCCTTACATTTGTCCTCTAGCCATCCCTGCTTAGCCATTTTGCACTTGCTGTCGATCTCATTTTTGAGACGTTTGTATTCCTTTTTGCCTGTTTTACTTACTGCATTTTTATATTTTCTCCTTTCATCAATTAAATTCAATATTTCTTCTGTTACGCAAGGATTTCTACTAGCCCTCGTCTTTTTACCTACTTGATCCTCTGCTGCCTTCACTACTTCATCCCTCAAAGCTACCCATTCTTCTTCTACTGTATTTATTTCCCCCATTCCTGTCAATTGCTCCCTTATGCTCTCCCTGAATCTCTGTACAACCTCCGGTTCTTTTAGTTTATCCAGGTCCCATCTCCTTAAATTCCCACCTTTTTGCAGTTTCTTCAGTTTTAATCTACAGTTCATAACCAATAGATTGTGGTCAGAGTCCACATCTGCCCCTGGAAATGTCTTACAATTTAAAACCTGGTTCCTAAATCTCTGTCTTACCATTATATAATCTACCTGATACCTTTTAGTATCTCCAGGGTTCTTCCATGTATACAACCTTCTTTCATGATTCTTAAACCAAGAGTTATGATTATGTTGTGCTCTGTGCAAAATTCTACCAGGCGGCTTCCTCTTTCATTTCTGTCCCCCAATCCATATTCACCTACTATGTTTCCTTCTCTCCCTTTTCCTACACTCGAATTCCAGTCACCCATGACTATTAAATTTTCGTCTCCCTTCACATTCTGAATAATTTCTTTTATTTCATCATACATTTCTTCAATTTCTTCATCATCTGCAGAGCTAGTTGGCATATAAACTTGTACTACTGTAGTAAGTGTGGGCTTCGTATCTATCTTGGCCACAATAATGCGTTCACTATGCTATTTGTAGTAGCTTACCCGCATTCCTATTTTCCTATTCATTATTGAACCTACTCCTGCATTACCCCTATTTGATTTTGTGTTTATAACCCTGTAGTCACCTGACCAGAAGTCTTGTTCCTCTTGCCACCGAACTTCACTAATTCCCACTATATCTAACTTCAACCTATCCATTTCCCTTTTTAAATTTTCTAACCTACCTGCCCGATTAAGGGATCTGACATTCCACGCTCCGATCCGTAGAACGCCAGTTTTCTTTCTCCTGATAACGACATCCTCCTGAGTAGTCCCCGCCCGGAGATCCGAATGGGGGACTATTTTACCTCCGGAATATTTTACCCAAGAGGACGCCATCATCATGTAATCATACAGTAAAGCTGCATGCCCTCGGGAAAAATTACGGCTGTAGTTTCCCCTTGCTTTCAGCCGTTCGCAGTACCAGCACAGCAAGGCCGTTTTGGTTATTGTTACAAGGCCAGATCAGTCAATCATCCAGACTGTTGCCCTTGCAACTACTGAAAAGGCTGCTGCCCCTCTTCAGGAACCACACGTTTGTCTGGCCTCTCAACAGATACCCCTCCGTTGTGGTTGCGCCTGCGGTACGGCTATCTGTATCGCTGAGGCACGCAAGCCTCCCGACCAACGGCAAGGTCCATGGTTCATGGGGGGGAAGAACGACATACTCCATATTAATTTTCTCTCTAAAATCCGATATCCCTTGCGGCGAAACATTAGTTAATAAAGTGTAGCGTGACAATGTTCAAAACATGACTGAAAATACTTCCACTAAATAGAGATAAGAACATCTACGATTGACATGTCATCGAAAGTGGAGGTACAATTTTAAAATGTTAGAAATAAGGAAAATGAAGTAATATAGAATGCCATACTTGTAAAGTACGTTGTTGTTCTACATTGTTTAGTTCTGGTATTTACAGGGTCACAGAGAAAGCATCCTAGGTTTTGGAGGGAAAAGCCGTAATTGTAACGATCTGCGCTACAACAGAAACTCGAAGCACAACTTAAGGATAAATAATGTAATGTGTGTTCAAGCTCGCAAGCGACATTGAAGCAGATAGTTCCTGTGACGGTATGAGCAGAGGTTATATTCGACAACCGGAATAAATTAATAACTGGCTTCTTTTACCGACCCCCCGGTCTCAGATGAAACAGTTGCTGAACAGTTCAAAGAAAACTTCAGTCTCATCACAAATAGGTACGCTACTCATACAATTATAGTTGGCAGTGACTTCAATCTACCTTCCGTATGTTGACTAAAATACATTTTCAGACCCTATTGTAGATAGAACACAACTTCCGTAATTGTTCTAAATGCTCTTTTTAAATTATTTTGAATAATTAGTTCACGAGGCCATTCAAATTGTAAATCGTTACGAAAACACACTCGACTTCTTAGCCAGAAATAATCCTGAGCATCACGACGGATACAGGGATTAGTGAACACACAGTTGAGCGAGGCTCAATTCCGTAACAAAGAAATTCACCAAAACTAAACACGAAATACATTTATTTATAAAAGTAGCTAAAAATTCGGTTGACGTCTTTCTAAGAGACAGTCTCCAATCCTTCCAAACAATGTAAGTGAAGACTATATGTGGCTTAAGTTCAAAGAAATAGTATCAATAGCACTCGAGAGATTCATACCAAATAATAAGAGACGGAACTGATCCCCCATGGTACAGAAAACATGACAGGAAGCTGCTGCTGCTACGAGCGCAAAATCTCCAAGATTGCCGACGTTTTACTGAGGATCAAAATTTGGTCCGGATTTCAATGTGAGATGCATTTAATAGTTTCCACAACGAAAGTCTCTCTAGAAATGTGGTGGAAAATCCAAAGAGATTCTGGTCCTATGTTAAGTAAACCAGCGGAAAGGCTCAGTAAGTACTTTTACTGCGCGACAGCGATGAGGAGGAGGAGGAGTGGGAGACAAGGGACCCAACCCTTCGGAGCAGATAAAATCGTGGCAAATGTCCGGCGTGGCAAATGTCCTGCGTAGCAAATGTCCGCACACCTGCTCTACTGCTGGAAGTGAAACCTTCAACAGCGCCGTCGTATCGATCTGCTCTTTCGTGTGCCATCTCGTACGAACAGCTTGCTCTATTCGTTCGTGAGACTCAGGAGGCGGTAAACAGCGGCGCCAACGTTGATGCCATGTTCCTAGAGTTCCGGAAGTCATTCGATGCAGCTCCGCACTCTCCTTTAGAGACGAAAATGCAAGCTTACGGAATAACGAACGGGTCTTGTGATTGGATTCAGGACTTCATTGCAGATACAGCTCGACACGAAATCGTCGAGTATTCCACAGCAGAGCTCTGTCTCTCGCAATTTTCAGTGCCGTGTCTACTCATCATCACCGATTTAGTCCAGATTTGTGCTATATGCAGGGCTTGGCCAGAAACTTGGGGGGGAGGGGGGGGGGCTCCTGTTTTCCAAGCGGTTTATCTTGACTTTTTTATTTTTTTTAAATAAAGAATGTTTTCTGCTCGGGTAGGGTTAGGCATTGGCCATTTATGTTAACTTGGATTCCAAGCAGATGTTGGTGCAGTGTAATGAGTGCAGACCGATAATCCGAGGGTTGTTGGGTCGAGTCCCTTTCTGGAAACCTTTTTTTCTTCTCAGTTTTACTTTTGTTGTGGTTCAAATGGCTGTAAGCACTATGGGACTTAACATCTGAGATCATCGGTCCCCTAGACTTAGAACTACTTAAACCTAACTAACCTAAGGAGATCACACACATCCATGCCCGAGGCAGGATTCGAACCTGTGACCGTAGCAGCAGCGTGGTTCCGGACTGAAGCACCTAGAACCGCTCGGCCACAGTGGCCGGCTCTTCAGTCCACCGACTGGTATGGTGAAGCTCTCCATGCTACTCTGTCCAATGCAAGCGTTTTCATCTCCGAGTAGCTACTGCAACTTACATCCTTCTGAATCAGCTTAGCACCCTCCACGCTTCCCTCCAGTACTAAATCGGTGATCCCTTGATGCCTCAGAACGTGTCCTACGAGCCGATCCCTTCTTCTAGTCAAGTTGTGCCACAAATTCCTCTTCTTCCCAATTCCATTCTGTACCTCCTCATTAGTTACGTGATCTACCCATCTAATCTTCAGTATTCTTTTGTAGCATCACATTTCAAAGGCTTCTATTCTCTTCTTGTCTAAACTGTTTATGGTCCACGTTTATCGTCCCCTTTTAAGTCTCATTCTTGTCTGCATAACTTCTGCAACGGACTGCATTTGAACCTGCTCGTACTATCAAGCCTTGACCTGCCTCAACAATTTTTAATACCCACAATTCCCTTGTTTATTTACTGAAGCCTCTCTATGTGTCCTACCATATTATCCCTTCTTTCAGGCAACTAAAGAGGAATTTTACATCCGTTACACAAAACATCTACGTTGTTACTCTGGTGTTCGCTCTTAAATATTTGGCGTAGCGTTAATAGAATCACTTTCAGATTATTTTTCTGTTGTTCTGCTCTCGAAGAGCACAATGGCAAAAATGAATTAAATCTTTCTTTGAGAGAGTTGATTTCTCCTATTTTGTAGCGATGCTCGTTTCTCCGTATGCAGCCGAGAGTTAACAAAGTATTTTGGCAATCAGATGTTCGAAATTTCGTCAAAAAATATCACCACAAAGAAAATACTTTTGTTTGCCAGATTACTGCTCCAACTCGCTCCCAATCCGAGATATTCTATTCCCTATTTCTTGATGATGTAAGACAAACTCCATTGGTTTGAACTTTATCAACGTTCCCCGTCAATAACATTTGGTGAGAACCTCATACTAATCAGCATTACTGTAGACAAGGGCGGAAAAGATTGGTCTAAAAATTCCCTCTAGCATTTTTTTTTTACATCTTCTAAGTGCTCCGTCAGTTAACCGCCGTTTTTGGTTAACCTTCTCCAAAACATTTTCTGTGTGATGATTACAGTCTGTTCATTATTGTAATCCCCAGGGGTTTCCTTGAATCGACAATATTTAAAATTCTGTATTCATGTTATAGCCAAAATTTAACGGAATTTGTTTAGTAATTCATACTTTTTATTGTTTAATGTCATTTGCCACTTTTCGCATCAAGTAGATAGATGCATCGTCTAAATTTTTTTGCAGTTCCTTTGACCTTATGATGGCTTTATTAGACGGTAAAAGACAGAAGCATCTGCAAAAAACCTATGGCCGCTGCTCAGATTGTTTCCTAAATCGTTTACATAGATTAATAGCAGAAGGAAGGATATAACACATTCTTTGGGAACCGTTTCACTAGATGACTTCCCATCAGTTAGTACAGTCTGTGCCGTTTCTGATAGGATCTTACGAATCCGCTCACACTACTGAGACGGTACTCCACAGGCACGCTCTTTGATTAGAAGCCGTTTGTGAGGATCGGTGTAAAACCCTTCTGTAAATCTACAAATTTGCAACCGGCTTCAGATATCCTGTAGTGTGAATTAAGAGCCAGCCGTGTTTCACTACACTATCGGGTGGAGAAATGTAGGGTCCCCCTGAATAGGTCAGGCGTGCACTACACGCCGGAAGTGGCTACAAGGGTAGCGGAGTACGTGTGGAGTGCACATGGGGGTTTTTTAGGTTAGAGAATGCCCTCCCTAGGCCCGACAAGACGCCTCCTGAGACGCGGCAAGGTAGGAGTAGGCAAAATGCAACAGGGAATAACAATATTAATGTGCTAATAGTAAACTGCAGGAGCATCTATAGAAAGGTCCCAGAACTGCTCTCATTAATAAACGGTCACAACTCCCATATAGTACTAGAGACAGAAAGTTGGCTGAAACCAGACGTAAACAGTAATGAAATCCTAAACTCAGATAGGAATGTATACCGCAGAGACAGGCTGGACAGTGAAGGGGGAGGCGTGTTTATAGCGATAAGAAGTGCAATAGTACCGAAAGAAATTGACGGAGATTCGAAATGTGAAATAATGTGGGTGAAGGTCACGGTTAATGCAGGCTCAGACATGGTAATTGGATGTCTCTATAGGCCCCCTGGCTCAGCAACTGTTGTGGCTGAGCACCTGAAGGATAATTTGGAAAATATTTCGAGTAGATTTCCCCACCATGTTACAGTTCTGGGTGGAGATTTTCATTTGCCGGATATAGACTGGGAGACTCAAACGTTCATAACGGGTGGCAGGGACAAAGAATCCAGTGAAATTTTTTTAAGTGCTTTATCTGAAAACTACCTTGAGCAGTTAAACAGAGAACCGACTCGTGGCGATAACATATTAGACCTTCTGGGGACAAACAAACCCGAACTATTTGAAACAGTTAACGCAGAACAGGGAATCAGCGATCATAAAGCGGTTACTGCATCGATGATTTCAGCCGTAAATAGAAATATTAAAAAAGGTAGGAAGATTTTTCTGTTTAGCAAAAGTGACAAAAAGCAGATTACAGAGTACCTGACGGCTCAACACAAAAGTTTTGTCTCAAGTACAGATAGTGTTGAGGATCAGTGGACAAAGTTCAAAACCATCGTACAATATGCGTTAAATGAGTATGTGCCAAGCAAGAACGTAAGAGATGGAAAAGAGCAACCGTGGTACAACAACCGAGTTAGAAAACTGCTGCGGAAGCAAAGGGAACTTCACAGTAAACATAAACATAGCCAAAGTACTGCAAACAAACAAAAATTACGCGAAGCGAAATGTAGTGTGAAAAGGACTATGCGAGAGGCGTTCAATGAATTCGAAAGTAAAGTTCTATGTACTGACTTGGCAGAAAATCCTAAGAAATTTTGGTCTTATGTCAAAGCGGTAGGTGGATCAAAACAAAATGTCCAGACACTCTGTGACCAAAATGGTACTGAAACAGAGGATGGCAGACTAAAGGCCGAAATACTAAATGTGTTTTTCCAAAGCTGTTTCACAAAGGAAGACTGCGCTGTAGTTCCTTCTCTAGAGCATTTCGCACAGCACAATGTTCGGGCCTCTACGTCAGTGAATTACCCACCTGCGTTTCGCGCGCTCAAACGCCGGGAGGAAGGCAAACGGCTTTCTTTCGCTTCTCGCCACCCTGAGGCGTATAACGCCCCATTTAGTTTGGTTCAAATGGCTCTGAGCACTATGGGACTCAACATCTTAGGTCATAAGTCCCCTAGAACTTAGAACTACTTAAACCTAACTAACCTAAGGACATCACACACACCCATGCCCGAGGCAGGATTCGAACCTGCGACCGTAGCAGTCCTGCGATTCCGGACTGCAGCGCCAGAACCGCTAGACCACTGCGGCCGGTCCCATTTAGTTTGTGGGAACTCCAGAGCGCCCTGGCACAGTGCCCCGATACAGCCTCTGGGCCAGATGGCGTCCACAATCAGATTCTCAAACACCTGTCCCCGGACTGTCAGCGATGTGTTCTTGCCATCTTCAACCGCATATGGGGTGATGGTGTCTTTCCGTCGCAGTGGCGAGAAAGTACCATCATTCCGGTGCTGAAGCCTGGTAAGGACCCGCTTACTGTGGATAGCTATCGGCCCATCGGCTTGACAAATACTCTGTGCAAGCTACTGGAACGCATGGTGAGTCGACGGCTGTGTTGGTTGCTCGAGTCTCGGTGTCTTCTGGCTCAGTGCCAGAGCGGCTTCCGTCAGGGCCGTTCCACCGCCGATACTTTGGTCTTCCTTGAGTCTGCAATCCGCACTGCTTTTTCCAGGCGCCAACACCTCGTCTCCGTCTTTTTCGACCTCTCCAGAGCATATGACACGACGTGGCGGCACCATATTCTCGCCACGTTGCACGGGTGGGGTCTCCGGGGCTCTCTCCCCATTTTTATTCAGAATTTTTTATCTGTTCGGACATTCCGCGTTTTAATTGGCACATCCCATAGTTCACTTCATATCCAGGAGAACGGCGTTCCACAGGGCTCTGTATTGAGCGTGCCCCTTTTCCTTGTGGCCATTAATGGCCTTGCAGCAGCAGCAGGGTCGTCTGTCTCACCCACGTTATATGCTGACGATTTCTGCATCTTTTTCAGCTCCTTCACCATTGGTGTTGCAGAACGTCGGTTGCAGACAGCCATACGCAAGGCGCAGGCGTGGGCCTTAGCCCATGGGTTTCAGTTTTCTCCTGCGAAGACTTGTGTTATGCACTTTTGTCGGCGTCGAACTGTCCATCCCCACCCTGAGCTCTATCTTCAGGATGCTATGCTCAGGGTTGTTGACACTTACCGTTTTCTGGGATTGCTGTTCGATGCCCAGCTTACTTGGCTTCCACATATTCGTGAGCTCAAGCGTCAGTGCTGGCAGCGTCTGAATGCCCTCCGCTGCCTCAGCAACACAACTTGGGGTGCAGGCCGTAACACGCTGCTGCAGCTCTACAAAGCCCTTGTGCTGTCCCGATTGGATTATGGGAGTGTGGCGTATGGCTCAGCGTCGCCCTCAGCGTTGCAACTGCTGGACCCCGTTCACCACTGTGGGGTTCGACAGGCGACAGGAGCATTCCGCACCAGTCCTGTTAATAGCGTACTTGCTGAGGCTAGGGTTCCTCCGCTCCACATTCGGCGTCAACAACTCTTAGCCAACTATGCTGCCCATGTCCGTTGTTCTCCCCGTCACCCTAACTATAGTCTCCTTTTCGCCGATGCGGCAGTCCATATCCCACACCGGCGGCTGCGATCAGGCCACGCAATTGGGATCCGTGTTCGGTCACTCCTTAGTGAACTCGAGTCTTTGCCTCTTCCATCTGCTTTTCAGATCCACCCACATACACCACCTTGGTGCATTCGTCGGCCGCAGCTTCGGCTGGACCTCTCACAATGGCAAAAGGATTCAGTTTCTCCTGCAGTCTTGCGCCGCCAATTTCTTGCTCTCCTCGACGCATCCCGTGACTCGGAGGTTATCTATACAGATGGCTCGATGGTTGATGGCCGTGTGGGGTACGCTTACGCTCATGCGGACTATGTAGACCAGCGCTCCTTGCCTGACGGCTGCAGTGTTTACACTGCAGAGCTAACAGCCATTTTTCGTGCCCTTGAGCGTATTCGTACCAGCACTGGCGACCCTTTTGTCATTTGCAGTGACTCTCTCAGTAGTCTACAGGCTCTTGACCAGTGCTACCCACGCCATCCCATTGTTGTTGCCATCCAGGAGTCCGTTCATGCTCTTGAACAGCGTGGACGTTCAGTGGTGTTCATATGGACCCCGGGACACGTTGGGATAGCGGGAAACGAACACGCCGACAAGTTAGCTAAAGAAGCCACCCGCAAACTGCCGTTGGAGATCGGCCTCCCGGCAACTGATCTCCGATCGGTGTTACGCCGTCGGGTCTTTGGGATATGGGCAGACGAATGGCGCACTCTGTCTGTACCCAACAAGCTGCGGCGTGTAAAGGAGGCCACGACCGTGTGGGGTTCCTCCATGCGGGCCTCTCGCAGGGATTCTGTTGTTCTCTGTAGGCTCCGCATTGGTCACTCTTGGCTGACGCATGGTCATCTGCTGCGTCGAGAGGACCCCCCTCGTTGTCACTGTGGTGCGAATATGACGGTGGCCCATATATTGTTGGACTGTCCACTTTTAACCGCCCTCAGGCGAACTTTTAATCTCCAGGGTGCTTTATCATCTCTTTTAGGTGACAATGTCCCTATGGCAGATCGGATTTTAAGTTTTATTCGCGCAAGCGGCTTTTATAGGTCCATTTAATTTTTTTTTTAACATCACCCTCTTTTGAGCTGTCTCTTCTAATTAGTTTTGTGTTGTGATTCGACTCCACCCTAAACTTTCAGGCTGGAGGTTTTAACGTGTTGCAGAGTGGCTGGCTCATCCTATTATTTTCGTGATCAGCCAGCCACAGTCCTCTGCTGTGCAGTTTTAATTCCTTCTGCCTTTGTTCTCTATGTTGATTTTGTTGCTGTGCTCTGTTTTCTGTGTTGTCTTACAATGGACTATGGGGCTTATCTTCCCCCGGAATTTTTCTTTTAGTGCTTCGCCTGACTGGTGGATAGTTTCACTGTGCTCTGTGTTTTTATGGAACAAGGGACCGATGACCTTTGTAGTTTGGTCCCTTCAATCTTTAAACCAACCAACCTTCCTTCTCTAGATTGTCGCACAGATGACAAAATGGTAGATATCGAAATAGACGACAGAGGGATAGAGAAACAATTAAAATCGCTCAAAAGAAGAAAGGCCGCTGGACCTGATGGGATACCAGTTCGATTTTACACAGAGTACGTGAAGGAACTTGGCCCCCTTCTTGCAGCGCTGTACCGTAGGTCTCTAGAAGAGTGTAGCGTTCCAAAGGATTGGAAGAGGGCACAGGTCATCCCCGTTTTCAAGAAGGGACGTCGAACAGATGTGCAGAACTATAGACCTACATCTCTAACGTCGATCAGTTGCAGAATTTTGGGACACGTATTATGTTCGAGTATAATGACTTTTCTGGAGACTAGTAATCTACTCTGTAGGATTCAGCATGGGTTTCGAAAAAGACGGTCGTGTGAAACCCAGCTCGCGCTATTCGTCCACGAGACTCAGAGGGCCATAGACACGGATTCACAGGTAGATACCGTGTGCCTTGACTTCCGCAAGGCGTTCAATACAGTTCCCCACAGTAGTTTAATGAACAAAGTAAGAGCATATGGACTATCAGACCAATTGTGTGATTGGATTGAAGAGTTCCTAGATGACAGAACGCAGCATGTCATTTTCAATGGAGAGAAGTCTTCCGAAGTAAGAGTGATTTCAGGTGTGCCGCAGGGGAGTGTCATAGGACCGTTGCTATTCACAATATACATAAATGACCTTGTGGATGACATCGGAAGTTCACTGAGGCTTTTTGCAGATGATGCTGTGGTGTATCGAGAGATTGTAACAATGGAAAATTGTACTGAAATGCAGGAGGATCTGCAGCGAATTGACGCATGGTGCAGGAAATGGCAATTGAATCTCAATGTAGACAAGTGTAATGTGCTGCGAATACATAGAAAGATAGATCCCTTATCATTTAGCTAGAAAATAGCAGGTCAGCAACTGGAAGCAGTTAATTCCATAAATTATCTGGGAGTACGCATTAGGAGTGATTTAAAATGGAATGATCATATAAAGTTGATCGTCGGTAAAGCAGGTGCCAGACTGAGATTCATTGGAAGAATTCTAAGGAAATGCAATCCGAAAGCAAAGGAAGTAGGTTACAGTGCGCTTGTTCGCCCACTGCTTGAATACTGCTCACCAGTGTGGGATCCGTACCAGATAGGGTTGATAGAAGAGATAGAGCAGATACAACGGAGAGCAGCGCGCTTCGTTACAGGATCATTTAGTAATCGCGAAAGCGTTACGGAAATCATAGATAAACTCCAGTGGAAGACTCTGCAGGAGAGACGCTCAGTAGCTCGGTACGGGCTTTTGTTAAAGTTTCGAGAACATACCTTCACCGAAGAGTCAAGCAGTATATTGCTCCCTCCTACGTATATCTCGCGAAGAGACCATGAGGATAAAATCAGAGAGATTAGAGCCCACACAGAAGCATACCGACAATCTTTCTTTCCACGAACAATACGAGACTGGAATAGAAGGGAGAACCGATAGAGGCACTCAGGGTACCCTTCGCCACACACCGTCAGGTGGCTTGCGGAGTATGGATGTAGATGTAGATGTAGATAGTTTCTGGATCTGTGCTAGTTATGTGTGAACAGTATTTCATAATACTGGAATGAAGTATTATGTTCCAAAATCTTGTACAAAACGACGTTAATGGGGCTTTAATTCAGCGAATTAATTCTACACTGAAGCGCCAAAGAAACTGGTATAGGCATGCATATTCCAATAAAGTGACATGTAAACAGGCAGAATACGGCCCTGCGGTCGGCAACGCCTATTTAAGACATCAAGTGTCTGGAGCAGCTGTTAGATTGGTTACTTCTGTTACAATGGCAGGTTATCAAGATTTCAAGAGCGTTCGAAGCTGGTGTTGGCGCACGAGCGATAGGACACACAGCATTTCCGAGGTAGTGATGAAATGGAGATTTTCCCGTACGACTATTTCACGAGTGTACCGTGAATATCAAGAATCCGGTAAAACATCAAATCTCACACACATGCGGCCGCAGAAAACTCCTGCAAGAACGGCACCAACGACGATTGAAGAGAATCGTTCAACGTGACATAAGAGCAACCCTTCCACAAATTGCTGCAGATTTCAATTCTGGGCCATCAACAAATGCCAACGTGCGAACCATTCAACGAAACATCATCGATATGAGCTTTCCGACCCGAAGGGACACTCGTGTACCCTTAATGACTGCAAGACACGAAACTTTACGCCTCGCCTGGGCCCGTCAACACCAACATTGGACTGTTGATGGCTAGAAACATGTTGCCTGGTCGGACGACTCTCACTTCAAATGGCATCGAGCGGATGGATGTGTACTCGTATGGAGACAACCTCATGAATCCATGGCCCCTGCATGTCAGCAGGGGACTGTTCAAACTAGTGGAGACACTGTAATGGCGTGGGGCGTGTGCAGGTGGAGTGATATGGGAACCCTGATACGTCTAGATACAGCTCTGACAGATGACACGTACGTAGGCATCCTGTCTGATCAGCTGCATCCATTCATGTCCATTGTGTGTTCCGACGGACTTGGGCAATTACAGCAGGACAATGCGACACCCCACACGTCCAGAATTGCTACATAGTAGCTCCAGGAACACTCTTCTGAGTTTTAACGCTTCCTCTGGCCACCAGACTCCGCAGACATGAACATTATTGAGCATATCTGGGATGCTTTGCAATGTTCAGAAGAGATCTCCACCTCCTCGTACTCTTATGGATTTATGGACAGCCCTGTAGGATTAATGATGTCAGTTCCCTCCAGCACAATTTCAGACATTAGTCGAGAACATTCCATGTCGTGTTGCGGCACTTCTGCGTGCTCGCGAAGGCCCTACACGATATTAGGCAGGTGTTTGTTTCTTTGAATCTTCGGTGTATGTTCTTTCTTGTGTATCGGTGTGACCTGTCCAACTTTCCCATCTTTTGATACGAGTATTTCGTCTAGCGAACCGCTGTGTATGACTTCTAACAATGAAGCATTTCATTGGGATATTCCGGGAGGAACCTAATTGGTATGCAATCTGGACTGAAAGATTTGCCTTAATTAAGTGACACGTTGCTTTGCCAAACCGAGGATTTCTGCATTCAAGTTACTCATGTTGGCAACTATTCAGGATTCTGATCCTGAAACCTTTTGCTGAATCTTCTTTGCTACAGGAATTTCGGAAACCTGTGTTCGGTAACTTCGCTGTAGTGGCGCTGTCGTCGGTAATGCTACCATCGCCATCACGCGATGAAGGTATTGACTGTGTCTTGCCGCTGATACATTTTACAAAAATAGTTCAAATGGCTCTGAGCACTATGGGACTTAGCATCTGAGGTCATCAGTCCCCTAGAACTTAGAACTACTTAAACCTAACTAATCTAAGGACATCACACACATCCATGCCCGAGGCAGGATTCGAACCTGCGACCGTAGCAGTCACGCGGTTCCGGACCGAAGCGCCTAGAACCGCTCGGCCACCGCAGCCGGCTTACATTTTACATACGACCCGAATCTTCCTGGAGTTATTGTCAGATTTTGAGTTTCGCAGTGGAAATTCTGCATAACGTGGGAAGCTTCACGAGACTGTTCACGTGTGATTCAGTTGCATGTGGAAAGGCACAATGTACGAAAACGAGAAGGGGAAAATATTTCTGGTGCTCAGAGTACACGCCAGCAGACAGAGCAGGATGTTTTGTAGTTTATATGTCTAAATGTGTCCTGAGTAACCGCCGTTGTCAAAACAAACAGCAACTCGACGAATTTGTAATGACTCATTCAAACGCTGACTAGTCTCTACTGGATCCAGGGTGGTCTGCCTACTCTAAGGTGACAGAAGCCATGGGACAGCGACGTGCAAGTGTACAGATGGTGGTAGTATCGCATAGACAAGGTATAAAAAATCAGTGCATTGCCATAGCTGTCGTTTGTACCCAGGTGAATCATATAAAAGGTTTCCTACGTCGTTATGGTCGCACGGTGGGAGTTACCAAACTTTGACTGCGGAATGGTAATTAAAGCTAGACGCGTGAAACATTCCATTCATCGTTGGAGGATTCAATATTCCGCTATCCACAGTGTCAAAGGTGTGACGAGAACGACACCTATCACTACGGACAGCGCAGAGGTCGACGGACTTTACTTAACTACCGAGAGTAGCTCCGTTTGCGTAGAGTTGTCAGTGTTAACAGACAAGCAGAACTGCGTAAAATAACCGCAGAAATCAATGTTGGACGTACGACTAACTTATCCGTTAGGACAGTGCCGCGAAATTTGAGAGCTACGGCAGAGAATGCCTTTTCTAACAGCACGATATATCCTGCAGCGCCTCTCCTGAGCTCGTGACCATATCGGATGGACCCTAGACGACTGGAAAACTATGGCCTGGTTTGATGAGTCCCGATTTGAGGTGGTAAGAACTAATGGTAAGTTTCGAGTGTTTCGCAGACTCTACGAAGGCATGGATCCAGATTGTCAACAAGGCACTGTGCAAGCTGGTGGTGGCTCAATAATGGTGTGGACTGTGTTCACACGGAATAATCTGGGTCCAGTGGTCCAACTGAACTGATCATTGATTGAAAATGGATGTATTCGGTTACGTGGAGACCATCTGCAGCCATTCTTAGACTTCATGTTGGCCAACAACGATATAATTTTTATGGGTGACAATGCGTCGTGTCACCCGGCCACAATTGTTTGCGTCTGATTATAAGAACTTTCTGGAGAGTTCGAGAGAATGATTCGGTCACCCAGATCGCCCGACGTGAATCTCATATCATTTATGGGATGTAATAGAGAGGTCTTTCCGTGTACAAAATCCTACACTGGCAACAATTTCGCAGTTATCGATGCCTGTAGAGGCACCCTTGCTCAGTATTTCTGCACGGAACTTCCAGCGACTTGTTGAGTCCCTGCCACGTCGAGGTGCTATACTACGCCGGGTAAAGGAGGTCTGGCACGATATTAGGAGGTATCCCACGATTTTTGTCACCTCAGTGTACAGCTACACCTAAAACCAGCTCACAGTGTGAGGCGGAGGGTACTTGTGATACAGCCGTCATTTCATCTCTTCACTGTTCTACTTGTAATTGGTCAGTTGCAAGAATGGATGATGGTGAGTATCCACGTGAGCTCCAATTCCTCTGATCATGCCGCCGTGATGGTTTCATGATATTTGTGTAGGAGAAATTAATACGCTGCTTGACGAACCTGCTCGTAATTTTAACAGTAAACCCTCTGTGATGCAATATTCATGAGTCAGCCAAACTATTGTTTCATCAGACAAACTACCTATACAGTGGATCAATAAGATTTCTTCAGGATTCCTTCCAATGAACTCACTTTGAGACAGCAAATAATTGTAGATTTCAACAGAAAACTTAGGTCAGATGGATTACAGCATGCTACGCCACATCGTGGCGGTCTTGCAGCGTCTGCATCCGTATCTGTGATCTGCGAATCACAGTGCCCTTTGTGGGAGAGCGCACTTTCAGTTGTAGAATCTATCAAGATTACTTTCCGTTCCCTTCAACTATGGTGCGTGGGAAGAATGACTACAGTTTCTCTGGCGCACTCTCTACACGACAGATGTATAGAACTTGAAGAATACTTCTGGTTTCTGGCCTAGAAGACCTACAATGGTTTGCACACTGGACTCGCATTCGGTTGGCTGCCGGTTCAAATCCGCGTCCGACCATCCTGATTTAATTTTTCCGTGCTTTTCGTAAATCGCTTCAGGCAAATGCCGGGAAGGTTCGCTTGAAAGATCACAGCGTAGTTCCTTCACCATCCTTCAAACAATCAGAGCTTGCGCTCCGTCTCCTATGAGCTCGATGTCGATGGGACGTTAGTCTTCCTTCCTTCCTTCCTCCCTTCCTTCCTCGAAGACCTTGAAGATTTAATATTCTGCCAGTTAAGATTTTTGAACAGCTCTGTTGCACACGACCGTCAGGTAAGATTGTCATAATTTCCAGTGTGCTTCTTTGTATATACACAATGTCCACCATTAATAGACCTGATTTGGGTCCCACTCACTTGGGAAGTAGGAAAATATGACCCGTAGAAGTAATTTGTATGCAATCACTTTTATAGGTGAATTACTATGTCCCAGTACCCTATCAATGAAGTATCCGAAATGTATGCGCTGTTACGTATATGAACAACTATCGGCTGCATTATGGAATGACGACAGTAAAAATTTGTGCCGGACTCGAATCCGGATTCCCTCTTAACGCGAGCCATCGCCTTCTATTAGGCTATCCGAGCATGACTCACGGTCAAAGCCAAACTTCCAGATGCCGTCAACCATTTGCCTACAAACTCTACTCGTACAGCCAGTATGTATATTCCCGAACAGATAAGAAATTTTACATGAAAGTCGCTTGCGCGGTGCCGGCAGATAAACATGATATTGTAGTGCCTGTTGTTATTCCGAATTACGATGCAATGTTACTTTGGACATGCATGCACGTCCGTAAGCTGATCCTAGTGGTCGTTCGATCTCATTTATCTTGATAAATCCAAATAACATTCTGTCCAAAACAAAATAAAATATGTATCAAGCAAATGTTGTTTAGCTACTAGGGGAAAATTTACTGGCATAAGTGCCTTTCCTGTAACTTTGGTCGTTACGAAGACATGAACAGCAGTACGTCTTTTTTAAACAGCAGCCTACATTTTTTTAATATCGGAATCCACTTCCTCTTCTCAAGACTTGTTCAGAAACGTATCACAATGAGCCAATAACGTAAACATGGCGTTATTAAAAACGTAACAGGAAATGGCTTAGACTCTCTTGTTCTAGCACGAAGTGCAAGTAAAGTGATTAATCTACTTGCTGGAAATGGAAGTAAACACTAATAAGAAAACATTTTTGCAATTACAGTTGTGTTGCCTTACATTTTACATAGATGAGTAGCGTTTCTACTTTTCTTCCTTTAGTGTACGTTGCACTCACTCAGATCTTCAATTGAAGACAGTTGACTTTATGATCCGCGTGGAGTTTTCTTGTGTTTGCATTTGTTTATTACGTCCATCAAGTGGACGGTTTACGCAAAACCGGTTTCCTGCCGTGTGTAATTATACAGCTGCGTCAGTCAGTTTTGTGCTACGTCTGTGAAGTATTTTTTAACAGGTCTTGATGAGAGAAAGTGGGTAACCGAATAAAAAATGTAGAGCGCTATTTTGAAAAGGGAACACAACTGTCCATTCGTTGTAATGGACAAGGATACTATAAAGACAATCGTCCTGGTTAATGGACTTTGAAAAAAAAAATACTCTTGTTGGAGGTTACCCTTTCATAGCCGATACAACCCTCCAAAAATTTAAACGAATAAAATGTAAAGTGTGAAAAAATATGAAAGAGTAAACGAACGTATATTCTTTTGACACCGAGTTTTATCGACAAGAAGTTGCCAGGCATGGGATCTACTTTTTGAAGCTACCTGTACAATGCAGCAGTTAGGATACAATATATGATACCATGCAGCCATTCATCCTTGTGGGCCTTTGTTTGTGAATAACCGACGGCGAAGAATTTCTCGTGATGGACCAGCTGGCTAGCGATGGTTGTGGCCGCCATCTATTTTTGTTTTAATTAATGTAAACCGCTGCGACCATTATTTTTGTTGGATTAAATGGTTTCAATATAATTTTTTTCATTAAAATTACATCATTTCAATCATCGCATTAGGTTATTTGTTTTGTTTCAGTAGGCACAGAATATTAGGGCCGCTAATTCCTGAAGATTTCGTGTCTAATAAAGAGTCGCCTACTACTCTTTAAGGATACTGCTGGCTTTATTACAATGACAGGAAGTGTGTTCCACAATAAACTCGGTGCGGGAAGAGCTGACTAAGACCGCTGCTGTTTTACCTCCTTGTGCAAAGTAGATCTAATTTATTAGGTCGTATTTTTCTTCCTTTTATTTATTCATTTTGTTAAATTTTGGTTCTTTGTCCATGTGACTTCACTTAGAACAACTAAAGCGGATTCGTATTTTATAAGTCTATGAAGGTGATTTCAAAAAATCGATTCCACAACTAAGGAACCTCCTATTGTTAGTAATGTATCATAGTAGTGTTGTGAAGAAAATTCCAATAGAACCTTTAAAAAATATTATAACCAGCTGAACCTAGACACACGTTGCTGTGACTCAGTGTGATTTAAGAGGAGTTAGAACGGAAAAAAATGTTTTTCACATTTTCGGATTTTTATCTCATTATAAAATGATATATATATCACTTATCAACTCACATCGGGAGTATTTTATTTTACTTTTTTAAATACAATATACATCAGTTGAAAATGTTAAAATTTTTACGCGCATTAAAAAATAGCTCTGAGCACTATGGGACTTAACATATGAGGTCATCAGTCCCCTAGAACTTAGAACCACTTAAACCTAACTAACCTAAGGACATCACACACATCCATACCCGAGGCAGGATTCGAACCTGCGACCGAAGAGGTTCCAGACTGTAGCGTCTAGAACCGCTCAGCCACACTGGCCGGCTACGCGCATTACTTCAAGATCTAATAAAATCGGTAATTTTGTATATAGAAGGTTGTGGACTGCTGTGTTATAAAGGTCATGTCCAGAAGAGGATGGGCACCAGGTTCAGGAAGTTGAAACAAAGTTTGAGAGACAAGAAGCGTTCTGGTGGTAAAACCATAAGAGCCAGGCTGACAGACAAAATGATTGATGAACTACAGCAGTAGTAAGGGATGGCCATTAGAAATAATACTGAGGATTTGTTGAAAATGAACCAGGCAGTATGGGCTACCTTCTTCCACAGCAGTCAACTGATGAAAAACCAGTACATCACCTTTCCCTTCCTGGATCTGATTCATTGCACAGTTACTGCAATCCCCATGCAATCCCCAGTACTCAACAGTTCGTACAGCCATAAACATTCCATCCCAGCAGCAGTCATGGATATCATAAAACCTATTTACAGAGACCTGGTAAATCCTGAATTATTGACGAAGTGTCGGTCATGGTTAGATTCAAAATCCGAATGAATCGTTCAATAATCTTATATGGACTCGCTCACCAAAAAATGTTTTTGTTGGAATGAAGACGCCAAAGTGGGGGAGGAGGGGGGACAATGATGCTTTTATTGCTTTTAATGATGGCAGAATTGGTAGGGTGACAGTGCTACAGCATATGGGAATTAATCCTGAAGCAAACTGTATCAGATAACTTGAACGGATGGACAAGGTTAGCATTGATAAAGCAGAGTATGCAGCACAGTTGGCCGCTAGGAAGTGCAGAAAGAAGAAAAGAAGAAAAAATTTGGAAAAAGATCTAGAGGATGGTATACAGTATGGTGCAGGGTGCTTCTGAGTGACTAAAAATTAAAAAATCATATATTAAGTGAGTTACAGTCTTCTGAAACTTTAGAAGTCGTTCCTGAAAATTAACATTTTCTGTTGCACTTTTTCCCTAAATCTCAGAAACCACTTCGAGTAGAGTATTCAAATTTTCAGGGAGTAATAACATACATATCTTGAGTCTACTGACTAAATGAAGAACATAACTTTATGTAAAATTAAAATTATTTACGATAACGTACAAAAAAAGTACACATAGTTTTAACCGTGTAATTAAAAAATTGTAATTGCGAAATCAGTGGCTGAAATGCAATTATTGTCGTTCAGTAGACTCAGAACATACAGTTTAATGCCCTATAGAAGTTTCGTGTCATTGGCTACAGTGGTTCCTGAAATACAGGGAAGCCAAGTCACTAAATGTAACATTGTTCCCCTTAATGGGAAAGAAACAACAGAGAATTCACACGTTTCTAATATGTATGGGAATTAGATATACGTCCTCATCTCCCTCTTCTCAGTCTCGGTCCATCTGCTCCTTCTTCCCCCTTTCTCTGTCTATTGCCTGTTCCTCATTTTCTATATAAGTCTTCTCCTCCCCTCTCTCTCCATCTCTACCCCTGCCTGCCCCCCTTTTCTGTCCAACTCCTCTTAGCCCCTATACCTGATACTAAATCTTGTTTATTGTTATTACAAATTCAGATTTTGCAATCATCGGCCATAAATAAAACTTGATAACAGTTTGTTAGTTAACAGTTGTTATCAAGTTATATATATATATATATATATATATATATATATATATATATATATATATATATATATATGTGTGTGTGTGTGTGTGTCTAAACGTTTATCGTTTATTAACGTAACGTGTAACAATTTGAAGTAAATAGATCGAGTACTGTTTGAGGTTCTTGGTAATAATGTTTCCCCTTTATATATTACATATACATTTATATATATGTTAAAGATATATAGTATGTGTCCGTACGAGTGTTCCTAACAGAACTGTGTGAAAATTAGAAGTAAACTGGTCAAAAACGTCTCGAGATTTTTGGTAATAACGTTTCACACTTATACATTACATATTTATTAATACATACTTGAAAAAGGTACACTCCTGGAAATTGAAATAAGAACACCGTGAATTCATTGTCCCAGGAAGGGGAAACTTTATTGACACATTCCTGGGGTCAGATACATCACATGATCACACTGACAGAACCACAGGCACATAGACACAGGCAACAGAGCATGCACAATGTCGGCACTAGTACAGTGTAATCCACCTTTCGCAGCAATGCAGGCTGCTATTCTCCCATGGAGACGATCGTAGAGATGCTGGATGTAGTCCTGTGGAACGGCTTGCCATGCCATTTCCACCTGGCGCCTCAGTTGGACCAGCGTTCGTGCTGGACGTGCAGACCGCGTGAGACGACGCTTCATCCAGTCCCAAACATGCTCAATGGGGGACAGATCCGGAGATCTTGCTGGCCAGGGTAGTTGACTTACACCTTCTAGAGCACGTTGGGTGGCACGGGATACATGCGGACGTGCATTGTCCTGTTGGAACAGCAAGTTCCCTTGCCGGTCTAGGAATGGTAGAACGATGGGTTCGATGACGGTTGGGATGTACCGTGCACTATTCAGTGTCCCCTCGACGATCACCAGTGGTGTACGGCCAGTGTAGGAGATCGCTCCCCACACCATGTTGCCGGGTGTTGGCCCTGTGGGCCTCGGTCGTATGCAGTCCCGATTGTGGCGCTCACCTGCACGGCGCAAAACACGCATACGACCATCATTGGCACCAAGGCAGAAGCGACTCTCATCGCTGAAGACGACACGTCTCCATTCGTCCCTCCATTCACGCCTGTCGCGACACCACTGGAGGCGGGCTGCACGATGTTGGGGCGTGAGCGGAAGACGGCCTAACGGTGTGCGGGACCGTAGCCCAGCTTCATGGAGACGGTTGCGAATGGTCCTCGCCGATACCCCAGGAGCAACAGTGTCCCTAACTTGCTGGGAAGTGGCGGTGCGGTTCCCTACGGCACTGCGTAGGATCCTACGGTCTTGGCGTGCATCCGTGCGTCGCTGCGGTCCGGTCCCAGGTCGACGGGCACGTGCACCTTCCGCCGACCACTGGCGACAACATCGATGTACTGTGGAGACCTCACGCCCCACGTGTTGAGCAATTCGGCGGTACGTCCACCCGGCCTCCCGCATGCCCACTATACGCCCTCGCTCAAAGTCCGTCAACTGCACGTACGGTTCACGTCCACGCTGTCGCGGCATGCTACCAGTGTTAAAGACTGCGATGGAGCTCCGTATGCCACGGCAAACTCGCAGACACTGACGGCGGCGGTGCACAAATGCTGCGCAGCTAGCGCCATTCGACGGCCAACACCGCGGTTCCTGGTGTGTCCGCTGTGTCGTGCGTGTGATCATTGCTTGTACAGCCCTCTCGCAGTGTCCGGAGCAAGTATGGTGGGTCTGACACACCGGTGTCAATGTGTTCTTTTTTACATTTCCAGGAGTGTATATTAATATGCGATCGTATTCTAACGCAGCGTTGTGTCAAAATTTCAATGCTCTCGGTGAAGGACTTTCGAAGACTTAAGACTTTAAACACAGGAATATTTATATTTTTATTTATATAGGAATAGATGTTTATTCGTTCAGAATATTAAATCTCTGAAAATTCTTCACCGAGTGTTTTGATATTTTGATAAAACCTTGCATTCGATTAAGTGCTTGTTTCTATGCAGCTATTGGAATATACACTCCTGGAAATTGAAATAAGAACACCGTGAATTCATTGTCCCAGGAATGGGAAACTTTATTGACACATTCCTGGGGTCAGATACATCACATGATCACACTGACAGAACCACAGGCACATAGACACAGGCAACAGAGCATGCACAATGTCGGCACTAGTACAGTGTATATCCACCTTTCGCAGCAATGCAGGCTGCTATTCTCCCATGGAGACGATCGTAGAGATGCTGGATGTAGTCCTGTGGAACGGCTTGCCATGCCATTTCCACCTGGCGCCTCAGTTGGACCAGCGTTCGTGCTGGACGTGCAGACCGCGTGAGACGACGCTTCATCCAGTCCCAAACATGCTCAATGGGGGACAGATCCGGAGATCTTGCTGGCCAGGGTAGTTGACTTACACCTTCTAGAGCACGTTGGGTGGCACGGGATACATGCGGACGTGCATTGTCCTGTTGGAACAGCAAGTTCCCTTGCCGGTCTAGGAATGGTAGAACGATGGGTTCGATGACGGTTTGGATGTACCATGCACTATTCAGTGTCCCCTCGACGATCACCAGTGGTGTACGGCCAGTGTAGGAGATCGCTCCCCACACCATGATGCCGGGTGTTGGCCCTGTGTGCCTCGGTCGTATGCAGTCCTGATTGTGGCGCTCACCTGCACGGCGCCAAACACGCATACGACCATCATTGGCTCCAAGGCAGAAGCGACTCTCATCGCTGAAGACGACACGTCTCCATTCGTCCCTCCATTCACGCCTGTCGCGACACCACTGGAGGCGGGCTGCACGATGTTGGGGCGTGAGCGGAAGACGGCCTAACGGTGTGCGGGACCGTAGCCCAGCTTCATGGAGACGGTTGCGAATGGTCCTCGCCGAAACCCCAGGAGCAACAGTGTCCCTAATTTGCTGGGAAGTGGCGGTGCGGTCCCCTACGGCACTGCGTAGGATCCTACGGTCTTGGCGTGCATCCGTGCGTCGCTGCGGTCCGGTCCCAGGTCGACGGGCACGTGCACCTTCCGCCGACCACTGGCGACAACATCGATGTGGAGACCTCACGCCCCACGTGTTGAGCAATTCGGCGGTACGTCCACCCGGTCTCCCGCATGCCCACTATACGCCCTCGCTCAAAGTCCGTCAACTGCACATACGGTTCACGTCCACGCTGTCGCGGCATGCTACCAGTGTTAAAGACTGCGATGGAGCTCCGTATGCCACGGCAAACTGGCTGACACTGACGGCGGCGGTGCACAAATGCTGCGCAGCTAGCGCCATTCGACGGCCAACACCGCGGTTCCTGGTGTGTCCGCTGTGCCGTGCGTGTGATCATTGCTTGTACAGCCCTCTCGCAGTGTCCGGAGCAAGTATGGTGGGTCTGACACACCGGTGTCAATGTGTTCTTTTTTCCATTTCCAGGAGTGTATATATGAGCGTAATCTCAAAAGTAAGGTGTCCTATTTTTTTATAAGTACATAGACCTGCTTATTTCTAAAATGGTTTACATCAGTTTACAGGCTGAACATTTAGTTATTTTTCGACGTAATCACTATTTCTGTCGATGCATTTTTGTAGACGCTGTGGCAGTTTTTGTATGCCCGTGTCATACCAGCTCGCCGCCATGCTGTTCAGAAAGTTATGGACCTCTTCTTTCACCTCGTCGGCGGAGCTGAATCGCTGGGACCACAATAAACCCTGACTCTTCCTGTTTCCTTAAATAACGTAACTACCCGGCGAGCGATCCGGACATTTGGATGATGTCGTCCAGGATACCGAGCAGCCCGTTGGGCATTTTGATCACAATAGGCATACGTCAACACGATATCTACCTTTTCCGAAATTGGTACTCAGTCCATTTTAACATTGGTAATGTATCACGAAGCAAATACCGTCCGCACTGGCGGAATGTTGCTTGATACCACGTACTTATACGTTTGTATTACAGCGCCATCTATCACAAAGTGAAAAAAGCGGTCCAACTAAAACATTCATATTTCTTTACGTACTACACGAAAATGTAATAAAAGATTAGGGTTCCTATTTAAAAAAAAACGCAGTTGATATCCGTTTGACCCAGGGCAGCGCCATGTATCGGGCCAACCATAGCTCCATCTGGTTACCCACTTCAAACTAGACAAGTTTCATTCTTTGTAGTTTTTTCGTTTGACGCTTATTTCGTGATATATTTGGCCCGGTCACTATTAATGGACCACTCTATACAGGGTGAGTCACCTAACATTACCGCTGGATATATTTCGTAAACCACATCAAATACTGACGAATCGATACCACAGACCGAACGTGAGGAGAGGGGCTAGTGTAATTGGTTACTACAAACCATAAAAAAATGCACGGATGTATGTTTTTTAACACAAACCTACGTTTTTTTAAATGGAGCCCCGTTAGTTTTGTTAGCACATCTGAACATATAAACAAATACGTAATCAGTGCCGTTTGTTGCATTGTAAAATGTTAATTACATCCGGAGATATTGTAACCTAAAGTTGACGCTTGAGTACCACTCCTCCGCTGTTCGATCGTGTGTATCGGAGAGCACCGAATTACGTAGGGATCCAAAGAGAACGGTGATGGACCTTAGGTACAGAAGAGACTGGAACAGCACATTACGTCCACATTCTAACACCTTTTTATTGGTCTTTTTCACCGACGCACTTGTACATTACCATGAGGGGTGAGGTACACGTACACACGTGGTTTCCGTTTTCAATTACGGAGTGGGATAGAGTGTGTCCCGACATGTCAGGCCAATAGATGTTCAATGTGGTGGCCATCATTTGCTGCACACAATTGCAATCTCTGGCGTAATGAATGTCGTACACGCCGCAGTACATCTGGTGTAATGTCGCCGCAGGCTGCCACAATACGTTGTTTCATATCCTCTGGGGTTGTAGGCACATCACGGTACACATTCTCCTTTAACGTACCCTACAGAAAGAAGACCAGAGGTGTAAGATCAGGAGAACGGGCTGGCCAATTTATGCGTCCTCCACGTCCTATGAAACGCCCGTCGAACATCCTGTCAAGGGTCAGCCTAGTGTTAATTGCGGAATGTGCAGGTGCACCATCATGCTGATACCACATACGTCGGCGCGTTTCCAGTGGGACATTTTCGAGCAACGTTGGCAGATCATTCTGTAGAAACGCGATGTATGTTGCAGCTGTTTGGGCCCCTGCAATGAAGTGAGGACAATGTTTCAAGCGTCAACTTTAGGTTACAATATCTCCGGATGTAATTAACATTTTACAATGCAACAAACGGCACTGATTACGTATTTGTTTATATGTTCAGATGTGCTAACAAAACTAACGGGGTTCCATTTAAAAAAGTAGGTTTGTGTTAAAAAACATACTTCCGTGCATTTTTGTATGGTTTGTATTAAACAATTACACTAGCCCCTCTCCTCACGTTCGGTCTGTGGAATCGGTTCGTCAGTATTTGATATGGTTTACGAAATATATACAGCGGTAACGTTAGGTGACTCACCCTGTATATATGCTATGCAATATGCTATTCAATAACGCTTCAGCCGCACGCGAGCTATGTGCCGGACATCCATCATGTTGGATATATATATATATATATATATATATATATATATATATATATATATAATATAAAGGCCATCCAGTAGGTATATAAAAACATGGTCGTATCCGAAATCCGAATACAACGTTGTGTCAACATTTCGAGCAATCCGTGAACATCTTTCGGAGGTATGGGAACCTGAAGAAACGAGCATTTACATTTATTTTATGTAGATTGCTGAAGCTGACATCCTGCTCGTGTTATGAGCGTTAGTGTCTGCGTGGTGTGGCAGGTGGGTACGGTGCTGCTGTACGGCGTGCCGATCGTGTCGCTGCTGATCGAGTCTCAGGAGCGGCTGTGCCTGGCGCAGATCTCGAACACGCTGCTGAAGGAGTTCAGCTACAACGAGATCCACAACCGGCGCGTGGCGCTGGGCATCACGTGCGTGCAGTGCACGCCGGTGCAGCTGGAGATCCTGCGGCGCGCCGGCGCCATGCCCGTGTCTTCGCGCCGCTGCGGCATGATCACGCGCCGCGAGGCAGAGCGCCTCTGCAAGAGCTTCCTGGGAGACAACGCGCCGCCCCGCCTGCCCGAGGACTTCGCCTTCGCCGTCCACCACGAGTGCGCCTGGGGCTGCCGCGGCGCCTTCCTGCCCGCCAGGTAGCCACGCCTCGAGCTTGCACCGCAGATATGTCGATAACCGGAGGCGCCGCTGATATTACTGCAAGAAAGGAACAACGAATTGAATGTTGGTTTTAATAACGATCATCCTCCTTTACCTCCTCTGCATTACTGCAGATGACGTGTCTCTGAGCACATTTGTTCTGTGCATGCAGTACACGTGAGGCGCCTAGTTGTTTCCACTGCGCTGTGTGCAATACGAAAGTTCTGTTATAGTTCACTAACCTGCTGTCTTCAAGTTGATGTCCCCAGCGCAGAAAACAGCACGCAGGTCGTAGGTTCAGTATCTTGAGGCTGAAACTGACTTTTAACGAGGTTTTGTTCTGAAATAATGTATCGCTTCTGTGGGATGCCAATCGCGTATTTTAATGTAGTCATACGAGAAGACTACATGATCTTAATACAACACCTTCTGGTACTGCAAAGTACATGATCGAACACAATGTTTACGAAAATGTATCTTTACACTATTTGTGGCACGTGTCCGTGCTTCATGACTACCGGAGTGAATCTTTTAATACCGAATACTGGCAAAAACATCCTGCCACAGACAACATGACTATATATCTCGACTCCCTAATCCAGAATGACGAACAGGAAGTTAAATAAAAATTGGAAACACATCCTACGACAGATAACATGTCTGTTCTTTTCGACTGCCTAATCCAGAGTGACGAACAGCCCGAAACACTTCGCGCGCCATACCAGAAAAGGCGTGACCCGAACGCTTCCGAAGTGCTTCGTCTGCAATTTCGTAAATTGTTTTTAATAATTCAAAAAATGGCTGATTGACAGTCAGCTATTGAGAGATATTTATATAAAAAAGTGAAGTCATTAAAAAAATGGCTCTGAGCACATGTGACTTAACATCTGAGGTCATCAGTCCCCTAGAACTTAGAACTACTTAAACCTAACTAACCTAAGGACATCACACACATCCATGCCCGAGGCAGGATTCGAACCTACGACCGTAGCAGCAGCGCGGTTCCGGACTGAAGCGCCTAGAACCGCTTGGCCACCGCGGCCGGCTGAAGTCATTCCAATGAGTGGTTTAACCTATAATAATAACTCTACTTTAACGTTTTTGCGCCCTTGGTCGAACACAGCAGCCAATCACAGAGCTGTAGCATTATGCCGGCGGTCTTTCTCACGGGAATGGTACCGCATCTAACATCTGTCACAGGTACCTCACAACACATCTCGTCATCTATATACTTCTTGAATCTCCACTGCTCTGGGAACAGCTTCTTGGAACCTAATATGATGGCTGACTAAGCCAAAAATATTACAATATCCGGGTTTCATAGATTGCAACGGCAGGCGGTTTCTCGCCTTTTCAGCCCAGACACTGAGCCTTCATGAGTTCCAAATGTGCACTTCTTAAAAAAAGGTGCAACTACTTCAATGGAACAATGCCTATTCCCAGTGTCAGAATCCAACTAGACTAAATTAGAACGTCTATGGTATCCATTGCAGGAGTCTAGTGCTAGTCGTTTACGAGTTTTCGTAGTTTGAACATTGTAAACACCGACAGTTGTTTGTTCCATATTGTAGCATGAACGAATGTGAATTGCACATTGGTGTGCATGTGCAGCCCTATGAATAAGTTAATACGTCTCTGCAGGTGTCACGTTGTTAAAAGGGACATTGTCTAGGACAAACAGACAAACGAAAGACATACAAAAGTGAATGCAGTACGACAAACTGCCTATTGGCTTCTGTCTCGAATTCTTCGGCCGACGTTCATCTAATGATTTTACTGACGTTACGCCAGCACGAGTGGCTGGCATTGTCAAACCTTCACCCTACATTGCCGGTGGTGAACTGGACCCGAGCTCGTGGCCGCAGACTATACACTACTGGCCATTAAAATTGCTACACCACGAAGATGACGTGCTACAGACGCGAAATTTAACCGACAGGAAGAAGATGCCGTGGCATCCAATGATTATCTTTTCAGAGCATTCACACAAGGTTGGCGCCGGTGGCGACACCTACAGAGTGATGACATAACGAAAGTTTCCAACAGATTTCTCGTACATAAACAGCAGCTGACCAGCGTTGCCTGGTGAAGCGTTGTTGTCATGCCACATGTAGGGAGGAGAAATGCGTACCATCACGTTTCCGACTTTGATAAAGGTCGGATCGTAGCCTATCGCGATTGCCGTTTATTGTATCGCGACATTGCTGCTCGAGTTGGTCGAGATCCAATGACTGTAAGCAGAATATGGAAACAGTGGGTTCGGGAGGGTAGTACGGAACGCTGTGCTGGATCCCAACGGCCTCGTATCACTAAGCATCTTACCCGCATGGCTGTAGCGGATCGTGCAGCCACGCCTCGATCCCTGAATCAACAGATGGGAACGTTTGCAAGACAACAACCATCCGCACAAACAGTTCGACGACGTTTGCAGCAGCATGGACTATCAGCTCGGAGACCATGGCTGCGGTTACCCATGACGCTGCATCACAGACAGGAGCGCCTGCGATGGTGCACTCAACGACGAACCTTGGTGCACGAATGCCAAAACGTCATTTTTTCGGATGAATCCAGATTCTGTTTACAGCAACGTGATGGTCGCATCCGTGTTTGGGTCATCGCGGTGAACGCATATTGGAAGCGTATATTCGTCATCGCCATACTGGCGTGATGGCGTGATGGTATGGGGTGCCATTGGTTACATGTCTCAGTCACCTTTTTACGCATTGACGGCACTTTGAATAGTGGACGTTGCATTTCAGATGTGTTACAACCCGTGGCTCTACCCTTCATTCGATCCTCGCGAAACCCTACATTTCAGCAGGATAATGCCTGACCGCATGTTGCAGGTCCCGTACGGGTCTTCCTGGATACAGAAAATGTTCAAAATTGGTTCAAATGGCTCTGAGCGCTATGGGACTTAACATCTATGGTCATCAGTCCCCTAGAACTTAGAACTACTTAAACCTAACTAACCTAAGGACAGCACACAACACTCAGTCATCACGAGGCAGAGAAAATCCCTGACCCCGCCGGGAATCGAACCCGGGAACCCGGGCGCGGGAAGCGAGAACGCTACCGCACGACCACGAGCTGCGGACCAGAAAATGTTCGACTGCTGCCCTGACCAGCACATTCTCCAGATCTCTCACCAATTGAAAACGTCTGGTCAATGGTGACCGAGTAACTGGCTCGTCACAATACGCCAGTCACAACTCTTGATGAACTGTGGTATCGTGTTGAAGCTGCATGGGCAGCTCTACCTGTACACGCCATCCAAGCTCTGTTTGACTCAATGCCCAGGCGTATCAAGGCCGTTATTACGGCCAGAGGTGGTTGTTCTGGGTACTGATTTCTCAGGATCTATACACCCAAATTGTGTGAAAATATAATCACATGTCAGTTCTAGTATAATATCTTTGTCCAATGAATACCCGTTTGTCATCTGCATTTCTTGTTAGTGTAGCAATTTTAATGGCCAGTAGTATATGTACCTGGCGAGCCAACGTCCGAGGGCTTCTCCGCGGTCATTTCCAGTCCGGTTCTCCTCTGCTACCTGCGACGGTCGTTCGCTGCAATGACCGCGGAGAAGCTCTCGGACGTTGGCGCGCCAGGTACATATAGTCTGCGGCCACGAGCTCGGCTCCAGTTCACCACCGGCAATGGAGGGTGAAGCTTTGACAATGCCAGCCACTAGTGCTGGCGAAACGTCAGTAAAATCATTAGATGAACGTCGGCCGAGAAACCCGAGACAGAAGCCAATAGACAGTTTGTTAACAAGTGGCCATGAAAGCCTTAACAATTTTGAATGTAGTACCTCTTGGGGTCTGACACGTAAAGAACTACTGTACCTTCGAAGCCTGTAAAAATAACCACCACCAGCGTCGATACAAACTTGCGATCTGCCATTCAGCGATCGCTGCACACGTTCTGGCACTTCTGCGCAAACTGCAGAGCAGGCAGCAGTAATATGTCGTTTCATATTATTCTTTGAAGTGGCTAAAGAGGTTGACATCTGGGATATCTTTCGGCATACACGGTACACGAACGAACGCTATGCTTCCTACATAACCCATTAGCATATCCGCTAGTTTTCACATTGGGAAATACCATCTTCTAAGCAAATCGTGCTACATCTACCATCACACAGTAACTGGCAGCATCGTCACAATACAATCGCAGAGTACACGCAAAACAATGTAAACAAACACAACTTCGTCGTCTAGCGTCTAAGCACTAGGATGGAACGAACAGCTGTCGCTATTTACAATGTTCACAATACGATAACCCGTAAACTACTTGTGCTGGCTTTCTGCAACAAACACCACTGGCGCCATTTACGCTACTTTTAGGATTTTACTATCAATCGGCATTTCCACATTAAAAAGTTAGTAACTGTCGTAAAAGAACAGCTCTTTCGTCAACGTCTTAAAATACGTGTAATGGCTGCAAACATGTTCCCTTGCCTACAATTCAGTTCATGTAGGAAATAATTGCGGTGCGTGAGTTAGGTGTGTGGAAGAAGGTTCTTTGTGTAAACTGTCATTTTTCCACTTCCTTGTTCCGTTCGCCAGTGGTATACAGGAACAAAGATGGTTGGCAAGACTCCGTGTGGGCTCTAATTTTACCTGCTTGACATTTCCATCAGATATATGTTGCATTGATAGAGCACTTACCCGCGAAACGCGAAGGTCCAGAGTTCGAGTCTCAGTCCGGCACACAGTTTTAATCTGCAAGGAAGTTTCATATCAGCGCTCACTCCACTGCAGAGTGAAAATCTCATTCTGGAAACATCCCCCAGGCTGTGGCTAAGCCATGTCTCCGCAATATCCTTTTTTCCAGGAGAGCTAGTTCTTCAAGGTTCGCAGAAGAGCTTCTGTGAATTTTGGAAGGTAGGAGCCGAGGTACTGGCAGAATTGAAGCTGTGAGGTGGGGTCGTGAGTCGTGCTTGGGTAGCTCAGTTGGTAGAGCACTTGTGCGCGAAAGGCAAAGGTCCCGAGTTTGTGTCTCGGTCCGGCACACAGTCTTAACTTGCCAGGAAGTTTTATATGTTGCATTTCAGATAAATTTTGAGAGTGTACAAAGCAGGCTTTCACGGCCAGTGTTAACGTCCCACGTGATTATTCTTTTATAGGCATTACGTCGTGGTCCAAGGCATATTTCTCTTCCTAACATTTCGTCTCCTAATGATGCAGACATCACCATAGGCTATAAAGACTGACACAGAAATTTCATACTTAAACGAGTTCAGCGAGCCCTGCTGAAAACTTTATCTGAAACTGTTATGTGAGTGTTTATAACCTCTGATGACGTCCGAGTATTCGGAATCTAAACGCTACCCACAGAAATATGGGTTGAACCACGGCATCATGCTCATAAAAAAATTACCAATTTTGAGACTATTCTAAAATAACTGACAAGTATAGAGTTCCGAACAGGCTAAAAATATCGGCACTGTAATTTCTGTTACTGTAGCATAGAACGCCGACATACGTCTCGTTGTTTTGAGATCGTGTGTTGGCGTACTACGAGCATCATATTTTATGCCGCTAAATATGCAAATGTATAGCTGTATTACATTTATTATCTCTGGTCGCAGGCTTTTGCCGGGAACATTTGTTATGAGTATTCAGATGTTGCTACAGTTTGTTGGCGACGTAGGTTAACGGTATCGTATTACCTGTTTGTTTTCGTTACTTTAAAGTCAACAAACGACAATTTTTTTTATCGCTCAGTGCGGGAGAGGTAAACTGGGATATATTTTTCTTTTTTTCGACACTTTTGATACTATTGAACTTAAAATTCCATAGAATTACTTTTTTAATATTAATACATTCAGTGCTCTGATACACCATTCCAAGCTTCTGATATTTAAGAACGTTGTAAATGTTATAGACGGTATATTTTTACCATATTAATAATTAGGCAATATGTTATGTCTGACTGCTCCACATTTGTGACTGTATAAACATTTCACTTCATTAACCAGTTCTTGACATCCAGTAAAACATGAGAAATATGTCAAAATAAAGCTTCAGACGGCGCAATTTATTTGCAAACTTCGCCAATACAGTACTCATCTTCCCATACTCCAGTAAAATAACGTCACACACACATGACACATGTATTTCTGTCATGACGAACATTGTACACTCCTCAGTAGGTTATAAGGCAGACAGCCTTTCGCTAACAGATACAAGATGAAAAGCTGAACATAAAAAGAGAGAAATTCGTTCACATTCTACATGCATCGTTTTTTGTTGTAAACTACAATTACGTAAATAATGGTCGCGGAAAACGAGAGCAAAACGGCTATTATCTTCTCGTGGTTACTAGCCGTCGGCTAAATCAGTCGCTATGCTCAGGACAGCGATGATCCGTTGCCAACTGAGTCCAAGGATGTACAAAACTAGGTTCATATGGCTCTGGGCAATATGGGACTTAACTTCTGAGGTCATCAGTCCCCTAGAACTTAGAACTACTTAAACCTAACTAACCTAAGGACATCACACACATCCATGCCGGAGGCAGGATTCGAACCTGCGACAGTAGCGGTCGCACGGTTCCAGACTGTAGCGCCTAGAACCGCTCGGCCACTCCTGTCGGCTACAAAACTAGGGTAACACCAAAATAGCACAGTACTATCCCTCATTCGCTGGAGGAAACACACCGGCATTCAAAACAACTTTCAGTCGGAATGCATAAATACCGGTCACGTAAGGTTTTCAAAGGAATCTTCTACCATACTTCCCGCAAAATAGTGGAGAGTTTAAGGAACGATGATGGGGATGGACAGCAATTACGCATCATTCTCTCCAAAGTAGACCACAAAGACGCAATAATACTGAGATCTGGTGACTTTGGTGGCCGGGGTAGATGCGACAGTTCATCGTCGTACTCTCAAAACCAGTTCCGTGAACATGGTCAGTGTCGTCTTGGAACGCAGCATCACCACTGGGGAACAAACAGTGTATCATGGGATGAACTTCGTCAGTCAAAATGGCCACATTATCCTTAGCAGTGAGTAACGCGACGTTTCATAGTAGCCATGGCCCCATGTCTACCCAAATCATGACCGAACCTCCGCCATGTTTCACTCTTGTGAAGTAATCTCGGCCAGAAGACTCGTCCGACCAAATGACATTCTTCAATTGCTCCGTGGTCCTGGTTTTTATGGCCTCGGCATCAAATTTTCCTATTACGGGCATTTGCATCATCGTGTGTGATTCGGTATTCTAGCTCGCCCTGCAATTTCTAGACTATGCTACTTACAGGATTCCCGAGTGCGACATTCAGTTCTGCAGTGACTTTTATAGCTGTCGCCATCTTATTTTTGGTCACAACCATCTTCACTGAGCGTCTCTCACGATTAGTCAACAACGTTTTCGTCTGTGTTGTGACAGCGGATGATGTTTACTGCTTTTCCTGTAAGCGGTATAAATCTTCGACACGGTGCCTCGATATACCATACAGCTCAGCTCCCTCGGTTGCGGAAGCCCCCACCATGGGAACAGCAATAATTTGTCCACGTTCGAACTCACTTCGCACTCATTTCAGAGCTGTACTGAACACTGGTTTGATGACGAGTAAAGTTTGCAACTTATTGAGGACACTGCACAGGCAGCATTCGCTGTCAAATATAACGCTGCCTGCAGGCTTGGTTAGCATCTGCATTTATGCACAAGCATCTGTTTGTTGCGATGTTCCATATTATTGTCCAATCCCTGTATACGCTCCAATCGTCGCCCGTTCAGTATGAAACATATAGATATTAACATTTATTAGTTACATCATTAAACACAATGAGTAAAATTTCCTTAATAATAACTCAAAAACAAATATTTATGTTAAGTCACTCAGTCGGAAAAGACAGCAGTGTGGTTGAATCTTGTCACACTGGAATAATACAAAGCTAACACGTACTAACGGATATCAGTGGCTGCTCTTCTTATACAGGGTCTAGAACGCCAGTCCGTCTGGGACTCCGACATCCCAATCGCTGACGACCATTGCCCTATAGTGCAGCGTGCTATCTTCGACCGAAATATGGAAAACAGTCCATTGTTCATTCAGACCAGACTAGAAATCTCACAGAATTGTATGCAAAGGCAATGTGATGTTCCATGTGAGGTAAGCGTGGCAGGAAAAGGAGCCTGCGACCATTAGAGACTGTTCCTCATTTTACCCAAAAGTGTTAAGTACTGCGTCAGAAGTTTGAACGTGGTGGGGGAGAGAATCTGAAAAGAGAAACGCTAAGGCTCAGTCTTGATATTGTGGAAGTCAGTGAAGCGAAATGGAAAGAAGATGAGGAAAAATGGTTCAAATGGCTCTGAGGACTATGGGACTTAACTTCTGATATCATCAGTTCCCTAGAACTTAGAACTACTGAAACCTAGCTAACCTAAGGACACCACACACATCCATGCCAGAGGCAGGATTCAAAACTGCGACCGTAGCGATCGCGCGGTTCCAGACTGTAGCGCCTAGAACCGCTCGGCCACTCCAGCCGGCTGAAGATGAGAATTTCTGGTCAGACGGGTACAGGGAAATATCAACAGTAGCAGAAAACAGTGTAACGGGAGTAGGATTCTTTATGAATAGGAAGGTAGGACAGAGAGAGAGTTACTGTGAACAGTTCAGTGATAGGGTTGTTCTCATCAGAGTAGTACGAGGGTAATCCCAAAAATAAGATCTCCTATTTTTTTATGAGTACATAGACCTGTTTATTTCTACAATGGCTTACATTAGTTTACAGCTTGAATATTTAGCTATTTTTTCGACATAATCACCATTTCTGTCGAGCCGGCCGTTGTGGCCGAGCGGTTGTAGGCGCTTCAGTCTGGAACCGCGCGACCGCTACGGTCGCAGGTTCGAATCCTGCCTTGGGCATGGATGTGTGTGATGTCCTTAGGATAGTTAGGTTTAAGTAGTTCTAAGTTCTAGGGGACTGATGACCTCAGATGTTAAGTCACGTAGTGCTCAGAGCCATTTGAACCATTTGAACGATTTCTGTCGATGCATTTTTGAAGACACTGTCGCAGTTTTTGTTTGTTCGTGTCATATCAGCTCGTTTACATGCTGTTCAGTAAGTTATGAACCTCTTCTTTCACCTCGTCGTCGGAGCTGAATCACTTTCCGGCCAAATGCTCTTTTAACCTAAGGAACAAGTGATAGTCACTGGGCGCCAAATCAGGACTAAAGGGTTGGTGGGTGATTATGTTCCACTGAAGCTGTGCAGGAGAGCATCGGTTTGCCGAGCGAAGTGTGGGCGAGCGTTTTCATGGAGAATGTGTACGCCCTTGCTCAACATTCCTCTTCTCCGGTTCTGAATTGCCCGTTTGAGTTTTTTCAGAGTCTCACAGTAGCTGTCAGCGTTAATTGTGGTCCCAGCGATTCAGCTTCGCCGACGAAGTGAAAGAAGAACTTCATAACTTTCTGAACAGTATGGCGGCGAGCTGGTATGACATTGGCATACAAAAACTGCCACAGCGTCTACAAAAATGCATCGAAAGTAATGTTGATTATGTCGAAAAATAGCTAAATGTCCAAGCTGTATACTGATGTAAGCCATTGTAGAAATAAACAGGTCTATGTACTTATAAAAAAAATAGGAGACTTTACTTTTGGGATTACCGTCGTAGTAGGGCTGACATATGTACACCTCACGATGTAGGTTTAACGTTCTAAAACAGGTCATGACGAGTATTGTTTGAATAATAGTAACGATAACGCCTAACTCAGGATGTTCGTATTTAAATAATAGACAGAGTGAATCGAAGCTCCATAATCAATTTTTGAAGGTTTTATAGGGATACTTTCTGAGTATTTTGGTATGACGGACGCGTGGTCTTCGGTGGCTCGTTACAGATTAATTGCATTTAGTCGACTTCTTACTCCTATTTGTATACATGCTCCACAGCACGACATTGACAAGCTCGATGAAGTGCGCTGTGTCTCTTGCCTGGAAACAAAATTTTCCGTTCAGCCACGGTACTTCCCATTGACCACAGTAATGCCCATTTTGCTCTTCGTTATGTCTGAAATAAGTACTGCTGGGTTCTGCCTCTGGTTTGTTTTTGGAGCGGTGTGAGTTGTACGTTAACAGCGATGCACAGCTTTTGGAACAACGCGACTCTGCTTGCAGCGTAGCAGGAGCTGCGCCTAACTGCCTCGCTGCGCCCTTCTTGTGCCCAGGTACAACTCGTCGCGGGCCAAGTGCATCAAGTGCGCCATGTGCGGCCTCTTCTTCTCGCCCAACAAGTTCATCTTCCACTCGCACCGCTCGGGGCCCACGGCCAAGTACGTCCAGCCGGACGCCGCCAACTTCAACTCGTGGCGACGACACCTACGGCTCAGCGGGTCGCCGCCCGAGGAGGTACAGTAGCCACATCCACATACCTACCTAGACCAGTGGGCCCCAAACTGCCGGAGAACATTACCCTGACCGACAACAGATATCAGCCAATAGAAAAAAAAACATATTAATGTCTATTATTATTTGCTTCAGCTAACTCCAAACAACCAGCTTATTCTTACACAAAATATACAAGTATTGATAAATCATTACTCTTTGAATACTTTGTTATTTATTTAGTTTTCTTGCAACAATTGCATAAGGTTCTTAGTAGTGACTAGTTTCGAAACATTTAGTTCGTTTTCAAATCATTGCCTACATTAAACGGTACATTACTAACATAAAACACAAAGGATAAAATATGGGAACTCAAGAAAACTTCACAAGCTTACTTTACTTTACATGTGGCAAGGGCCTTATCGATAATACGCCTGCTCTATGAGCCTCTTCCACTTCTGCTTGTCCAATGCGCTGTTTGTCCAGTTGCTGTTGCTGTTCATCCTAGTTGTGTCCTCCCGAATGTTATTCCGCCATCTGAGTCTTCGTCTCGTTCCATCTATTGTTCTGCTGAATGCCGTTCTAGGTAGTCTATTCTCTGTCATTCTTGCTATATGGGCTGCCCAATTCAACCTTCTCCTCTTGAGCACTTCGACGATGTTACGGTGTTTGTACAGCCCTCTTAATTCTTCATTTCTTCTTATTTTCCATTCCATGTTATTTTCGTCATATAGAGGTCCTTAGTACTTTTCTTTCGAATATCAACAGTTTTTCTTCATCTTTCTTTCTAAATATTAATGTTTCACATCCATATAACATCACAGGTATAATGGTCGATTGATATAAGCGGATTTTGAAGTTACTGCTAAGTGATCATTTTCTTTGAATTTTGATGAAATTAAAAAGTGTCCTGTTTGCTTTTGATAAACGGGCATCTGTTTCTATATCTGTTCTGTTGTTATTACCAAAAAGACTTCCTAGGTACTTTAAGTGGTCAACAGTCTTGAAATTGAATCCATCTACAGTCAGAGGTGCATCTTTTCTGGTTTTCTTACTTATGGGCAGGTATTCTGTCTTTTATTCATTAACATGTAATCCTGTTTTCTCAGCAATTTTGTAGTAATTTTGCATCATTCTGATGAATTCTCTTTTGGAACTACTTATTAGTGCTGCATCATCTGCATAGGCTAGTCTTGTAATGTTCATATCCTGTAGGAAAAAAGGGCGTAAACTTGATATTTTGGAGGAGCTGGAAATTTTCAAGCATTTACTTTCGAAAGACGGACTTTTTCTGAACGAGCAGGTGCAGTTGCGCGGAAGAAGTTATTTCAATGGTATATAGCCGCTACTCGGCGAGATCTAACACTTTGATGTACCAACTACTTCTTGCAGATTAAGAGATACCTTTTCTTTCTACTTTTTACGGCTCATATACGTAAATTAAAAAACTTTTTTAGTTTTTATAACGTATCTATTATAGCAAGCAGTAATGTCAATTAATGGATTATTTCGTATATGTCTTCTTTATGCATTCATTCTGGAATTTTTGTACTACAGCCAGTCATTCATTAGTTGTATTTTATATCATGCTGTATCCCGCTATTGTAATTACTTCATGTACACCGTTCAGGTGTTTGTTCATTTTCCTCCCTGCAGTTACGACAGATGTTTACAAAATAGCCTGTTTTACGAATTAGCCATCAGATGGCGGTATTGTCTTGAAGTTGCCGTGGCGCACAAGTCACACGATGTTTCAGTTTTGTGTTGACTGTAGCAGAGGACACATGGCAGCCCCTAGTGGCTTGCACCTCTGTTGCATTTTGTTTTAATTCTGACTATCTGACGCTGTCAGGTATGACCGCAGCTTTCTTATTTTTGGTACGTTATGCTGTAACATGTAGTTTTAATTTTGTCCGAAGAAGGTGTCTCTTGTGACACCGAAACCTAGGTCACAAATTAATTGTGTTCGCGACTGAGGGCTGTGTTTTTCAAAATTTTGTATTATACAACAGTCGCTGATTGCCAGCCGTGTTAAAAACCTTTAAGTTGGAAAAGTATTGCTTGCATTTATTACGGACAACGGGGCAATGCCGTTCGTTCGAACAGCCACGCCGGAGAACCAATACACATCGTGAGTCTTCGTCTGCGGGTAGTACACGCCGTCCGGGAACAGCATCGTGCGCGTGGAGTGGCATCTGTCGAGCTCTCCCTGACAGATCTGATGCGGTCATTATGACCGAAATTGATAGCCTGATAATTTGTTAGTGGTCATTGACTGGAATTAAAGAAGAAATTCCTGTCCAGCTTACGAAATTTTGTCCGTGGTGTTCGGGGTGACGGTGTATGAAGCGCATGCTGACTGTATTGCCGCCTCTGTAGAGCTACAAGACCTGCTTAGAGCTGCAGCGGTGCTCTGAGCCCTCAGCCAGCAGTGTACGGCGAGGTGATTGCAGTGCGGCCGCAGGCTGGTGACGCGGCGCGTGTGCAGGTGGTGCACGCGTGGGAGGACGTCAAGGCCATGTTCAACGGCGGCACCCGCAAGCGCCTCATGGCCTCGTCGTCGTCGTCCTCCTCCTCCTCGTCGGTCTCGTCGGCGTCGTCGGCCTCGTCACCGGCTTGCAAGCAGCCCAAGCTGGAGTCCGCGCCCCCTGCCGCCGCTGCCGCCGCCGCCGCCGCCGCCTCTGCCGCCTCTGCCGCCTCCGCCGCCCCCGCCGCCACCGCCGCTGCCGTCTTCGCGACGCCCGCCCCCGCACCTGCACGCGTGCCACCCTTTCCGGACCTGCCGCTTCCGCTCTCCAGGAGGTGCGTTGTCTGTACTTGTCTACCACTGTCGCTCTACACGTACTTGGTCACGTACTTGGTCCAGCAACTCAGTAAAAGCTCTCGCGCATGATGATGAAGGGGGAATGCACAATGGACGCGTTAACATTAAATATAATGGAAACAGTAGGTTAAGTTACGTATGAGTTAATGTCATAAATATTCGATGTTTAGTATGTAAAACCTTTATGATTAAAGACGAAAAACGGTAATTATGTTGGGACTATAAGTTTCGGATTATTTCTTTATTTGAACTGCAACTTAGTTTCACGAATTACACAATTTTACAAAATAAATAGAACTAAATGGCTAAATATACAAATTAATACCTAAATTATCAATCCATTGAAGGGCTGTCTCTGATATGTCAAAGAAATCGTCCGGATTTCCAGGGTAAGTCCGTCTGCTAAAGCTTTTTACAATGAGTTTGATGGTCTGATGTTCCTTTCCACAGTCACACAGAGAATCTGAAGCGTGGAGGCTTTCTGCACAGATGCCGTGGCCTGTACGAATCTTGTAACTAATTCCATGCCGCCTAGTCTTGTCCCAGATCTTATAAGAGTCTGATTTTCCTCATTAACAATAATATTCCACGTTTTTGACCACTCCCTGCTGATACTGAAATCCCCTGCTTGTGGGGATTCTACCAATATGGTAGCTGAATGGCTGGATTTTAATCGGCTCAGTTTAAGTGCAGGCACATCCCAGTGGATTGGGAGATAAGGAATTTCTATTAATGTTTCATGTTCCTTGGAAGGGACAATCTTTCTTCCATGACCTGGTGGCACAATGTGGCTTAGAGGTGGAAGAGGGGTAGATCTTATGCTACCTGTTTGGTCCTTATTGCTGCATTTAGCTGAACATCAATTTTTCTCACATGTGAGCTATTAAGCCACACTGAGGCGCAGTATTCGGCAGCATCGTAGATAACGCCTGTGGAAGAACATCGTAGTGTTGCAGTTCTTCCAGCTCATGAGAAACAACTCAGATTCTGCACGATATTGTGTGATCTCAGCTTAATTGCAGTGTTTTCGACGTGTTTCTTGTACGGCAAGGTTCTATTAAATGTTACTTCTAGATATTTAGAGATGTCTTGGTAGCGGAGAACTTAGCCATTAAAGGCGACATATAGCTTTGCACTCGCCATTCTGTTTTTGAGATGAAAGCAGTTAACTTCGATCCTCGTTGGATTTGGTGATCTCCAATTACTGAAGTATTCATGCATCTACATAAGATGTGCAGAGAGTATCTCTTCACCAGCTTAAAGACTTTTGCTTAATAGCCCAATCAAGGTCGTCTGTACAAATGAATGTCCTTGATTCTGCTTCAGGCAGATCAGATATGCAGGGTGATCAAAACGTCAGTATAAATTGAAAACTGAATAAATCACGGTATAATGTAGATAGAGAGGTACAAATTGACCCACATGCTTGGAATGACATGGGGTTTTATTAGAACAAAAAAAATACAAAAGTTCAAAAAATGTCCGACAGATGGCGCTTCATTTGATCAGAATAGCAATAAAGAGCATAACAAAGTAAGACAAAGCAAAGATGATGTTCTTTACGGGAAATGCTCAATATGTACACCATCATTCCTCAACAATAGCTGTGTTCGAGTAATAATGTTGTGAACAGCACTGTAAAGCATGTCCGGAGTTATGGTGAGGCATTGGCGTCGGTTGTTGTCTTTCAGCATCCCTAGAGATGTCGGTCGATCACGATACACTTGTGACTTCAGGCAACCCCAGAGCCAATAATCGCACGGACTGAGGTCTGGGGACCTGGGAGGCCAAGCATCATGAAAGGGGCGGCTGAGCACACGATCATCACCAAACGACGCGCGCAAGAGATCTTTCACGCGTCTAGCAATATGGGGTGGTTCTAATAAAACGCGATATCATTTCAAGCATGTGTGTCAATTTTTACCTCTCTATCTACATTATTCCGTGGTTTATTAAGTTTTCAAGTTTATACTGGCTTTTTGATCACCCGGTATAATGGAAACAGTAGGTAAAGTTACAAATGAGTTAATGTCTTAAATATTTTATGTTAAGTAAGTAAAACCTTTAAAGACGAAAAACGCTAATTATGTTGGGACTATTAGTTTCGGATTATTTCTTTATCTGAACTGCAACTTAGTTACACGAATTACACAATTTTACAAACTAAATAGAATTAATCGGCTAAATACACAAAATAATACCTAAATTTTCAATCCATTCAAGGGCTGCCTCTCATACTTCAAAGAAATCGTCTAGATTTCAAGGGTAAGTGCGACTTCTAAAGCTTTTTACAATGAGTTTGATGGTCTGATGTTCCTTTCCACAGTCACACAGAGGAGATACCGAGCGAGGTGGCGCAGTGGTCACCGCACTGGACTCGCATTCTAGAGGATGACGGTTCAAATCCGCGTCCGATCATCCTGATTTAGTTTTTCCGTGATTTCCCTAAATCGCTTCAGGCAAATGCCACGATGGTTCTTTTGACAGAACAGGGCCGACTTCCTTCCCAACCCTTTCCTAATCCTGTGAGACCGATGATCTCGCAGTTTGGTCTTCTCCCCAAATCAATCCAACCAACAGAGAACATGAAGCCTTTCCCCATCGATGCAGGCTTTTTACACGAATGCCATGGCCTGTACGAATCTTGTAACTAATTCTATGCCGACTAGTCTTGTGCCAGGTCTTATAAGAGTCTGATTTTCGTCATGAACAATAATATTCCACGTTTCTGTTCACTCCCTGCTCATATTGAAATCCCTTGCCTGTAGCGCTTCTTCCAATATGATAGGTGAGTGCCTGGATTTTAATCGGCTCAGTTTAAGTGCAGGCACGTCCGAGTGGATTGGGAGATAAGAAATTTCAATTAATGTTTCATGTTCCTCGAGGGACAATCTTTCTTCGATGATCTGGTGGCACAATGTGGCTTAGAGGTGGAAACCAGTGATGAGGGGTAGATCTTATGCTACCTGTTTGGTCCTTATTGCTGCATTAAGCTGAACATCGATTGTTCTCACATGTGAGCTATTAAGCCACACTGAAGCGTAGTATTCGGCAGCACAGTAGACGAAACCTACGAAAGAACATCGTGGTGTTGCAGCTCTTCCAGCCCATGAGGAACCACTCAGATTCTGCTTGATATTGTGCTATCTCAGCTTAAATGCTATGTTTTCGACGTGTTTATTGTACGGCAAGATTCTATCAAGAGTTACTTCTAGATATTTAGAGATGTCTTGGTAGTGGAGAAGGTGACATGTAGCTTTGCACTCGCCATTCTGTTTTTAAGATGAAAGCAGCTATCTTCGCTCTTCGTTGGATTTGGTGTTTATCTCCAATTGCTGAAGTATTCATGCATCTGCATCAGCTGTGCAGAGAGTATCTCTTCACCAGCTTCAAGACTTTTGTTCAATGGCCCAATCAAGATCGTCTGTACAAATGACTGTCCTTGAGTCTGCTTCAGGCAGATCAGACGTATATAATTTGAACAGACCTGGTGTCAGTACTGAACCCTGGGGAAGACCAATATTAAGTTTCTCCCGTCTGCTTAATGGATTGCCGAGGACCACTTGGCAGCACCTCTCAGATAAGAAGTTGTGTGTTAGCCTCACTATGGTTTGGCATTGTATAACTCGTTCGAGTTTCCATACTGTACCATACGCAACTGTAAGACCGACAAAAGCCTCTGATTATTCATCCATAGTGGTCGTCATGAACTAGCTCGTAGGACACTGGACTCCGAACCCGTATGTCCCTGGTTCAACGCCGAAGAGGGGTGGGGATTTTTTCTCGTTCCAGTCTTTCCATGACGGCCCCAAGTGCGCTCAGCCAGCTGTCAGAATGAGTAAAGGGGATGTTTCCCGGTGTAAGAGGCGGCCGTGACGAGGAATCGCCAGTCCTCCCCCTCCTAGTGCCGTGGCTAATAGGAAGCTTGCACTCGCTCTGCAGTGACGCCGAAAGTCCTGATAGTAATTTGCTCCCCATTTAAGAAAAGCAGTTCTTCACACATCTCAACATTTATGAGGTCCTGCGCCGGATAATGACATAATTTTGAAGGTAAATTCAGTGGAATGCAGGATGTATCGTAACAGATGGCGTAAATGCATACAGTTGAAAGTACACGATACTAGGAGCTAAAAAGTCTCAGCAAGCATAGGGCCGCAAACGAACCGTTCGCGATATAATTGCGACTTTGTGGTTACCAGTCACTAATGATGTGATTCTATGTACATATTGCACACCGATCCTTGGTTTGGCCTTTGTTTACATTTTCGAGACATGAAGTTGTAAGCAGAATGGACAGTACAGTACACAGTCAAAGTGCCACTCACGTCAGTTTCCGGAGCGCCAGTTGTGTCGCTCGAGTGTTGAAGGTAACTCGAAACATCACGGTAAGGAGAAGTATGCAGATATTGGTTTCATGTATGGTAGGGCTAATCGACAATGCACGCTTGTACTAAGAAACATACCCTGCCCGAAGGCACCCCGAGAGTCTCGAAACTGGGAGCTTTGAACATGCTGCTCTAGCGGGTACGCCTGCACGAATTACAGTTGTGCTTGAAGACCTGTTGCAGGAAACGGTCGAACACTCTCCAGTAATCTCGACAAGCAAACTTGCCATACAAATTCGTGGAATGAGACACAAAACTGCTTAGAGAATAATAAGCCGCAGTGCAATGTCCCCCCACCACCTCCAATGAGTTCAGTGTCTTATTGAGGCGGACTAGACTAACAAGCTTCTGGCAACCCTACATTTGACAATAACATTTTATGTACAGATGAAGCAGGGTTCACTCGTGATGGTGTGTTTAATCTTCACAATTCTCACGTTTGGAGTCATCTAGCCTCCAACCCATAGGTTGGTCGTGAGTCCCCACATCAGCGACGTTTCTCATTGAATGTGTGGTTAAGGGTACCAGATGATCGTCGTATTGGGATATACATGTTACGAAACACACTCAATGGACAGAATTACCTTCCGTTTTGTGCGGCATCATTTTGCATCATGGCTTGAGGATATTCCCATAGAGCAACGCCAGAGGACGTGATACATGCGTGATGGAGCACCGGCACATTTTGCTGGTTTGGTGACACATCTAACCGCCGACATCGTCAAAGATGGATTGAGCGAAGCGGACCTACACCGTTGGCTCCAATATCGTCTCAGCTTAACCTCATGGATTTCCGTGCTTGGGGCCAGCTTAATGTGTAGTGTACACCACTCCGGTTAACAATGTTGAAGGGTTGGAGCAGAGACTTGTCAGTGCCTGTCAAGAATTTCGGAACGACCCAGGTGTGTTTGAAAGGGTGCGAAACTCATTGTGGCGACGGGTAGAGGCCTTCATCCTGGTACAAAGATGAAACTTCGAACACCTCCTTTAACTACGAGCACAGCTAAGTAACAGCTATCGTGTTCATTCAAAACATTCTACCGAGATATCACTAATAATTTTTCTTAATGGTGGACAGTATTGTTACCTTTTCCTAACTGGGATGACGTTTACACAGAATCAAGTGAGTGGTGGCTGGTAGCCAAAAAATCGCTATTATCTCGCAGACGGTTCGTTTCCGGATTTACGTTTACTGAGAATTTTTTGCTTCCAGTATCATGAACTTTCAACTGTATGCGTTTACACCATTAATTATGACACTTTGTCTGTGTATATTGCCAGCAAAATATGTTGCGAATCAAGTTAGTAACCAAGAAGCAATAAATTAAAACGTCACGTCTTGTGCTGACGTTGTACTGTATGTACAGTAAAAAATGTAGTAAGTGATCAGCTTTTTTTCTTTCATTATTTTGTGATGGATATCCTCGAGAAAAAGTCTAAAAAAAAAAGGATTGAAATTATGTGAAAGGTTGTTGGAAGCCAGTAAGTGCTCTCATTATCAAATACTGGATGAATACAGGGTGAGGCAGCTAAGACAGACCTCCCAAATACTTTGAGAATGAAAAATGTATCTTGGTGCGGCTTTCGTCAAGTCACAGCTGGCAATATCACGAAATTCCTGACGTTGGCAAGTAATTTTTATCGTTTATAGTCGGCGTATCACGACACCGACTTTGTTTTTTACCTTTTCTAATAGCACCATATACTTTTCTTCTGCGAAAGCAGCTTCTAAGAGAACAACAGTGACGTAACATGTATGGGACTTGATCAAACAGTATAAAGATAACAGTGCCACAGCCTGTCCCGCCGTCAGGAGATGTTACATAAACGCCTGCCTAATTATACCGAATATAAGCAAACATGTAACCTCGGTGTTGTTCGTGTGTTTGTTACCACGCCTGTCATATCAAGTGCTCAGAATGGGATCTTTAGTGTTGCTACATGCTGCAAGGTGGTTGTGGAGGAACAGTACTGCAAGTTGAATTTTACAGGCCCGTGTTATAAAGCAGTTCATGCCTTCAGCAGCTGTCGGTGTTTCCTAATAGATCTTTTGGTTTAATTTTAACCACAGATAGAAGTATAGAAATGTTAAGTTTGGTGAGTGGCTAGACCATATTGCGTTTCCTGAATGAGCGTTCCAATGCCCTCCAAATATTCTCCTAAGGGGGTCTGTCATTACATGTGTAGAAGTGGAGAGACAGCCATCATTCTGTCTTATGTCCAGTGGGATGTCTTACTATAAATGCGGCAACAGCATATTTTACGAACTATAGGATAAGAAAGATTAGGGCGCGTACAATTTTCCTTCGCGTTACGAAAATAACGTCAAGAAAGCCACGTCCAACAAAACCGCATTTAAATCGTTTTCCTGCTAGACTGCGCTACTCTTGCGCACCCAGCTGCAGTTAGCCCATTATTTTACGTGATACCTATTGACTAAAAATAATGCTGATTTCAAAACAGTTGTTAGTTTTTTCGCAACGAAATAAAGTTATTTCATTTTCAGTTGTGGAAATATTATTAGAAAACAACCTTTCTAGACCACAAATACATTGTTTCCACCACTACGTGTGAAACTAGGGATGATGAAACAGCTTACACTGGATCTTCACAAGGCTATCCTGTTTGAAGTACCCTCCTATGACATTCCTCTCATTCAGTCAGTAAGAACAGAAACCTGGATATTTTGTTGGTCTTCAAATTCACAAAATGATGAAGGATCACAAATTTAAATGCACAATGAACGCTAGAAAGAAAGATACATGAACCGCATTCATGTATGTCACTGAAGCTTTCGAAGGAATAAAAGGATCCAAATTACAAGAAAACTGTCAAAATCATGTTGGAAAATTTGAAGAAGAAGCTTCATAACATGGGTGTAAAACTCCTCTTCCTGCATTCTCATGTTCACTACTTCCCAGAAGATCAGGGAAAGTTTAGTATAGAGCAAGGAGAACACTTCCACCAGGACCATAAGTAGTTGTAGAGCCACCAGGGAACTTCGAATGAAAGTGTGAAGGTAGACTATTGTTAAATATTGAAGAATGACTGTAAATATGAAGGTTCCTCTACGTTGCTGAAATAACTGTTTACAGTGTTCTTAGGGAGTACAAATAAAACAATAATTTTAAAAATACGGCCTTTTTATTGTAATTTTATTTTAATATAAGGAGCGATGAAAAAGTTGCTGCAGCTCTGCTACGTTGCGGGTACATAAGCATTCGAACGGAAACTTTTCCATCGCCTCTTACATCTGTGCTTAATTTACATGCGTGTTTGAAATATGAGATCTTGTTTTGTGAAACATCCTAAAGTGATAGAAAAAATGAAACTAACTTTCGGAATCAGTATGATATATTGTTTCTAGAACGTCCATGTTGGAAAAACCATCGGACAATTTTTTTTGTTAATGTAGGTTTGTATAACACACTGATCAAAACTATCCGGACACCTATAAGTGGACATTAATATGAGGTGTGTCCATCCTTAGCCTTAAAAACGTCTTGAACTCTGCTGGGAACAATTTCTGTCAGGTGTCTGAGTGTGGCCGGCCGGGGTGGCCGTGCGGTTCTAGGCGCTACAGTCTGGAACCGCGTGACCGCTACGGTCGCAGGTTCGAATCCTGCCTCGGACATGGATGTGTGTGATGTCATCAGGTTGGTTAGGTTTAAGTAGTTCTAAGTTCTAGGAGACTGATGACCTCAGAAGTTAAGTCCGATAGTGCTCAGAGCCATTGGAACCATTGTCTGAGTGTCTGTGGGGGGACTGACAGGTCATTCTTCCTCAAGAGCCAAAACCATGGACACTGGGATATGGAGCTAAATCGACAACATAACTCATTCCAAAGGTGAGCTTTTGGGTTCAGGTCAAGACTCTAGGCAGGCCAATCCAGTTAAAGGATGTTCTTCCACAAATCATTGCCTCACAGATGCAGCTTTATGATTGCCATACTGATACATTCATCGTCTCTGAGCTGTGTCTCTACTGTACATAGTACATAATACTGAATATTATTTCATATCTTTCCGTATTTAGCATTTTCTTAACCGCAGTAAGGAACTACATTCTAACCAGGAGAAACACTACCAAACCGTAACACCACGTTCCACACTTCACTGTTGCCAATAAACATGATGGCAGGTAATGCTGTTCAGGCATTCTCTAAACCTAAACTCTTCCATCGGATTGCCAGAATGTATGGCCTCCGAATCACTCGTTTACAGGCATCCATCATCAGTGGCGTCGCTCTCTACACCACCTCACACGTCGCTTGGCACAGACTAAAGAAATTTGTTGTCTATGAGGAGCCCCTCGGCCGTTGTACTTCGTTGTTTTTAACCGCTTATGTACATCCATTGTGCTTGCTGGTCTGCTGGTAGCACACTGGAACTTAAGAGTGAAGCTTCTCGCTGATTCTATGCGATTTCTTACAACCATACTCCAGTACGTGAGGTCAGTCTGGTGTCGGTCACTTCACAATCACACCACCGACTTCGGCACGTTTAGTAGCGTTGTAATGTTCCACAGGGGTACGATATGCAGGCGACATCCAATGACTAGCCCACTTTAGAAGTCACTGAGTTCTCTTAACCGGCTGTTGTTACGTCTCTACTCATAACACAATGCGACCCCTCCACCTCTTATGCAGACGGGACCGCCCCTCGTGACGTCTAATGGTCAATTCCCCATTATCTAGGGGTGTCTGGATACTTTTGATCAGATAGTTTGCACGTGACCCACCGAACAAAACACTGGTCGGTGTGGCTGAGCCAGAGCGTGGTGCTGTGCTGTGTCGCAGCCTGGTGATGGACTACGTGTGGCACCAGAAACAGCAGCACTTCGCCTTCCCGCCGTACGCGGCTGCGCTGCCCTGGCTGGCGAGCGCCAAGCTGGGCTTCCCGCCCCCACCGCCGCCCCCGCCGCCTCCACCGTCCGCGCTCAGCCACGCAGACCTGCAGCCCAAGGTGAGCAGCATCTCTCTCTCTCTCTCTCTCTCTCTCTCTCTCTCCTACACGTAACGTTTTGTCATCAGTCTTGCACGATCATGCAAGACTGACAGAAATCGGACAGCTACACTACTGAAACTTCGGATCAGTCTCTTGCTCATGGAGGAAGAAGTGCTACTGACGATGGTTGCACTATGTGCTTTTAAAATGGAAAAGAAAACAAAGTCTACAAGTCGTTCACAATGGTCCCTGGACTGGCTATAGAAGAGAAGGACATACTCCAAGGTAAATTTTCTTCAGGAACTACAAAAAGAACGAGAAATTGGTGCAGTAACTTACTTAATGAGATAGCAACACAGTCTAAACTGTTAACGCTTGAACCCGAGAAACTGAAAAAGGAGATAGTTTCATGAGGGTGGCTATCAGCCCCTAAGAGAGGTTCACCGCCAGGTTTTTTAGCGACTGGCAGGAGCTACAGGGGCCCTGAATTGCCTAATTTTGTAAGAGGGACGCAATAAATAGTGGATGTTTGCCACGAAAATTAAAATTGATTTTTATTACTTAACACCTAATCGTTATCTTCGACATCCATGAAGGAAACTTGATTAAAGTACCTCAAAGAAGGTTAAAAATTTGTTCCATTCCACCTCCACACCTCATGGACGCTTCCATTTTCGCACTCTACTTGCTGTAAATTCCTTTCTTGCTTCACGGTCGACTTCCTGGTTCTTACGAGGGCTGTTCAGAAGGTAAGGTCCGAACGAGCACGAAATGGAAACCACAGTTAAAATTTGGTGAAACATTGCACATACTTCTTGGCCAGTGTCTCTAATGTATCTGTAGATCGTGTCAAGTCACTCTTCTCAGTTCTGAGCGCATCAACCATTAAAGATGTCTAGAAAACAGTGTCTCCCGACAAGTATGAGGACCTGATGAGAGGTTTCGCCTGATGTTATGCAGTCCACATAACATAACTTCCATGCATTTCCTTCTTCATGACAATTCTCAGCTGCGCTATGCTGGGGCACTGATGAAGCTCCTGCAGAGTTTTCAGTGGGAAGTGTTTGATCTCCCACAATAGAGTCCCTAACTGGCTCCGTCTGAGTATCATCTCTGCTCACGAACCGCTTGCTATGAAGTCAACATTTTGCACAGACAAAGACCTATAGACCAGTACGGAGAATTAGCAGAAAGCACTGGCGGCTACCTTCAATGACAAGGGTATTTGACAGTTGGTTCAAAGCTACGACAGATGTCTAAGTCGGAGCGGCGACTATGTAGAGAAGTAACTGGAAAGTGTATCTAATTGTTGCCAATAAAATGGTTTCATTTCGCGACCGATCGGACCTTACTTTCCGAACAGCCCTCGTATTAACAAAATCATTTTACACTTCTTAGCCTAATTAAAGAACATGATAGATTAAAAATATTCTACAGTATTCAGATCTTAGGAAGTGACACGGTTGCCGATGCTGAATTTTTCATTCCTTATTTGTTTTGTGAGATTTTCTCCTGACTGCATGTGAGTGATCTTGTTTTGCTTTGGTTGGTTCTTTGCTTACGTGGTTGTTCCTTTTTTGGGGCTCTAGTGAGTGACTGTTCACTTTGATTGTCTATATTTGTCGAATTACTGGTCCTACTGACATAAACTGTTAATATGATCGTTAGCAGATTCAGAAGCTGTAATTTACAAGTTATGTTTGTGCACAGGCTTCAGTTGTCTGATTGTACTTCCCCTGCAACGCTGTACCCATTCACAATGGAGGCCCCACCAATACCACTTTTGCCCCCTCGCCTACTGCACCTTCTGCGCAGCTACAGGCCAAGTTACTTTGTACACACTCTACAAAGGAGTGGCAGTGAACACCGGCACATTGTCTGCGAATGCACCTTCCCTTATGCTCGCTTCTGTTCACTCCGATGTAAGCGAGGCTTATTTATTTATTGACAAATTAAAGGCCTGTTCCCTGATGTTTTAAAAAAGGTCGTACATCTTACAGTTTTCGTTTGTCATCTTTTTTGTCGTTTTTTTGTTTTTTAACACCTTTTCACAAAGAATAATACTTTTTAAAATAACAATAATTTAAGGTTGAAATGTAAATAATTTTTTAAGAAAAGTGTAAAAAGATTGTAGGATAGAGGAGAAATTTGTTAGTGCCATCTGTGAATACCTCGGAATGGTTTCTTCGAGCTGTTGACCGCCAATCACAACGAAACGTTTGATTAGTAGTAGAGAAACAGTATTGATAATCCTACGTATTAACATTAGGTGCTCATCTGTCTACAACATTTCGTGCTTTATATATATGAAGAGGTCCGAAAGAACGGATACCTTCTTCATATATACATAGTTAAAGCTCATCGACCATTTGACCATCTTCTTCTATGCGGATGCACAAACAGTGCCCAAACTCTTACGGGAATCGGGAGTAACGCCGCGAATAATGAGTATGATGGGTAGGGGCACTATGAATATAGTACGGGACAATAAGTTGCGAATGTGGGTCTCACGGGGGCGTGCCAGAGCTAAGTCCCTGGAGTCGCACTATCCTCTGCGTCCTCGGTGGCTCAGATGTGTCGGCACGGTAGCTCTGCGTATTCGGTCAGAGGGTTAGCTGCCCTCTGTAATAAAAATAACTGAGTGAATGGATCAATACTGAACTTCCACGGGCGTCAGTGGAAGTCCGCCACGAACAATTTCAACGAACTATAACGAAAAAAATGAGATTTTAAAAAAATGGATAGAGAGTCTGCCATGTAAGCAGGAGATCCCGGGTTCGAGTCCCGGTCGGGACACACATTTTCAGCTGTCCCCATTGACTTATATCAACGCCTGTAGGCAGCTAAGGGTATTTATTTCATTGTAATTTCGTGCTTTGTTGGCTAGATCGGTAGCACCTTAGGCTTATTTACTGTTACATCGTGTCTTCCCCCTACCGGTTCTCTTCAGTGTCACTGTTTCCGCTGTCGCTACGAGTGTTGCTGTACACCCTCTGGAAAATATTGTTAGGCTGCATATAGGCATGTCCTTTATGTCGTGTCAGCAGGTACTCTTCATGCGTTGTTTTTGAAATACTGATTGTTAATGCAGTTGCTTGTGCCCATTGTTCTTCGTCTCTTATTGCTGTGAATATACACTGATGAGCCAAAACATTATTACGACCTGCTTAATAGCTTGTCTGTCTGTCTTTTGAACGAAATACATCATTGGTTCTGCGTATCAGTGATCCGACAGTTTGTTCGTAGGCTTGTGGAGGTATGTAGCATTAGATGTCTACAAACATATCATGTAATTCGCGTAGATGAAGGGCCGCTGAACTACATACGCAGTGATGACATCCGATAGCGGGTTACGCAGAATTTACATTAGGTGAATTTGTTCGCCGAGATATCAACGTGAGTTCACTATAACGCTCCTGAAACCAGTGCAGCACCGTCCTGGCTCCGAGAAATAGACAGTTAGTTACACTGCTGAAAGATGTAATCACCGTAAGAAAAGACATCAAGCATGAAGGGATGCAGGTGATTCGCAGCTGTCAGCGTATCTTCGATTACTATCACAGGTCCCACGCAAGCACAGGAGCATGTCTCACACAGCATAAAACTGCTTCGCCAGTCTTCGTCCGTGGCCCGCTGCACGTTTAGAGCCGCCATTCGCCTCAATGATTGCGTTTGTATAGACAACCATCGCCCTAGCGCAGCGAAAATGTGGTGCACACGAAGGGCGGAAACGTTTCCATTGATCGACGGTCAAATCCCGATGGCCCCGTGGCCACTGCAATCGTAACTGACGATGTCGATGAGTCAGCATATGAACACGTATGGATGGTCGGTTGCGGAGCTCCGTGATCAACAATATACAATGAATGGTGTACAGTGAACCACTTGTGAATGCAGCAGCATTGTGATCTTTCGGCAGAGATGTCCTACTTTACAGAGCAGACGAGCCTCCGAGTGCCACGTTCTGTGAAGAGTCGTGGCGTCCAACCATTTAGCGTGTAGTGGTAGTTTCACTGTCCTTCTACCTGTTTCTGTAGATGCACATCACTGTAGCAAGTGAACATGTGACCAGTTTCGCCGTTTTCGAGATATTTGTTCACTGGCTGTGCGTAATGATAATCTGCCTTTTTTCAAAGTCCCTTATCTCAATGGATTTCCCCATTTGCAGCTCATATCTTCGATAGGGTGACTCCTGTCCGTGTGTGCTCTGCTTACATATTTTCTTACAGCGTCACGTGCCCACAATGCGACCAGGCGGTATCCAACCAAAGTCACAGTGGGCAGTGGTCAAAATGTTTTGGCTCATCAGTGTATTTATGTGTGTTTCAGTGTAGCCTAAGTGTAGTGTATGTCTGTTGTTCGCGTACTGCCCGCAGAAGAAGACAGAGTGTTCTTGGGAATCTTCTTTCCCGCATGTGGATGTGGGTGTCAGACTCACGAGGTTTAAGTGCGTGGGATAAGGTCCGTGTCCAGTTAAGAAATCTACCATACCGCAGCTGGGATCAGTATGTTCCATCTCCTACGTCACGGAGGAAGTCGTGCACTCCCTGTCTCTTATCACTCACACCCCACTCACTTTACCACGTATCTAAATGCCATTTTTTCAGGTGACGAGGCGTCTGTATCGACACACTGGTTATTTTGTGTACCTTGTCTAATCTCCCCATCTCTAACCAGCACCTTTCAGCTATGTATTTTATCGTGGTATCTACGGGGCATATTCCGAGCACGACACACAGTGCATTCACTGAGGTAGTACTGAAGGCTCCAGATAGCCTAAGTAGGACACTTCTCTGCCCTCTTCTGACTGATGCTTTGTTGGTGACCAGTTTCAGTCTGTGTTCCCATGTGCTAGCTGCAAAGCTGAATGCTGATTCGAAGAGTGC